>NC_065530.1:39285768-39659103 GCF_020184175.1 Aphis gossypii | reverse complement strand
TGATAGTGCGGAAGCAATATTTTCGTTTTAGGCCCTCTTAAAAAAATAAAATATAACATAGGTAAATATTTAGTTGGAATTAGGAATTGAGAAAGTGTGTATAACTAATTAATATAGGTAATATAATCAGGGCTAGGATTTGTTTGCAATAAAAAATTGAAAAATATGCATTTTTTTTACCAAAAGATGCATTAAATTCAATATATGCAAAAACATGCAAAATAAAAATAGTACCATTTTCATTACAACAATATATATTGCTGAAATTACTTACATAAATTATTTTATTATACATACTTATGGCTATTATATAATATTTATATACATGCTTTATTAACATCAAATTTTTAAATTCTGAACATAGGGATGAATGATTGATTTTACAATGATGTGATTTTTTTTTTGTGTCTGTGTACAGAATAACTAGTCGAAATAAAACTTGAAAATTAATACAAGGTTCCTTTTATACGAGTTGTTTTTATTGTAGCTAAAAAAATTAAAAATGTTTGTCACAATTTTTATCTATAAGCGTTATAGTTCAAATTTTTACGAAATCTGTTGAAAACGCCAAATTGTGCAAGTAATTTTAATATTGAAAAATCATAAAATTGTTTGTGTTAAAACTAAGGATTCAAAATACAACACAACGCTTTCTATAGGTTTTTCTTCAAGTAGCTGTAAAACTTGAAGCATCATTATAGGAAAAATTTTAAGTGCGTTTGAATTTTAAATTTTTACGAAACCGCGTAACGATAACGATTTATCCTCCAAACGATTTTAAATATTTGTTATTATTCAAAAAGTATAAGTCCTATATACTTGAAAATTTTAATTTTAGTATATAAAAAATAGCAACACATTTTAACGAACGATCTAGAAATGTAAGATACATATATAGGCATATTTTATAGCGCATTCGAGTATTTTCAGGGGGCTAGGTCTATAAAATTATCGTTGTTTGTCCGTATTGTCATATATTATGGTATTTTCTAATAACTTTTATTTCTATAAGGTATTAGGTATATTCATTTCTATTAATAAAACAACTAGTAATTTTGCAAATAATGAAATGGTTATCGACATTTTAATTATGATCTCACGGGCATATTAATAGAATTTACGTATTTAAATTTGAAAAACATGTAAAACAAAAAAAAAAAATTATCAATTTCCAATTATTTCTTATACGGTTTTGAATAAGAGGTCTTCAATACACTATTATAAGCAATCTAGCAATCTACTGGAACAAATCGATAATGATAATACTTCAAAATTTGAAGGAAGCGAGGAAGAAGATATAATAGATAATATTTTAGAAGATGATATGAATAATATTATTTGCTTTAGTTTTTAACATAAAATGACAGGGATTTGACGAAATGCGTGAAAAATAACTTATGTCGGCGACATGGGCGCAGTAATATAAGAGGCGCGTTTGAGTTAAAAATATTTTTTTTTTTTTGTAACTTAGTTTTAAAACTCGATTATTTAAAAAATATGCAATAGCAATATTTTGATTAACACGTAAAAATGTAATATTATTATATTTATAATAAAATTATAATTACCTATGAAATAGAACAAAAATAAACACCAAAATAAAATTCGCCAAGGGCGCCACGGAGGGTAGTTACGGCACTGTGTATAGTATAGTATAGTACATATTAAGTACTAGATTTATTGAATAATATTGTTAAATATATTAATTAAATATATTGTTATACATAAGAGGTCTTTAATACACAGTAAAAAGTATAAAACCAGATACTCAAGCAGGTATATTACTACAAAATACATTACTAGATGTCGTAGCGAGGCGTTTGGGATCTCTAGAAAAAAATAGTAGGTATAGTAGCAAAATCAACTTTCTTGATTGAAACTTAAAAAAAGCTTCATTTGGATTGGCTGATAATGTAGAAAATACTCAAAAGTGGATAATAAAACAGTTGCTTGTTATAAACCTAACACAGTGAAACGTCAATCGTTTTATTTTAAAAATATTATGTTGTTTTTATCACATAGTAATTTATAATAATAAGACATGTATATGTTATTAAAATAAAAAATATAACTACGAAATATTAATAAGTTGATTATTATTATTAATTATTAGTTCATATTATGAACTATCCCGATAATTTCCATCACTAATAAATGTCATAGGTATATCATTTATAGGTAGTTTTATATATTATTGGATAAAAGTGGTGGCCCTGAAAAGGGCCGTTTTAGTAAATGTATTAATGGCGTATATGAATTATTTGGAGCTGGTGTATTTGGTGACGGCCTTGGTACCTTCACTGACGGCGTGCTTGGCCAATTCACCGGGCAACAAGAGACGGACGGCGGTTTGGATTTCCCGACTTGTGATGGTCGAGCGCTTGTTGTAGTGGGCAAGACGACTGGATTCGGCGGCGATGCGTTCGAACAGATCGTTGACGAAACTGTTCATGATGCTCATGGCCTTTGAGGAAACTCCGGTGTCGGGATGTACTTGTTTCAACACTTTGTAGATGTAGATGGCGTACGATTCTTTCCTCTTGGGCTTGCGCTTCTTGTCGGATTTGGTGATGTTCTTTTGCGCCTTGCCGGACTTCTTCATTGCTTTGCCAGCGGATTTTCCTCCTGGAGCCATTTTAGAATATTATTCTGCGTTGTCGTTGTAAGCGTAACGGTTGACAGACGATATCTGAATGATGCGTTGACACGGAAAGACGATGGTATATATTAGTAATCAAGCGCTATTTGTCGTTTGTTCATTGGTCAAAAACTTATCGAGTATAACAGAATAAATTGAATTCATCAGCGTGTGTGTTATCGTTAAGAATAATAGTTTCTCCACTAACAACATTATCATTATGTTGATAAAAAACAACACCGTTTAGTAGTAGTTGTAAAGCAAACGGTGTTGTGTAGTGTCGTCATAACGGTCGAATCGGTCCAATCGCAGTATTGTTCTCTAATTCACGGCTATATAACCAACGTCCAGCCCGATTAGAGTATCATTCAGTTTTGAAATACAGTTCAACACAGTCGTCGAACGAAAATTACAGTCATGAGCGGAAGAGGCAAAGCAGGCAAATCCAAAGGAGGTAAATCCAAGACCAGGTCGTCCCGTGCCGGACTCCAGTTCCCGGTCGGTCGTATCCATCGTCTGTTGAGGAAAGGAAACTACGCCGAACGTGTCGGAGCCGGAGCACCAGTGTACTTGGCCGCCGTCATGGAATATTTGGCAGCTGAAGTTTTGGAGTTGGCCGGTAACGCTGCCCGTGACAACAAGAAATCTCGTATCATTCCCAGACATTTGCAATTGGCCATCAGAAATGACGAAGAATTGAACAAATTGTTGTCCGGAGTGACAATCGCCCAGGGCGGTGTGTTACCTAACATCCAAGCTGTTCTCTTGCCCAAAAAGACCGAAAAGAAAGTCTAAATTTTCATTAATTACACTTTGATGATATGATCCTATTACTAAAAAGGCCCTTTTCAGGGCCACCAAATATTCTATAATAAAATGTAGGCATATAAAATTTTTTTAATACCCATCTCTCCAACAACGTTCTACAAAAACAAATCAATCTTTGCGAATATAAGATATCCATAACACTATTACTTTTTCTCACAATATATTCTATAAATTGTTTACGTTGATATTTCACAATAATTATTATGTCCTAATAATGTAATTTGATGGTACTAATTATTAGCCCGTCGTTCAGTCGTTGTGTCGCTATGAATATTTCGCTCACATAATTACCACTGGTTTATTTTCATTCGAATTTGACAATACTATATATTTATATTTAGATTGAGTGATTTACGGAAAAACATTAAATATTATAGATTAACTGATTAAGTTATTTGAAGTCCAATATTGGCGTATACGTAATAATACCGTATATTTTGGCGTTGTGCTCGCCCCAGTGGCCCGTGCTATCACTGATCGCCATATTATCTTGATATTTTATTATTATGCTTTAATAGTTCAATATTGATATATTTTGTCAGTACCGCGGTACATGAATTTGTATGCTCAAACGTGTATTTTAATAAGTGATCGAAGCGCTAACACGACAATAACGGTGTTAAAATATTAGCGACACCAACGACGGGTTAGTGATTTTTTCAATTCAGTAGAAGAACGTATATGAGTGTGAAAAAAACTGTATACCTCCATATCTAATTATTAAGAAGTTCAATAATGACATAACAAAACAATTGAAAACGAGGCTGAAGAAAAGTTTAAAATTATCCCAAATGAAACGAGATGTAAAAGCCATGATTAATTAATAATCGGTATTAAAAATGTTCATAGCTGTGCTTTCCTACAAAATAATAATTTATACTAGTTTATTATTAGTACAATCAATATAAATTGGTAAATTCAAAATTGTATAATTTACCAATCAGACCATAGTAAACACAATAGGTAAACCTACCTTGGAGTAAAATCATTAAGGGTAACTTGTATCAGCATAATAATTAATAATATTTTATAATACTGTATTTTTTCTGAAATAATGATAATTTTTTTGTATAACGAACATAATATCATACAGAATATAATGGTTACGTCATGATTACACTGAAAAAAAATACAAGATATATTAGGAAATTATATAAAATATTTTCAAAGATCCAATAAGTTCGTTTTACTGATAATAAAATTAGTATTGGAAATTGGTATTGTGGTAAATTGATGATGATATACCTACCTAGTAGGTAAAGAATGAAAAGGAAATCAAATTGCGCGGTAAAAAAAAAAAAATGTTCATAAAATAAAATATGGTCAAAAGATCAATGCTGGGCGGTACCGGTCTATTATACACATTATTATGACCCATAAGTAATAATATTAGTAAAATGTATAAAAATGTTACGAGTAAAGACAGCAATGAAAAACATAAATTTATTAACGTATTTTTTTTATCACAATAACAGTTAACCAACTTACCGTCGAATGTAGGTCGGTACACACATGGTGGTGATGAAAATATTGATATTAGCAAATAAAATTGGTGGCCCTGAAAAGGGCCTTTTTAAGAGAAGTGTTTATGTGTACGTGTATGTGTTTAACCTCCGAAACCGTACAAGGTACGTCCTTGACGTTTCAGCGCGTAGACGACGTCCATGGCGGTAACGGTCTTCCTCTTGGCGTGTTCGGTGTAGGTGACTGCATCACGGATCACGTTCTCCAGGAATACTTTTAAAACTCCACGGGTCTCTTCGTAGATCAAACCGGAGATACGTTTCACACCTCCACGACGAGCTAACCGACGGATGGCGGGCTTGGTGATTCCCTGGATGTTATCACGCAACACCTTACGATGACGTTTGGCGCCTCCTTTTCCAAGACCTTTTCCTCCTTTACCGCGTCCGGTCATGGTGATTTTATGTAGTTTCCAACTTAGTGTTGCAAGACTTGCTGCTATGAACGCTGAACGTTGACTGATGCCCGGTTTACAAACGCCGTTATATTTATGCGTTTTACGGCGCGCGCACGGCCAATGGAAGTGCACCATTCCATTTCTCCCACCCATCGGTTGTCGTTCACGCGCCGGCCAATGAGAACCGCAGATACGAATCCGTTTTGTGTATAAATACTAGTGGTTTTCGTTGCAACGGACCATCAGTGTTTTACAGTTCGTTCGAGCAACGCACAATCATCACCCAACAATGGCACGTACCAAGCAAACCGCCCGTAAATCCACCGGAGGCAAGGCCCCAAGGAAACAGCTGGCCACCAAAGCCGCACGTAAGAGCGCACCAGCTACCGGAGGAGTGAAGAAGCCACATCGTTACCGTCCGGGTACAGTCGCTCTCCGTGAAATCCGTCGTTACCAAAAGAGTACCGAGCTGTTGATCCGTAAATTGCCTTTCCAACGGCTTGTGCGTGAAATCGCCCAGGACTTCAAGACAGATTTGCGTTTCCAGAGCTCTGCCGTTATGGCATTGCAAGAAGCAAGCGAAGCATACTTGGTCGGTCTTTTCGAAGACACCAACTTGTGCGCCATCCACGCCAAGCGTGTCACCATCATGCCAAAAGACATCCAATTGGCTCGTCGTATCCGTGGAGAACGTGCTTAAATCGTCCAATATGGTCCCTTATCCCTTTAAAAAGGCCCTTTTCAGGGCCATCACGCAACATAATACAACTTTGTTTTTATAAAACACTTATTCTCACCAAGCGTAACTTACTCGTGTAAAGAGGTGATCCCTTTTAAATGTGTGAGACTTAAAAAATTATTATGTTTTTGCAGTACACCTCATCAATCAGTGGTCCGTATCACTTATTAATTTTACCCCATCTTAAATTCTTAACCTATTGTTAATTACTTAATAACACGTATTGTATTAAAAACCTGCGGTTACATTTTGCATGATCAAGACGAATTAATTACTTTTTTTCCGTTATCTAATTTAAAAGTTCTAAGCACCAATATATTATTCCTAATTAATCAATAGATAACACTGTATAATATTATTTTTTAGGAATTTTTGTCAGGTACAATGAGCAATGGTCATCGCGTATTTATAAATAAATACCGTGGACAACAATGAAATTACAGTCGATCAATTATTTTAACATCATAATCATTAGTTTGATAGATAATTGAATTTATGAATAATTTATCATAGATTTACTTTTAATTATATACATTTTTAATGATATAACTTATAGTTATTAAAGGATATTTTATACAATACACTACATTCACCGCCCACACAACGGCTGCCTACGGTTAGGTTAGGTGTCCAACTCAATAATACGAATAGTGTTATTCGTTTTGTTTTATACCATCAGGCCTTATCATGGGCATAATAAGCATATTAATATGACCAGATTAATGGTGTTTTACCCACTAATTAGTAGTTTGCAATATCCAAACTGTTTTCTTACGCAAGACATCCGAGAAGATTTACGTAAGTATTGTGGTCTATGGATATTAATTAATAATAATCTATGCGGTATGCCAAACAATAAAATACAAATTTATTGAAACATACATTACAAAATACTGTATGTAAAACACATGGTATTTTAAAATAATTTGTTGCTGTATTTGTTATTATCAGTGTTCGGAATAGTTAATTTTTAAACGGTGACAGTAAGTTTTCTGTTCCAACTTGTTCGTTGTACGTCTTAACTCTTAACAATTGTAATACAATAATACCTAGTAAAAATAGTAACACATTATCTATCGGACGCTAGGTATTAACGTCGTATACATAACAGAAAAACAGGCCGCAACTTGCGAATGTTGTTATCGGGATGCAACCAACATTTACCACTAAAATAATTTCTAGATAAAAATTAAACATTAATATAAATGGAATTTTGAATAATAATTACATAATGGTCGACGGCATACTATTTATGATAGCAATGCATAAACAAATAAAAATAATTAATTTATATTATATTTTCTCAATATCTTATACTAAGAAAAAAGTTTAACTTTTATTTACTAAGGAAAAATGCGGTAAGTAAATTTTACGGATAGTTAAAAAAATAGTAACGTTCACTGCATCGATTGGCGAATACATTAACAAATAATTTACAATCGGGTATAAATTACAATTGTGCTTTTAACACAAACCACAGGCCAACAGTAGGTGACCGTTATCAGGATTTAACAACAGAACGCTTGTTCGGCTGTTTAAGGGTTTTCTTCCCTACTGAACGTGTAATAATACATTTTTGTATGCTGATATGAGAAATTTGGTGGTCCTGAAAAGGACCGTTTTAAAGGGTATGGTGTGTGGGAAGTGAATATTTACTTCTTCTTGGGAGCTGCGGTTTTTTTGATCGGAGTCTTCTTTACTTTGGGTTTGGCAGCAACCGGTTTTTTCGGTTTCGCCGGAGACTTCTTCGGTTTGGTTGTTGCTTTAGGTTTAGCAGCAACTGCTTTCTTGACTTTTTTAGCTGCTGGTTCTCCAGACGCGGGCTTCACTTTTTTGGCGGACGTTGATTTTCTCTTTGTAGCTCCCGGCGCCTTGACCTTCTTGACGACTGCTTTCTTCTTCTTGACAACGGCGGTCTTCTTTTTGGGTTTAACCTCGGCCACCGGTAGTTTGAAGTGTCCAGACGCTCCGGTGCCTTTGGTCTGAAGGACAGTGCCATTAGCGACGGCGGCTTTCAAGAATTTCCTGATGAACGGCGCTAACTTGGCGGGATCGACTTTGTAGTTGGCTGCCAAGTACTTTTTGATTGCTGGCAGAGAAGATCCTTTCTTCTCCTTAAGCTCCTTGATCGCTGACGTGACCATCACCGATGTGGTAGGATGATTGGCTGCGGGCTTCTTAGCTTTCGCTGCGGCGCCCACCTTCTTCTTGGCCGGGGATTTCTTCGCGGCTGGCGATGCGGTAACCGGAGCAGGAGCGGAAACGACTACGTTGTCTGTCATGTTGAAGTTGATATTGAAAATTGTATATAGTTTCAAAAACACAAACGATATACTTATCGACGTCGAACGAAATGGTTCGTGACTATATACACCGTACCGTACCGACTAGTAAACCGCTGTGATTCGAGTCGTCGACGCGGTTACGGTTGTACAAACGTTTTTCGCGATTTCTCGGCAAGTAATTATCGTAGAGATCTAGTTTTGGGTTCTTTGGAAAGCCAACTAAATTTCATATGATATCTTATAACATTTTTACCGCTATCCGGTATCACAAAACCACCACGGATCGTTATTCACACGCTTCCGACCGGATTTTCGTACACCATGTTTAATGGTCTACCGTGTGACCGAAACCGAATGAAAATGTACAAAACCACTTTGAACACATTCTATACGAGTTTCCCAACAATTGGGTGTTTGCAGATTGACAATCGACCCATATGCCGATGAACGGTGGCTTTTCAAAATTGACGATTTTGGGTTAGTCGTTCGGCACGGCGTCATTAACGTTTCTACCATTGAAATGTTTCGAGGCAGACTTTACCTATAAAATATCTAGTCTTAATAGTGTTAAACTTAAAAAAATAATTATAATTATACATTATAAAAGAAATTCGGTCGAAAGTCGGTTTTAAATAAACAAAATAGGTATACATTTATTTACAACATCAAACGTCTGGTAGATGATACGCCGTAATGGTAGTACGCCTTAAAAATAGTTATACTATAAAATTTTTTAAATTTTTCTGTTCTAGACAACTCTATTATAATAGATTAGTGTAATGGAGCTAAACTCTAATCCAGACATTAATTTAGTGTTGTACATTATAATAAATATTATATTCATTACACAATATTTCTAAATATTGTTTTTTGTCTATTACCAATTCGTGACAGACCTAATTAATTGATCTGTGATATAATAAACTAACTTAAAGTTTATACCATTGAAATTTATTGTGGCAAACATTGCCAACATAATATCTAATCTTTGATATTAATTCGTTTTTTAATTAAAATATTATATGAAGTGTACAATAGTATTATAAAAATATTCTAAAAAATTACCTCTTTTTATCATCATTTAAATATTATACCAATAACTTTACTAACAATTTATTTTATATTTTATGATATATTTTATCGTTTATTAACACTAGCCGTCCTCAATATGGACACAATCGCAATAATATAATGTTTCCTGGGTCTGCTCGTCCTCTGTCAAAATCCGCTAAAGTGACTTTCACTACATACATTTTTAAAAAATAATAAATATTATATTTATTACACAATTATTCAATAATATTATTTTTTGGGTTTCCATTTTGTGACTGGTCTAATATAATGATCTGAAACACATTTTTTAAATGTTAATTTTTGATTTCTTAACTGTTTTGATGACTTGCTGGTCGAATGGTAGGTAGTCACATTTGTAAAAACGTAATTCATAATGTTAATTAAAACAAACATTAGGTTTACTTGAATTCTAAAGATAACTCAACTCATTAAATTGTATTCTAGTACTTCAGATGTATTTTAACAAGATATTAAAATAGGTAAATTATCCAAATGTTTCGATTATTTATTTATTTATTTATTTTTTTTTTTTTTTGTACCACAGAAAAATAACCCGGTGAAAAAAACGGGTGAGCAAGTAAGGATGATTATAAATATTTAATTATTATGATAATGAATGTTTCTATCTTATAATAGTATTAACTGTTGTTATTTAATTTTGTGTGTGTGTCATTGCGCATACTAAAATTGTCTCACAGCACACACACTATCCTGAAGTCGTGTAGAAAATATCATCTAATCACGTCTAGTATCTTAAACTGACCAATCACTTCCTATCATGAAAACTTTATACAGATATTACAGAGTGAAAAGGCAATAGCCTGGTGCTTTAAGTAGGCAACCAACGCAAATTGAAAAATTGTTTATTTTCTGTTAACTCTCCTAAATTATATTCTAACAAACAGCAGCTTCATTGTTCACGTCGAAGACGCAACATCGAGTGGTAAAATGATACGTGCAGACCGATGCAGTTGTCGCTCAAGTTCTTGCCTATCACTTATTATATAACCGACTGGGTGACTTGGGGCCAAGATAATATCAATTATCTATAAACCTTGACTTGGGGCATCAGCAGCAGTAAAGTTGTCCGTAAAATGATAAGCGAAAGAGACTTGATAAGACTCCGACGCAAGATGGTGTTGGCAACAGTCAGACAAGAAACTCTTAATATTATTTTTTATAAATAGTTTCTACGGAGCCCATCAAAAATTACGGAACCATGGAAGAAATTTTTAAATAATAATATAATATATATTTTTAACTATTCTACAAATGAAATAAATATCCTTTAATAGTTTTAATTTGTTTTATCTGAAAAATTTAAGAGTATACATTAATCTGTAAATAATTTGTTTTTAATTTTAACACTGGCTTATATATAATATTATATAATACCTACCTAGTTTTCCAAATGCTGCACAAGACTACTGCACCCTTTACAAGGGTCTGAACGGAAGCGTTGTCTGAGGAAAAAGTAATTTCCTGCAACACCTGATGATATTGAAGGCCTTCACATATTACTAATGGACAATTTACATTAATACGGCAAAATCCATAAAATAAGTAAATTAATTTTTATACTTTAATTTAAGTAGTATAAATACCAACAACTTTATATTTTAAATCAAGGTCCCTTTAAACTAACAAATCAAAGGTTTAATTTTTAGTAATATTTTCACCAAAATTAAGATAGGTATGATAATTATTTAAGTAATTATTAATTAAAATATTAGGTTCAGGTAGCAGGATATGACATTCGAGGATGTACAAAAAAAAGATACCTATCAAATATTTACTTTTCAAGTAATATTTATAAAAATGTGGTAAATCATAAATATTATAATCAAGAAAATCAATATTAGCTATCAAATATTACTCAGCGCCAAATCTTCAGAAAATGTTAATTTTGCACCTGAATCCTCCAAGACTTCGGCATCTACACTACCTATAGCAAATAATTAAAAATCATAACAATAAATAAAATAGGCAATTATGTACATATTTTGTTATAGAGTTTTCCAATGGTGTATGCAATATTATCAGGAAAGATTGAAGAAAATATAGGTATATGTTGACTGATTATCACATTACAATGTGTTACCATTAATACGAAGCCAACTCACAGTAATAACCGATTATTATTATAATTTCCCGATATGGAATGACGAATGCAGTCAAAACAATATTCCTCAAAAGCGATCATCAAGGATTTTATTTTCATTTTTGCTAGGTAGTTACCTATAAAATATAGTTCAAACACTTTTTAGTTTTTTTTTTTTTTTTTGTTTAATGAAAATGAAATTACATGATTAACGTTTTAATTTGTTAGGCAGTAATATATTTCATTATAAATAAAAAAAACTAGTATATACCTACCTCTTAATTACAAAAAAACAAATTGCTGTCAGAGTGTTGAGAATGGTAATTTTTGTAAATTGAAACTATAAAATAATACTTATCTTAATTTAACAAATAAATTGATTTAGGTTCATTACTCACAGGTATTAGTTCTACCATATTTTCCTGCTGTAAAAACTGAGGACATCCTATCAATGGAGGATGGATTCAAAGAATTTTTGGTTACGTAATCCAATTTCCCAATTTAATGATGTGTTTTGAGCAATTTTTATTTGATTATATTTGGAGAAATTGGATTGAAATTTGAAACGATTTGAAAATCTGATATTATATTATAATATTTTTTTTATTATTGGTTGTGCCACACATAAACATAAATTAGTTACATATTTAAAAATCATAATTTAAGACATAAATAATAATTATTATTACTGATATAACTATATCAGTCGACAGTCAATAGTAGGAAACTATAAATAGTTTTACTATTGTATACGTCTTTGTATTTCAGTATTTCTCACTTATCGTTCAATTATTTATATTGTAAACAATAACAACAACCCAGTTCAAAGCAATGTTAAATGTTTGTTGTTTAATATTATTCTATTTTTGTTATATTTCTATTATATTAGGTATCGATAACGATAGCCGCGCGCGTGTGTTATGATGAGAGGGGACCTGCGCGGTCGCGTCGGTCGTATGGATAGGTCAGATAATATTATAATTTTTTATTATGATTACATTTTATATAGTCTATTGTGGCACTCCACGACGAATATGTCATCCGTCGCGCAACGACCGATTAATTATATAAAAGAACAATATACCTTATTTACAGTCCACACATTATTATTCGAGAAGCTTTGATTTTTATTTTTTAGTTTAAGCGATTCAACTATGTTAATCGTAATTCATTTGAATGGATCATTCGATTATTCCCCATCACTAGTTGTTCGAACCGGCTATTTAGTCAATCTTACACAATATTATTATTACCTGTTGGATTAAAAGGGTTATAAATTATAATTCTTTTTATATAATACATAGTAACATATTTTATTTAATACGACCTAAACTTGAACACCTATTATGGGCACTTTTACACTTTTGAATTAAAATGTTGAATAAAACCCGGTGACGACTACATTTAAAAATCAACCGGTGGTCGGTCTACAGTAAATTTTAAAAATTTTGGTGGCCCTGAAAAGGGCCGTTTTAGGGGGTGATATTAATATTTTTAACGGATATTTAATTAAGCTACGTTCTCCGCGGATACGACGAGCCAATTGGATGTCCTTTGGCATGATCGTGACACGCTTGGCGTGGATGGCGCACAAGTTGGTGTCTTCGAAGAGACCGACCAAGTACGCTTCGCTCGCCTCTTGCAATGCCATGACGGCAGAGCTCTGGAAACGCAAATCGGTCTTGAAGTCCTGGGCGATTTCACGCACAAGCCGTTGGAAAGGCAATTTACGGATCAACAGCTCGGTACTCTTTTGGTAACGACGGATTTCACGGAGAGCGACTGTACCCGGACGGTAACGATGTGGCTTCTTCACTCCTCCGGTAGCTGGTGCGCTCTTACGTGCGGCTTTGGTGGCCAGCTGTTTCCTTGGGGCCTTGCCTCCGGTGGATTTGCGGGCTGTTTGCTTGGTACGTGCCATTTTTGAATGATGATAGTAGCTGTTGCTCGGTCAAACTGTAAAACACTGATGTTTCAATGCAACGAATACCACCAGTATTTATACACAAAACGGATTCGTATCTGCGGTTCTCATTGGCCGGCGCGTGAACGACAACCGATGGGTGGGAGAAATGGAATGGTGCACTTCGATTGGCCGGGCGCGCGCCGTAAAACGCATAAATACAATGGCGTTTGTAAATCGGGCATCAGTCAACGTTCAGCGTTCACAGTAGCAAGTCTTGCAGTTCTAAGTTGGAAACTACATAAATTCAACATGACCGGACGCGGTAAAGGAGGAAAAGGTCTTGGAAAAGGAGGCGCCAAACGTCATCGCAAAGTGCTCCGTGATAACATCCAGGGAATCACCAAGCCCGCCATCCGTCGGTTAGCCCGTCGTGGAGGTGTGAAACGTATCTCTGGTTTGATCTACGAAGAAACCCGTGGAGTTCTAAAAGTATTCCTGGAGAACGTGATCCGTGATGCCGTCACATACACCGAACACGCCAAGAGGAAGACCGTTACCGCCATGGACGTCGTCTACGCGCTGAAACGTCAAGGACGTACCTTGTACGGTTTCGGTGGTTAAACGCATACATGTACACATAAACACTTACCTTAAAAAGGCCCTTTTCAGGGCCACAAATTTAATTTTACTTTTGCTATAAGTGGTATAGTTTGTTTATTTGCGTTACAACACCCATAACGTGTTAAGTTATTCACGTAAAATATAAGTTGCGTATGTAATATGATGAGGGAATTAAAAAAAATCGTTTCGCTTTCAAGATGTACATAAGACAAAATAATATTTCATACGAGTATCGTTATAGTATATTAATTAACAGACCGAATTTCCCGAACTGCGTCCATGTTAACGGTTGCTCATGCTCACGTTATTATTTTTGTTACGTTCGTGGTTAAATAATATTTTTAGTGTATATATGATAGATACTTCCGACATATCCGCTTTCTATATTTGTATGTATTTGTACTGCCTTGCATTGCTTTTTTTATTTATTCTATTACCATTTTTTTAAAAATGTATTTTTATGAATCCAATTTTATTTCCTTTTCATTTTGGACCAACTCATTTATTCACTGCTACTAATTTATAATAACGAATTATCGGTAAACGGACGAAAAACAACTATTTTTATGCGTATCTGACAATTATTTAAAAAAATAATAACTTGATTTTTCATTAACTTCTAGAATCAGAAATAAACTACAATATTTTTTGATTATTCATTGCTATGTATTTATTTATTTGTATACTTTATGAATTTTTTAAAATTAACTTAAGCATATCGGAGCGTTGAGAATATTATATCAAATATTTTAAATGAGTTATTAAAACTCATATTAACTTATTATATTTTCGTATTCTTATTTTTCAGTGTAATCATAAATTTATTATAATATACTGTATAATATGTAAATATGTGGCATTGGTAAAGCGTGTGATCTACCGGGTCGTCCACTGTGATCTACGATTAATGTATTAAATATAGTTATTCAATATTTCTAATTGAATTACATTTTTATTTTTGTTTTGATTGATAGGTATTATTATGTAGTATTATTTTATTGTGTCAACTATCTAAACCTAAGTAAAAAAATATAATTTGATAATTTTGAATTCATCTACAATTTCACGTCATATAGGTAATCTCGCATTGGCCGAGAGGAAGCAATGCGAAAGCAGTCCCCTCCCGGTCGTCGGTTTCAAACTGCAAAAAAAAAAAGGTAATCTCGCATTAAAAGAACTTTAATCTTTTTTTGCTTTTCAAGCTTTACTAGGTATACTCATAACATACCATAATATAATTAAAGAATAGGTCATTGGCATTTTTTATTATAGATACGTTACTCATATTATCGAGATATCTCGATTATTGAATTAAAGTCGTTATCGAATGATATTTTCGGCGGTGACCTGCGATTTTGTATTTACAGCGCGACAAGTTAGAATCGAATTGTTCAATGTACACATAATATAATAATAGGTTTTTTAAATTCAGTTTTTATTTTATTAATCATTACTAACCTATCTATGAATCTATGTGACTGTATATTTATAAAACATGTAAAAGTAATTTATTAAAAATTAAAATGTATAAATTAATTTATAACGCGTCGAATGTTTTCTATTAACCAGTAGGCATAATAAGTAATAACTAATAGTTTACTGTAGTAAAAATAATTTGTATTTCTTACCAATTCAATAGGATTATTTAAAAATTTGGTTTCTAGCGATTTTCATAACTAATTCGATAATTTCAATTATAAGATATTATTACTCGATTTTTCGTTCAAAACATTTCAACCATTTTGATCGAGTGATCTCTCGTAAATGGCAATAACTAATCATTCGATTAAGCCCATCACTACAGTTATATTAATAGTAGATCACAAGCTTTACCAAAGTCAAATATATGTATTCGAAAAATAATTAATTAGCTACATAAATATAAGTTTGTGAAATAATTTATCATTATTTCAGAAACAAAAATTGTACAAAGTAATAATATAAATAATTGACATATAATGCTGGTGTAATTAATTATATGCGCAACACAATTATGTCAGTTTAAACAATTTCATAATTTATTACATAGAATATAACATAAGTATGCGCATGGCAGGAATTTGATATAAACAAATCATAATTACATTATTGAATGGGTTTTATAATTGAACACAATTTTTCAATTCATTATCCGAATCTTTGGGACTAAAGATTAATAAAAAATTGGCATAGTAGATTGATCAAACAACGAAAAATAGAATTGGTGGCCCTGAAAAGGGCCTTTTTAATAATAGAAGAGATCACTTGTTGGAATTGTAACTTAGACCTTCTTTTCGGTCTTTTTGGGCAAGAGAACAGCCTGGATGTTGGGCAACACACCGCCTTGGGCGATTGTCACTCCGGACAACAATTTGTTCAATTCTTCGTCATTTCTGATGGCCAATTGCAAATGTCTGGGAATGATACGAGATTTCTTGTTGTCACGGGCAGCGTTACCGGCCAACTCCAAAACTTCAGCTGCCAAATATTCCATGACGGCGGCCAAGTATACCGGTGCCCCGGCTCCGACACGTTCGGCGTAGTTTCCTTTTCTCAACAGACGGTGAATACGACCGACCGGGAACTGGAGTCCGGCACGGGACGACCTGGTCTTGGATTTACCTCCTTTGGATTTGCCTGCTTTGCCTCTTCCGCTCATGATTGGAAATTCGTTTGACTGTTTTCGACTGCGTTTCAAAACTGAATGATGACAAACATAGGCTGGACGTTCATTATATAGCCGTGAACTAGACAACAATACTGCGATTGGACCAATTCGACCGTTATGACGACGCTACACAACATCGTTTGCTTTACAACTACTACTAAACGGTGTTGTTTTTAATTGACACAAATGATGATTTTGTTAGTGGAGAAACTAATATTCTTTTCGATAACATAAACACTGATGAACTCAGTTTGTTCTGTTATATTTGATAAGCTGTCGACCAATGAACAAACGACGTATTGCCCTTGATTACTAATATATACCATCGCCTTACTGTGTATGGCATCATTCTGATATCGTCTGTTTAACGTTCAACTCGCAACGAAAACATATAGTAATCAAAAATGGCTCCAGGAGGAAAATCCGCTGGCAAAGCAATGAAGAAGTCCGGCAAGGCGCAAAAGAACATCACCAAATCCGACAAGAAGCGCAAGCCCAAGAGGAAAGAATCGTACGCCATCTACATCTACAAAGTGTTGAAACAAGTACATCCCGACACCGGAGTTTCCTCAAAGGCCATGAGCATCATGAACAGTTTCGTCAACGATCTGTTCGAACGCATCGCCGCCGAATCCAGTCGTCTTGCCCACTACAACAAGCGCTCGACCATCACAAGTCGGGAAATCCAAACCGCCGTCCGTCTCTTGTTGCCCGGTGAATTGGCCAAGCACGCCGTCAGTGAAGGTACAAAAGCCGTGACCAAATACACCAGTTCCAAATAATTCCTCCTCGCCTATCGGCTTAACATTTAAAACGGCCCTTTTCAGGGCCACTACATACTTCAATACTAAATTATTAATTAAAAAGTCGTCGATGTCCAGTAAAATAATGTTTATTATTATAGAGCAAAATAAAAATGTATTAATTTTATTTACGTTCTGTGTCGCTAAAGATATAACACACATTTGGTTAAAATCTCAAATGTTTTTGAGTTTGTTCAGCATGTATTGAAAATTTTATTTTCCTAGCTCCTTGTAATATATTGCTAAGTGCTTCGCTTCCTTCTGGAACACCGTTAAAAAATTAAAAACCGTGCTATTATTCACCTCCTACGGCACCCGCTCGAAAAATGATCACCCGGAGTTAGGATGACTACGAGTAAAGTTATTACTGTAATGTTTAAGTGTTTTTAATTTTAATAACCAAAATCATTTGTATTGCGCTATCTTGTGATTGGTTAGCAATATAAACGTTATGCGCCTGTTATACATTTAAAGGCAACCGAGTTTACGATGTTTCTTATCACTATTTACTAGTCGTCACTACAATATTATAGTATTAGGTACATTATACAAACTTAAAAATTATGGCACAATACACGAATAATAATTTTAATGTATAATATTATAGTAGTTTCTATTGTATAGCTACTAATTATTTATACATCATATAACGTATTAGCGTGATCGCTTACTGTTGTTAATACATTTTTCATTCATAAACTGATTGAATTTTGCCATGTTTCTTAATTAAATCAAATATTTTAGTAATAGTAAGTATGGACAAATCTAATTCTACATACCAAATAAAATGTCTTCCAGCCATAAATTTTGTGCAAAAAATTGGAGTATATGAATCTAAAAACGTAAGTATACCTTTCATAATTCTATTGTATTCTTTTTTTAACTCATCATTTCTCTCAAGTGAATAAAATATTAATTGAATTTTATTTTCAGAGATATTTTGTTGTTGGATCCAATAATGCTCGTACAAAGTATCGCATTCTTAAAATTGATCGAACAGAGGGTCATGACCTGACAATTGTGGATGACCGGGTAGAGTATACTGAACTAGATATGATAAATTCTTTGAACGTTGGATTGCACAGGAATACCAGTCTAAATAAAATAGCATCAGCATTTGGCATAGTTGGTAAAAATAATACAATTTTATAATTAAAATAATCAATGTATCGGTGTACTACCTACATATTCATTTATAATTTATGTTAAGGTTTTGTGAGACTACTAGAAGGATATTATATGATTTTAATAACAAAACGTCGTCGTGTTGCTGTAATAGGACGTGAAATCATATATAAAATTGAAGATACGTCTATGATATACTTGCCTAATGATGCTTATCGTATTCCTAATGTTAACGAACCACGTTATTTGAAAATTTTTCAAAGTGTAGATTTATCCAGCAATTTTTACTTTAGGTAAGGCTAGATCAATGTGTTGATTTAATGTTATAGAATTATTTTTCTTTGTGTGCAATGTTGATGATAGAAATCCATCTCTTTTGCTTAAAAAATTAATATAGCCTTAGAATTTTGAAATATTTATGTAACATTTTAAAGAAGTGTCCTTTTCTTCACACATTTGTCTTGAGTACCTAAATTGTAATATTAATTAATTATTTAATTTTCTTGTATTATTATTTATTTAGTTACAGTTATGATGTTACACATACTCTACAAGTCAATATGTCAATCGCACAAAATGTTCCAAACGGTTAGTTTATCATTCAAACAATTTGTCTCTTATTACTATTGTTATTGTTTCATTATTTTACCCAGAAATAATCCACGAGATGGCTAAAAATTACCTGTTTGGCTGTAAATACTATGTATTTTTAAAGTGTACTATGGATTTATTATATTTTTTAAAACAATTACATTAAACATAACTTTAGTGTGTTGTTTTATAATTATTTTATTTAAATTCCTATCAAAAGTAAATATAATTTATTTTATTTTGTTGTAGATTTGTCTGGAGATAGCGTATTTGTTACCAGAAGTTGTCCAAATAAAATATTTGTTTGGAATGACTATCTATTAAAAGATGTACGTGACAAATTACATCCAGATTTTATTTTAAATATAATGCACGGTTTTATTAGTCAATCAAATGTTTCAATTTTTGGACGTCCAATTTATATCACATTAATTGCTCGGAGATCAAATAGATATGCTGGTACAAGATTTCTGAAGAGAGGCGCTAATAAAAATGTAAATAATTATGTGTTCCCAACAAGAAAATTGAAGATTTTATTTCTTAATGTTTACAAACATCTTACCAATATAAGGCTTTTCAAAAACTTATTTCTATATTCATAGAAATTTACTTTTAATTTGAATTGATAGCATATTTTCTTAATGTTTTTTTTTTAATTTTAAAATCATCATATTTCATAAATCGTATACATGATATAAATAAGGGCAACAAACAATGTATTAATATAACTATTTTTATTTAAACTTGATAGAATATTTAAGAAAATATAATATGCAATGTTTGTGTATTTTATTTTTGGTCTATTTTAAGGGGTAATTATTACCATTTAAAAAATGGTAAATTAATAAGAAAATAATTGTTTGTGATATGACTTAAATTTGTATTTTTACTATATACAGCTTATTATGTATGAATTTATATAGAATGGTTTTTTTTGGGGGGGGGAGGGTTGCCGGGGAGAAAGAAACAAATGTCCCGTTTTTTTATTTTCTTAATATGGTCACCCTAATTTAGTAAATACTCATACCATCAGAGGCACCTAGCTCTTCAAAAGGAACACAAATGATCATTAACAACTTTCCAATTACGAGGTCACTAAACGTTAAATACCTCGGAGTGACTATCGACCGTAATCTCGGATTCACCACCCTGACGACAACTTAATCAAAAAAGCAACGAGTATCCAGGGCCTTCTCAACCTAGTTCTTAATCGAAAATTTCCATGACTAGAGCTAGACTAAACATTTTCAAAATGTACATCCGGCCTAATTATCTTACTTAAGCTGGTGCTGCTTGGGCAGTGTGCACCTCATGTTTCCAAATACACCTGGAAATGTATCGAGGTAGTCCGAACCATCCTATGTCAGCAATGGTTTATATTGTTCGTAAAAAATTCAGTTTTCTTGAACACAACTTCTGAAAACGCTGTAAAAAACGAAATAAAAAAGAACGCAGTGGCAGTTCCATCCTAACCCTCGCCATTCGCTCAAAAACTTACAGGCTGGGGTCAAATTCTCTTCACCTGCACCCGGGCGCAAACATCGTGCAAAAACACTAATATGGGCATCTAATACGTCATAAGCTCAAATTTAAAAATGCACACTATAGAAAATCAGAAAACAATAGCCACTGCCACGCATAATTAAAGCGATTATCTTCAGTTGTCATACGTCACCATTTCCATATTCTATATCACAAGTTCACGAAGTGGTCTGACCCCCGTCCTGGGGTCGATTCTGATCTGTATGTCAATGGAAATTAAAATTGGGAGTTCATCATATGTAAATAGTGGTCCCCGAGAGTTATAAGTCGAAAATGCGTTAATTATTTTCAAACAACCTATTTCTCCATACAATTAGATGAGTGAACTTTGCCTGGTAATTAAGCACTATTATTAGCGTAATATGTTCGTTTTGTTATGGATCAAGAAATTCGCAAAAACTTTGACTACAGACACAGAAGACTAATTAATATTTAATGTTTTGAAACATAGATAAATTTGTAAAAATTTACTCTGTTCTGTATTTATCATTTTATGAACTACTACTCTAGGGACCAGTTATCTTGACCGGCTTTGCCAATTTTACCTTATACGGGCAATTGTAGGCTCTCTCGAGTCCTCGGTACTGCTAATTAAATTTAATATAAATCTAATATACATTTAAGTTTCATTTAAAAATAGTCAATCATATAATTATAATAATATAAAATTAACACATTTAGCTGTTATGAGCTATAATTTTATAGTCAACAAAAATAAAAATTCATAAAATAAACCATATATTATACAAAATATTATAAGTATGATAAATAAAAATGTTAAAATTTATTTAATTTTTGAGAGTAGGAACTAAGATTACACGTCCTACGTGCTTGCCTGTATTTTTGACAAGGAATATAATGCAATATTAATGTAATTTATGAGATTTTTTTAATGTGTATAATCTTTATACCTATCAAATGCCATAGCCCGTTTACTCATTTTTTTACGAGTTACTGCACTTTAGCTTAGCAGGGTGATAATACAACAAAACTCGTTCAGCAGTCAAGTTTATTCCACGCAAACGGATATTAAATACTTTTGGGACGGTAGCTTTTTAGACTTATTTAATACTATAGATTCATCATTAGACTTTTAATCTAAAATGCATATTTAAATGGACCGTATAGTTACGTTTTTCTTGCAGCGCTCAAACGTAGCACTAGTCCAAAGCCAAACAACTATGATAGGTGACCTTACTGCGTTAAAAATTTAGTTTAACTATATAGTTTTAAGTTAATACGATTCATCATATTTGCATTTATATTAATATTTAAATTATATGCATTTTTAATTAATTTCCAAATAATATAATCAATAGTTAATTTATGTAGCTACTACCAAAGTACCAACTATGAAAAAATGATCTAATGGAGGGATTTGTATAGA
Source organism: Aphis gossypii (assembly GCF_020184175.1). Lineage (NCBI taxonomy): Eukaryota > Metazoa > Arthropoda > Insecta > Hemiptera > Aphididae > Aphis > Aphis gossypii. The sequence goes on along the minus strand of NC_065530.1, from coordinate 39,636,895 downwards.
GATTAAAGGAGGGGAAGATAAAAATAATTTTGGTAATATTGATAAAATTGGTGGTCCTGAAAAGGACCGTTTTAAAGGGGCATTTGTGGGAAGTGAATAACAAGTAATTTACTTCTTCTTGGGAGCTGCGGTTTTCTTGGTCGGAGTCTTCTTTACTTTGGGTTTGGCAGCAACCGGTTTTTTCGGTTTCGCCGGAGACTTCTTCGGTTTGGATGCTGCTTTAGGTTTAGCAGCAACTGCTTTCTTGACTCTTTTAGCTGCTGGTTCTCCGGACGCGGGCTTCACTTTTTTGGCGGACGTTGATTTTCTCTTTGTAGCTCCCGGCGCCTTGACCTTCTTGACGACTGCTTTCTTCTTCTTGACAACGGCGGTCTTCTTTTTGGGTTTAACCTCGGCCACCGGTAGTTTGAAGTGTCCAGACGCTCCGGTGCCTTTGGTCTGAAGGACAGTGCCATTAGCGACGGCGGCTTTCAAGAATTTCCTGATGAACGGCGCTAACTTGGCGGGATCGACTTTGTAGTTGGCTGCCAAGTACTTTTTGATTGCTGGCAGAGAAGATCCTTTCTTCTCCTTAAGCTCCTTGATCGCTGACGTGACCATCACCGATGTGGTAGGATGATTGGCTGCGGGCTTCTTAGCTTTCGCTGCGGCGCCCACCTTCTTCTTGGCCGGGGATTTCTTCGCGGCTGGCGATGCGGTAACCGGAGCAGGAGCGGAAACGACTACGTTGTCTGTCATGTTGAAGTTGATATTGAAAATTGTATATAGTTTCAAAAACACAAACGATATACTTATCGACGTCGAACGAAATGGTTCGTGACTATATACACCGTACCGTACCGACTAGTAAACCGCTGTGATTCGAGTCGTCGACGCGGTTACGGTTGTACAAACGTTTTTCGCGATTTCTCGGCAAGTAATTATCGTAGAGATCTAGTTTTGGGTTCTTTGGAAAGCCAACTAAATTTCAAATGATATCTTATAACATTTTTACCGCTATCCGGTATCACAAAACCACCACGGATCGTTATTCACACGCTTCCGACCGGATTTTCGTACACCATGTTTAATGGTCTACCGTGTGACCGAAACCGAATGAAAATGTACAAAACCACTTTGAACACATTCTATACGAGTTTCTCAACAATTGGGTGTTTGCAGATTGACAATCGACCCATATGCCGATGAACGGTGGCTTTTCAAAATTGACGATTTTGGGTTAGTCGTTCGGCACGGCGTCATTAACGTTTCTACCATTGAAATGTTTCGAGGCAGACTTTACCTATAAAATATCTAGTCTTAATAGTGTTAAACTTAAAAAAATAATTATAATTATACATTATAAAAGAAATTCGGTCGAAAGTCGGTTTTAAATAAACAAAATAGGTATACATTTATTTACAACATCAAACGTCTGGTAGATGATACGCCGTAATGGTAGTACGCCTTAAAAATAGTTATAGGTATCTACTATAAATTTTTCAAATTAACATTTTTCTGTTCTAGACAACTCTATTATAATAGATTAGTGTAATGGAGCTAAACTCTAATCCAGACATTAATTTAGTGTTGTACATTATAATAAATATTATATTTATTACACAATAGGTAATTCAAAGTATTGTTTTTTGTCTTTATCCAATTCGTGACTGACCTAATTAATTGATCTGTGATATAATAAACTAACCTAAAGTTTATACCATTGAAATTTATTGTGGCAGACATTACCAACAAATATCTAATCTTGGATATTAATTCGTTTTTAATTAAAATATTATAAAAAGTGTACAATAAATTTATTTATAGTATTATAGGTAAAAAATATTAAATAATATAAATAAAAATAAATAAATAAAAATAATAATAATATAATATAATATAAAATATAATAAATAATAATAATATTATAATATAATATATTTATTTATTTTCCACAATTGCAATAATAACGTCAAACGGCCCAACTTGGGGCAGTTTTGAAATTCTATTGTAAATAACTTTAAGGTTAATTAATCTAGAGGTATTTTCAATATAACATTTTTTTTTTAGTAAAGGTTTGATTTATTAATTTCTGTTGTATTTGAACCATGCAAATTATTCCCTCTATGTTTTTTTTTTAATTTTTTTGCTTGCCCCATGTTATACCAAATATTGACAACATGGGGCATTCATGTTTTTCTTATTAAAACCCTATTTTATAATATACCTAATTACCTAAACCAACTTGGGGCACTATTTTAAATTTCTAAAAATACTAAACATTTTTTTTTTTAATTTAACAAATATATTTTGTACCTGGTGAGTGTATATTAACATATTATAAAAAAAATAAAATCATTTTTGTTTACTAATTGAATAACTAAAAAGTCTATAATTTGTAAGTAACATTAAAAAATTAAAAAATAATAACATACTTGTTAGATATTAAATAAGAGGTAGGTAACTTTTTTGTTTACTAATTAAAAAAATATTAAAATATGTAAATACCACTAAAAAAATTTAAAAAGATGGGTTGAATAACAGTGGCCCAAGTTGAACTAAATAAGTTAAACGTAATTTACAGAAATCTATGCAGGATTATAATGATTTATTATATAGATTAGTAAATTTAACACACATCCGAACATATTTTTTTTTATTTATTTTTATATAAAACGTCCCATTCAATGAGTATTAGTGTAAGTTTTCGGACCTTTTAAAAACGATAGATATGAAACATAAAATGAATAAATAAAAATTAAAACTTACTTTTAAAATTTGATGCTGCGACACTAACAAAGTGATTTTAAATATTTCTAAGATAACAACAGAATTCTTGTATCACTTGTATCACATTACTTAATTGATGAGAGACCATTATGAAGGTAAAATTAAAAGATAATATTTTTGCCCCAAGTTGGCCCGTTTGATGGTAACGTTTCTTGGATCTGTTCGTTCTTGATCGAAATCCGGTAAAGAGACTCACACTGTTTCCAATGATGGCTGGAGGAAACTTATGAATAACTAGACCTAAATATTATACTCTGGTAGTCGGGTACTTTATTATTGTATAAAACTATTATAGAGTGCTAACAAAAACTCTATAGTCTATTTAATATAGAACTTTTAATATTATCCAATATTGACTGGTTAAGGTTAACATTACCCGGATAATGTTGATATTTCATGTTTATAAACGAAAAATTACACATTATACACATTAGCCAAAACATGTGGATAATGTCGATATTATCGGATTATCCAAATGTTAACATTACCCGTAACATCTATAATATGTTTCGCAACCTCTTCAGCTCGTTTTGTTTTTAATGCTCTTATTTGTACAAACTTGGTAACATGGTCATGGTAGACCATGATAAAACGATATTCCTCGTCTGCTTGTAACTGCATGTCAATAAGATCAACTTGAGCCCTATTATTCATTTCAGAGAATATCATTGGCTTAGTAACAAGACCTTTTTTTTACATTTTTGCTTCATTTGGCAAGGTTCACAATGCTTCAAATACATTAATATAACTTCTTGTGTGATATTTTTATATTTCTTTTTTGTCTCAGCAATCATTCTGTGTTTACCCCCATGACCTATATTATAATGGATTTCATGAAGAATATCGTACATACTTTCGTTTTTTACGTAGTAGTATATCGTTGAATCACCACTGTCTATAGGATAAATCAATTTGTCTTCCCCGTCAATAGGTTATTACATCATATCTTTTTAAACGTCGGTAATCTGTGCTTGTTTTTTTTCGGTTTGATTTTGCGTTTTTAATTTCTATTATTATTTCGGAATATTTCTTTTGGGATAAATAAATCGAATTCTGTTTTTTTTTCAGCGATTAATTTATTAAAACACACGTAAAAATTGTCTTTTGAACTCATTTTATTTCAAACGTGCACGTTTTACACCGAACACAACTAAATTTCAACTGATTTAAACTCATATAGGTAACATCAAACGATTACGATAAATGATCGCGAGATAAATGATAGTGATAGATAGTCCCATCTTATCTTTTGACGGCCTTCATATCATAAAAATAGCACCATAAGTAATTTCATAGAGTACCGTTAAAAATATAATTATAATATAATACCAAGTTTTGTACATTTTTTTCTACCATCAATCAATGGCTAATGTTCAAAATACTAGGTTAATATAGGAATACCATGTAGTTTATTAATATGTAATTACTAACATAATATAATATTAATATTAATTAATTTAATTGAAATAAAATATAATTAAATTAGCCATAACACGATGGCTGAAGTTACTTTAGCCGGGTAATATGTACAAAACTATGATCTTAAATGTTAAGTGTTTACTTTATCCAACCAGTATGGCTAGAGTGCACTATATCCGGATAATGTGCACTTTAGCCGTATTTCGGACTCTAGTCGTAACATATTTATGCATAATGTATGTATGTATTATTATTAGTTTTTAGTTATTACTGATTAGATTTAAAATAATTGATTTAAATGTTAGTGATACATCTTTTAGATTATGCTGTTTCAGGGATTACCTATTTAATATTATTTTTATTTAACTTAAATAACATAATATATTGTATTTAAACAATAAACAAATAAAAGAATCATGTGCGGAGTTAAGGTGATATATTATAAAATGGCCAAAATGTATGCGCAGTTACGGTGTGCGATTGTCATTGTCTATCAGTTTATTTCATAATTAATGGTAATAGTATACAATTATAGGCTCAATAATATCAACTTTAATGTCATTTGCAAATTATACTAATATTTAATTAAATTTTAAATTGATATTTTTCACCCAAATAATAACAAAATAATTATATAATTATTATAGCCTTACCTAGCTATTAATGTTATTAACAAATAGTATAGTTTACACAATGCTTGTTTTAAAATATTATCAGTTGATATTAACATTCACACATTAACTAAGAGCATCAACAACATTTTACAGTTTTCATCTGAGGTTGTGAATTATGCTTTCAAATAGGATAATTAAAAATAAATAACACATATTGAATTCTACAAATTAAATTACATAATATTATGATTTATATTTTGATAAATGTTTAATAATTCTGCTAATTTTCACAAGACAAACAAGACAAAGTTGTCAGTTTAATATTTAATCTTTTAAAATCTTAGATCTATAATTATGACAAAACACTTATACTTAGAACTAAAAAAAAAATATTTATTAATATTTAACATCACAATATCAATGTATTAGTTAAATCATTATTATTATAGAAACAATAAAAAAAAATATATTATCACACTGGTACATATGAAAGGGAACTTTTAGGACATTTAAACACTATTGGTTTGTAGCCACAGAAATTTAAAATTATAAATATATATAAAAAAAAAAATGGTGCACAACAAAAAGTATAATTTTAAAGATACTATTATGCGAGAAACTTATACAATTGTTTAGTTAAGAACAATTACATTGTTATCAATAACAGTGATATTAGTTGAGATGGAAACCTTTTTCAAGTGTTGCCGCCAACAGGCGTTCCCTCAATGTAAGTTCATCAGGATATTCTGGTAATTTCAAGTAATGGACACAAGTGTTTACTGATGGGAAACTACCTGCACCAGCATCAACTTTACGGACCACAGTAAGCCTTGGATATAGATTGGCTAAACCTCCTGGTGGTAATGACGAACAACCAGTAGTAAATTGTAAGAATGATTTACGTTCTTCAGAATTCATTTGCTCCAAAACGTTTACTAAACGTAAGAATCCAGGACTGAAATAATATTTTAGCATTGTTAATGATAATGAAAATGAATTGTTTAGTATTTTAATAACTTTAAACTATATAATATAAATATTTATATTATATAAACATCATACTTAAGAAATTGATTACCTCCTATGTTATAAGTTTATATATTAATATTTTCTAACTTACATGAAGTACTTTAATAAAATATAGATTATAATAAGTAAAAAGCCTATGTATGTAACAAAAAGTTTTAATTAATTCAAACTAATAAATACAAATTACAAATGTATTAATACTTTTTATTTTTCTATACCTTTCTTTATTATATCCTAATTTGGGTTCAGTGTAGTTCAACAGATCTTCTCGAGTCCATTCTGGTTCTTGTTGGCCACATAACATTTGTCTAACCTCAAGTGGAGTAAATGCATTTAACTTTTCGTTTGAGAATACACGGCAAAAACCTGCCTTTAGTGCATCCATTTGTCTCTTAATACCTTTCTCCAATATAAAATCAGTCAATAAACTAACATATTGCTCTACATTATCCATGTTAACATCCTGGCTAAGACCATCTTCAACTAAATTAATGTAGGTAAATGGGAAACAGTAAGATGATGGTAAATAAATCATGCTCAAACTCAGGTTTTCTAGATGCACTTTGCCAGTTTGACCACACTGAAATTGTAAGTTTTTAATTTGTTTCTTTTTTTCCTCATCGCTCAATGATTGATCTAATAGAATTTTTTCTTTAGCCAAAATTAACATCTTTAAATCTTGTATAAACATTGCTTGCTCTTCATCAATGTCAAACAAGTCTGATTCATTCAGCACTCTACCGGATCTAAAAAATAATTACATATATTAATATATTTTCAAAACAATACATCATTAATTAGTCAACTTACTCATTATTTTTTGCTTTAGTTAAAAGTTTTAGGAATGGCAATGATAATGGAAGATCAATTAAACGATTATCTTGAAGAACTTTTGCTAGGAACATGCCAAGGAACCAAAAATGTTTTACGGCTCTATCACAACATGGTGAATCTTGAGGTAATGGGGCTGGGTAAAGTCCACCAGTTCGTCTAACATAATAGCCAGGTGGTTTGGCTCCTTCTTCAAGCCAAATACATTGACGGGTCTCTTCGGGCATCTCATCATTACACATCCACATGCCTATAATAGTATAATAACAGTATAATATGACAGGTTTAAATTTTTAAAATTAAATTTTAACTAAATAATAGAAAATTATCAATAATACTAATTATCAATTATACTATACTTACAGAGATCTTTTCGTTGAAACTCAGCAGCAATTAATGAATAAAATTCCAATGTGGGACCTAATCCAGTACCTTCTTCACCCATGAACTCAACTTCCAATACGGTTTGTCGATCAATATGAGCGCGCATAAGTTGCCTACCCCATGCAAGTATATTTTCACCACGTGGTATACGAACTCGATCATGTTTTAAACGACCAACTCTGTACTCTTCTTCACGTCTAAGTGGAAGACTTGAACCAGTGCGATGTCGTTCAACATTTTCTCGCTGAGATTGTAACCATACAATAGATCTAAAATGATTTTTTTATTGTAATATTAAATAGAAATAAATAATAATAAAATATATATGTATTTACCTAGATGGCCCAAATGCAGTGCAATTAAAATACAAATGTCTTGTTTCAAATGGGAACAAAAATGAATAAGAAAGGTTTAAATGTTCACACCAAGATGGAAGTGCACCCGAACTTAATACCAAAGGATCTTGAATTTGTTGAACAAGTTTATTAGTCATTTTTTTGCTATTAAATATTTCACTGTTTGTCAACTCTCCATCATCTTTAATAAGAGCTGAAAATCAATATACAATTTAAATTAATAATATAATCAATGACGGCTCTCATAAAATTTGAAATAAGGAAGATATTTCTAAATTGTTTGGAGAAAATGTTATTTTTTAAACTTTATCACTTTGAAACCCATAGTATAAAGTAATGAATGGTAATGGAAAAGTTTAATCTAAAATAATTACTTGAATCGGAACACAAACAATTATCTCTTTGGTGAAATTTTGTCATTTAGTTTAATAATGTATTGACAAACTAATGAACTCATTAGGCAACATTTGCTTTTTTTAGCTCATTCCCCCCGTTACATTTTTATTTTTTATCAGTAAACTTCAGCAAAATATCATTAGTTAAAATTATTAATGATTGAAAAATTGAAAAACTACAAATAAAAATAATTATAAAAAATCCATAATTATATTAGAATGTGAACAAATATTAAATTTTTTCTTTCCTTCCTTTTTATTATACAGGTGAGGCTGTCTCACTCACTTTACCCTTCCCTAAACATAATATATTAAATATATTTAACTATTATATAAAATCAGTTACCTTCAAAGAAGTCATCAGTGTATGGTTTAAGTAAAGAGATCATTGGATTAATGGAAAGATTATGAAGCTGCCTTAACAGTTGAAGTACATGATCAACAGTACAACCTGTATTACTTAATTGTGTTCTTGTAGAAAATATAGGTAAATCAGAATCCCATTGATTATCAGGACCTGCACTGAGTCTTTGATCATCGTTGGTTAATTCTTCGTATATGATTCTATAAATATGTATTTCATTAAAATGTGTAAAATATTACACTAATATTTTATATAGCTACATCAAAATGTTCACTTGCATATAAATATTTATATGCCATGTTAATTACAATAGTTTAATACAAATAATTAATTTATCACAATCTATAATCAATAATGTTAATAAACTTGTTACACTGTAGATAATTGAATAGTAGAAATTTAGTAGAATATTTTTTTAAGTTAAAGGATTAAGTTAACTAAGTTTTTAAGCTTGTATATATCTTTTATAAAATTAAAATAAAGCTTTGGTAGCACACACGTAAACATTTTATACTCTACTGCAAAATTGACCTAGTGGAAGTCGGAAGGGCTAACAGATAAGAGTGAACCACATAAGATCTTAACTTTGGAAATGACCAAACTTTTTAATAAATGTATAATTATAATCATTTTTTGCTCACGTATAAGTAGGTTCCCAAATTCGTCGAGATTTTTCTTGCCGACTACCAAGGTCTGCCAATTGAGCCAACTTTTGTACAGCATGAAAAATTGTCCAATTAGAATCTTTGAGCTCAACTTCTACATCTTTAATCTGTAAATTTAATTATAAATAAATACTTGACAATTTTAAAATGAAGTTTTACATCTTACTCCTGGCAAATTAGGTCCTTTTAAAGTCAACTTAATTCTTGGTAATGATGTTTGGTTGTTAACAGCACTTGAATTTTCAGTAAAAACATCAGGAATTTCATCATTTTCATCATCGGGTGGAGCAATAACTTCTAAATCAGATGTTTGATTAACATTAGTACGCCCTGGCCGGGGATCGAAGGCTGGTATCAATGCTGTGAATTCTCTTCTAAGCACATAATCATCATCCCACGAACGTCTTTTATATGGATTACCACATCTATCAGCACCCACAATACTTTCAATAGCAGCATGCTGTTGGGCTGCAAATGCTTCATCTTCCTGAAAAAAAAAACAAAAAAAAATTATATTAATAACATTTAATTAATAAATTACAAAGTATTTTGTCTGATATTTAGATAAGAAATCAATAACATGATAATTAATCAGCTCATTTACACCTTACCATACTAAGTAGATTTCTGGAGACCATTACCTCTTCATATTCTTGTTCATCTTCATTTTCATCATCATCTGGAATATCATCATCTTCAACAATTTCTTCATCATCCTCAAGTTCTGCAAATAAGGCTGGAGCACGAACACTGTCCAAAAAATCCTATAAAACATGAATTGTTAGTAAATTAAATAAACTATGATGAAAATACAGACACTGACTTCTAAACTGACTTGTTCACTATCACTTGATGTAGATGCTAAACTCATAGTTAGAGCTTCACCAACACAAAATGTTCTATTTGCAATGGTAGTTATAGAACATGAATTATTAGAAGTATTATTAGCCGATAAGCTAGGATAACTTTGTGCTGTTTGAAGTAAACCACCTAAAACATTAATTATCCTAATTATAATAGTTTAATATTAGAAAATAACCTTGTTTTAATGTGAACAAATTACAATTATAATAATTAAATCATGAATAATGATACACCTACTGTTAAAATTTTTAATAGTGTAATATTTATTTTTTATCATGCACCTTAAATTAAATAATATTGGTTGGATACATATTAAAATAAATACAATTATTTAAAATATTTATTTTAATAATACACTTAAAAATTTAAGAGGTAAGTTACACTTTAAAATTTGTTTTCAAATTTTTAATAGCCCAATATATTGATTAAATATTTAGTTTTGTGGTAGTTTAAACAAATGATTTGTTTTTTTAATTTCCTAAATAATAAGAACTATATAACTATTATTTAACCCGCCATGAGTCGCATCACGGTCTTTTAGACCGTGAGTTTATTATTTTACTTATAACTCATTGTGAGTAATTTACTTTATTTCATGCATTTGGTTACCTTCAATGTACACGTTGACCTATTTTTTAAAACTATTTAGAACAGTCTATTATTGTTCATCGAATTTATAGCTATTTGTAAAGTCCGTAATCTGTCAAAAAGGCCGTGTGCGACTAAACTCGGTATCAGTTTTGTTACGCATTATTTTCGTCGGCATACAATTTTAAATGGAAAAACCAACAAAAACAATATATCTAGTCACTTACCTCTTATATCTTCGAACCTAGCAATATTTTGGTTTATTTCGCCGACAGTCGACTTGGTGGAGAAATAGACCTCAAAAACGCGCGGCCATTTATTTTCATTTTAATCTTAAGTATAATAGTTCATTAATACCAATTTTTATTGTAAAATATAATAAATAATAAAATATAATTTTTGTAAATTATTAATAAATGCATTTGTACGTAAAATGTTAAAAAAAATATAAGATCTAAGTGAACGGTCAAAAAGACCTTGTGCGACCACATGTGTTACATACAATGGTGCGACTCATGGCGGGTTAATAAATCAGGTTCAGAATTATAATTTCAATATAATAAATATTGTTAAAATTATTTACTTGGAAAATTAGTAGATAGAGCCAAACGAACAAGACTGGATACTGAAGTCGGTACTCGTTGAGGCATATGATTAGGGACTTGAGTTTGATTATTATGACTATTGTTTCGATCAAAATTCCTATACTTTTGATATGGAGCATAGGTTTCAGCTAAAGGCTTTTGTAATGGAATATCTCCTTGTGATCTGGGTGGTGCATTAGATGCTAAATTTGGAACACTAACACTCATGTGATTTGAAGAATTATTTCGGTTCTCTTCCTTTTTATTTTCTTTTTCTAAATCTGACAAACAATTAGCAAGTTAAAATTTTAAAACCGTTCATCTGAATAATAGTTTTAAACGTTTATAAAAAAAAAAAATACCTAAATTGTTTGGACTACAAATTTCTGTATTAAATGCTGAATTATTTGCATTGTTTATTAATGTATCAGTAGATAGATCTTGTGTCTGAGTGTTGGAAGCGTCTGATGTATTATGATGCATAATTAGTATTGGCTTTTCTTTTGAATTTACCTAAAATATAGATGAAAATTAAACATGATACAATTTATTTTAAAATTAAACATACAGAATATTAAACATAAATAAATAACTCACTTTATTGTTTGGAGGTGTATCAATTTGAATGGATTGTAATGTGTGAACTAAACTAGTAACAGAACTACGCCTATAAGTTGGTTTGACTCTTCCTAAAGCTGGTAAAAATTCTTCTTCAAAACAGTTACTATTTTTTTTATTATTTTCAATGTTTTGTTGAGTTTCATCTAAAAAAAAAAAATAATGTTATAAAGATTAAAATAACATAACATTTAGTGATTTATATATCATTTTGTTTACCATTTGATGTAGATTCAACAATTGTAGCGAGATCAACGGAAGGAGTTGGATGAACTACTATCCGGAGTGAGTTATCTAATGTATTTGTAGTTGGTGGAGTAACTGCAGAGGGTTCCATTCTCATGACTGACATTATGCTATCAGTAAATTGTTGTGCAGCTTGCTATAATATATATTTAAATATATAATATATAATTTTAAATTTAAAATATAATACATTTTATAAAACAATGAATTATTTAATTTATAAATAATAATTGGTTTCAATAAATACCTTTACTGCCAAATTCTCTGCAGAAGACATTTGATCTGTGTTGGTTACAGAAACAATGGTGTTATTATCATTAGATGCTTCAGGTAAAATAGGAGTAGAACTAGACATTCTTGTCATAATGCTAGATAAAGTTGCATTTGGAATGTTTTTGAACATTTTTGAAGCTATCATAAAAAAATATATATATTAATATACCCAATTAATTATCATTTATTTTTAATTTTTTTTATGATTGCGAATAATTAACATGCGATAAACAAAACGGTTTTCTATTAAAAAAAAATATACATATAATATTCTCAATATCATGTTGAAAAATTTAGCCTTAACAGTGCTTGATTTGGAAAGGTATATCACTCAATCTATTTTTATAATATTGAAGCATATTAAATTATTTTAGCACACTTATTGTAAATTACAAATGTTCAACAGATATTTTGATCTAATATTTGTTTTATTTTTGCTAATTCAAGCACTGATTATACTATGGTGCAAGCTATAATTATTTTTTAAATTGAGTATAAATGCTTAAGGGTAATCTAAATGCTAAAGGATACATTTTAACTATATATTTAAACAAAAGGTTCTGCATGCCACAAATTAAAACACATAATTGGTAAAGTTTTTGAGATAATACACAACTATCTTATTCATCACATACAGGCAGATGTAGGTTGGGATTCACTGACTAGCCGTAGATCATACTTTCCTTCAGCACCCATTCGGTACGAGTTTGTAACTCCATGATCCCACACAACGTCTATCCAACCTGACCCCAATATTAAAGTCTTAAATTTAAGACTTAAAATTCACATTAACATAATAAATTAACTATAAACACTTTTTACCATTGTGCAAGTCTCCAGTAACTGTCCCTACACAAGGTGGATTTCCATCTTGATCTCTCCATTTCCAATCAATACCACGCATAACCCGAGCACCAGTCACCATTTGCTTATACATTTGAGCCTTGAACATACGTCTTTGACGTTTTAGACTAGCTTCTGCTTCTTTAGCAGCTTTACCTATAGTATACAAAATTGTTTTTATTTATGATTAAAAATATTATGAATTATTATTAACACTTACCCAAGTCTTCACATACACCAGTAACATTTCCATAAATCTCAAAACCAGATAATGAAAGATAATGTGTTTGCCCTGATGCATTTTTACCATTCTGTTGTATTCTAATATGCCGCCAACCCTGTGTTTCTTCCTTATCATTTATTTCTATGGACCAAGTAGCAGTATTTCCTGGTTCATTTAATGCTGTATCATCAATGTGTGTATATAATGTAGTCCAATTAGTGCCATCTTTAGACATCTGTTTAAAATAAAGATATTATATCATAATAAAAAACATTAATACAAATATATAATAATTGTCTTACTTGGAATAACCAATTTCGTAGAGCAGAACGGCCATAACCTCTAGCATGCCTAAGTGTATAATCAGTTGGAATTATAAATAATCCTAAGTCAATAGAAAACCATGCCTTGCTATCATCATTAGTATGACAGTTAATTGCAACAGAATCCCTGCTTAGAATATCTTCTACTTGACCATATGGTAAATTACGACCATCTGAAGATTGAACTAACATTAACCCATATTGACCTGGGTTAACCCAATCTACCGAAGTTTTTCCATTTGTTCCAATCCAATATAAGACACCATTTTTATCAAAATCATAATAATGCTTGAATTTCATCGGTAAATTATTTTTATCTTTGAGTTTCTTAACGTAATTATATGTGATACGTTCATGATCATACCACTGTTTTGCAACCATTTTTAATAGATGTTTTTCAAGTTGCTGCACAGTTGTTAGAGGTTCCATTCTTAAGCCTCTACCTGTACGATCAACAAGAGTGGTTTCTTTTACAGCTTTTTCCAAACGAAATCTTATACGTCTTGATAATATCTAGAAAAACCATGTTTTAATATCAATATATATATATAAATATATATTTTTTATATATAAAACATTATTAACTCACTTGTAACCCGTGAAAAGCACCAGGTGATTCATACAAATATACAGGTAATCTTTCAATGGATTCTAAAACAGATATCAGCTTTTGCACTAAAACAGAAGCACAAGTCTCCATTCCTTTTTCATTTTTCTTTTCCTAGTTAAAAATTAAAAATAAATTAAATCAAATAAATTATTATTAATATATAAATATTTACTTTGAAACATTTAACAAAAATGTCAATCCTAAGTTTCTGTAATTCTACAGCATCATCGCCTTGTTCAAGACTACTGATTGTTAAAAGTTTCAATAAAACTTCAACTAAACCACTGCTATATATTTCATATGCCGAAACACTGCCTTCATCTTCCATCAACAATTTTTTCAAGTCTAATACTGCCTTGCAAAGAGCTGATGCCCAAAAATCTTTATTGGAGCTATCTTTGATAACAGAAGACTGAAAAATTAAGAAACATATTATAAACACCAATACAGAGATAGAAAAAAATAAATTATTTTACTGCATTATATCAAAAATATATGTATTTAGAGATAATGCTAAGCACACAAAATTATTATTTATATAGTTGCAACTATTTACTGTAGATTGTAATATATTTTAAGGATACATACTTGATTTTGAATAGCTAATTCAATGGCTCTAACAATTTTGCTTAACCTTGCAACAACACCCCTTGGCTGAGCTTGAGCAGCTTTAAAGAAAGTATCAAATATTTCTTGTGCTTGTTTACGAATCTAAAGAACATTTTTAAAAATTATTTTAATAAATATAAATAAAGAAGTTGTAAGTAATATTAACTAACTTTTTGTCCAATACTTTCAGATGTTGCTGTTACTATATTTGCCTTTTTAACTGTTTCCCAACCTGAGGTAAAATCACTTTTAAGTGGTATCAGAGCAGTAAACATGTGTTGATTACCACGATTAGATTGAAAAGAAAATCCATTGGTTCCATAAATTAATGTTGTAATTTGCTATAAAATTAATCAAATATTGTGCTAAAATAATACTTTAAATAAATAAATCAAATATATATATATACCTGTAAGCCATCAGAGTTTTGTATGCTTAGTTCACAATCTTTTTTTGAAATAAGAATCCAGTTACCAACTGCTATTCTATTTAAACCTGGAGTACTTAAAATTGGTTGGCTCACAGTATTAAGCTTAACAAACACTTTGGCTTTTAAATATTTTTCAATAAATTCAGTTTTGTTTTCTAAAAATAATAAGAATTTATTATTACTGTAGTCATACATATAGCATAGATGTTTATAAAATATATTCAATTTAATCAAAACAGTATTCTTTATACAAGTTAATATCTATTATTACAATTTAAAATCAGAACATTCTTGATATTAAATAACTACTAAAATACAGAATTGATTAAGTTATATAAATGACACCACAATTCATTATTAAATAACACAAAGCAAATGTAAAAAATCGCTGAGATAATTTATTATAGTTGTGATTTCAAGTTATACAATTAGTACAAACTATCACCAACCAACACATATTTTTAATAAAATCTCTAAATTCTTATAAAAAATATGACTTAAAATCCTTTGAAGCATATGAAATAATTTGAAATTTAAAATGGTCAATTATATACAATGTGATATTAAACAATATCACAGAAAAATAAAAATTGAATGGAAGTAAAGATAGTATGTGAATATTATGTTTGATGATAATAATATATAGTTTAAAACCTGAGGTTTAAACAAAAACATATTTTATTACATTAAAACTATAACTAGGAAATCAAGCCAATGAAAAAATTATAATATTATGAATAAAACGTTCATTAAATTAAATTAATAATAATAGTTATTAATTAAATTGTATATTTACCATCTGTAGATGGTTGATCAGAAACTCTAGTTTTATCTATACCAAATTCAATATAAATTTAAAATATACACATATTGGAAAGAGCTTAAGAAAATTATTGGTGAATTTACTTGTATCTGGTTGTCCTTCGGGGCTTCCACTGGAATACATTGTAGACAATTTATCATTGATCATAAATCTGAACCAACCATTACTACCATTTGATAACTCCAAGACAACATAGTCATTCCAAGCATAAAGACAATCTCGTCCCCGACAGAAAAACCAATCTTTCCAATGATATGCATGACCTGGTAGTATTTCTTTAGCATCCTCAATTAGAAACTAAGTAATCAATAAATATAAATGAATTATACAGTATATATAATAACAGAGAAATTTGTTTATACAATACACTAATTTCAATTATTAAAATAAAGCAATTAAATAACTTTTTATACATACATTTTTTGAATCAATTTGCTGGTCATTATCTTTTTCTGGATTACTATCAGGTCCAATAAGCTGTTGTACCTTACAAATAACTCCCAGACGTGCGAAATGGTCAAGAAATATATTTTGACATTTGTTCAAAAGGTCATAAATGGTTTGTAAAGCAATGACATGTCCATCATCATCTTCCTAAATTAAACAATATCAAGTTTAAAATACACAATCAAAATAGTTATATCAAAATAAATTAAACACATAATATTTAAAAATAAAAACAATTTATTTAAGATAAAAATGCATGGATTAATATATGGTTAAAGACATTTGCAACTATGACCATTAAGGAGATTCGATTCTGAGTAGGTTTTTTTACCAAAATAGACTTACCAATTGTATAAACTATCCCAGTAATCTCATATCACTTTTAAAAACATATTTTAATTTTAATTTGTTATATAGTTAATTTTCTTAAACCATTCAACACTTGGAATAATATAACACTAAAATTTTTCATATAATAACATAAAAAAGACAATTTTAATAATATTTTCAGAAACTTCATCATATACTAGGGTATTCAGATAGAAACAAATGATATCGAATTTCCTTAATAGATTATATATTAATACTATAAAATATTAGGTATATAAATGCTTCTTTATTAATTAAAAATCATAACTAATAATTAAATTAACAATTTATTTCATTGATTATCATTTAAAGTAAGATAAAACAAAAGAAACTGTATTTATATTATACTGTGTTTAATTATATGTATTATAATTGTATTGATTCACACAATTTGAATAGGTATATAATTTAAATAAATCAGAAACGTTATAAATTGTTTTGATACTTTAATTTTTCTACTTTAGAAATTGAGAATGTCAAGTAAAATTAGTAAGTTATTATCATTAATATACTTTGATGTTTGACACACTACTAAAATAAATATTTCATTTTTAATTACAACTGAAGAATTTGAAAGATACTTTTTCATTTACTGTGGTACCAATAGGTTGAGAGAGGAAGGTACTTACATTTTTTTTCAAGTCAGATGGACTTTCTTATAAATGTAACTCATAAAATACAAATTAAAAATTTTCTATGAAAATAATTGATTTTAAAGATTTATTAAGTATAATATTATAATGAAAAATAAATCATTCAATTAAAAGTATTATTTATGCATAGTCCTAAAATTTTCTATGAGACGTGCAAAACAATTAGGTTATTTTACCATCAAAGATTTATAATTTTTTTTAACAATTAACATCTTGTAGAGTTTTCGAGGCAAATATTTCTGGACCTCACCACTCATATCACAGTAAAACAGCCAAGTCTTATCCTGGAATAAAGTTAATTTGGCAAAATAAAAGTATTTTTATTTCCTAAATAAAAATCGTTTAGAATTTTTAACAATAATTAGAAAGAATGTATAAACATATCAATATATACTATATATTAAATATATATATTTTAAATAAAAATAATAAATATTACATATATAAAATTAATATAAATATTACCTCATTATCAAGAACGGTAGCAAGTACTTCAACCAACAAAGGGGCAAGATTATTTGGAGAATCAGGTCTACATATATCCTCTAACCAATCTGGTTTAATATAATGAACCATTTTTTTAATTAAAGAAAGAGATGTTCTTCTAAAAATTGATTTTCAAATTTAATATATTAATAACAAAACTTTTTTTTTAATTTATTTAAAATATTACCTGATTGATGGAAGCATAGTTGATTGAAAAGTATGACAAAAGACAGGCATTAAACGTTTAAGATAAATTGCAGCCATCTCTGGATCTCCTTTTGGTTCTTTAGATTCATTTGACTGAACAATTTCATTTTTGGAAGACATCAACCATTCTACAAAAATAGTTTTTACTTTTTAGTGTTTACTGAAATACTAAAACAACTAATAATTAGACATCTAACCAGGAGATTCCAATATAGCAGCGACTTCACGATGTCCTTCGTCCATTCTTTCTCGTGCTTTATCTAATGGAGTTTTTCCCTCTTCATCTCTAAGTTCTGGATTAGCACCATTTTTTAGAAGAATTTTAGCTATAGAGGGTCTTCCAAAACAAGCAGCATAATGCAATGATGATGACCTAAGACCTTTATTGACATCAGCTCCTTTAGAACACAAATATTCTACCATTTCTTGAGTACCAAATGCAGAAGCCCAGTTTAGTAATGTTTGACCAACTTCATCCACAAAGTTTACATCGATTGCTAAGAAAATTGACAAAATTTAAAATTTGTAAAATCAACCTTAGATTTTATTTTACATACCACCAGAATTTACAGCCTCCATTAATGCTTCTGTATCTTTACTTCTGATACAATCAATTAAATGGCGTTGAGATTTTTCAGCACTAGAATCTAAACGTCGAAGTTTTGGTAATAAAGGATTATTGCTTGTACATGCTACTGTACTCCATGATACTGCATCACGCCCTTCAAGAAGTAACACTAGTAATAAATCAACTAAACGCATAGTATCCAAACAACATCTAAAATATAAATTAGCATAAATTATTTATAACACACAAATTACTAATGCATAATATGATTATTAGGAATAAAAAAAAAAAATATAAATAATTACCTTTCGTCACCTTTTAGAGCTTTTTCAATTGCATCAGCTAAGTTAGATCTAAATAAATCCTAAACGAAAAGTACAGTTTATTATTTATAAAATTTGCAATTGAATATTAAAAATGTATAGATTCAACTTTTTAGTAAATAAAACATACATGAGATACAGATTTAGATCCACGGCAAAGAGTAGTTAACAAGCTTATAACTGTAGATATAGATTGAGAAGATTTAACTTCAGTAGTTGAAGTATTTGCGTTTAGACCTGAAAATGGAAAATATAAATAATTTATTGTTAAGTTTTTACTTTATAAATCAGAACAAATAATAATAATAAAATTATTTTAAAAATTATGCACCAGGTGTTCCTATATTTGTTACTGTAGGTCCAGCTGCTGAAGATAATCGAAGTATCAATTCATTTAAAAGTCCATGTTGCGCTAGAGGAGCTGGATCAATTCCACGACGTGTAAATCTATCAGATAATGAAGCAAAGCATCTCAAAGCGCCATCAGAAACATGAGAGTCATCATGTTTAAGCATTGTAGATAAAGACTCAACACAAGTTGGTAATGATGCTTCATTAGGTTCCATTTTAGTACATAATCTAGAAACTACAGTCATAGCAGAATGTAGAGTATCTTTGTGTACACAAGATCCAACATCACTAATGAACAATAATACAGAACTAAGGCCACCAGCCTCAAAAACAGCACCTGCTTCACGAGTACATATTAATTCCAATACCTAGATTATCAAAAATAATAAAAATGAATTACTTATTTGAAATCACTCAAATAAAAAAATTACATACTTTACAACATTGTTCAGCTAAATCTTTATTAGTTCTTGAAAATATATCTGTAATTACTAGTCGATTGCAAATTGCTTTTAATGCACCATCAATTGCTACAATACGTCTAGTACATTCAGCAGATACATCTAGATAATAAGTTATTGCTCTAGCAGTCACTTCAAGTACACTATCAGGAGCACTTTCATCGAGAAATATCCGACAAAGTGCTGGTAAAAAGGAGCGAGGTGGACATCTAAAAAATAAAATTTTACTAATTAATAATTTGTAATCTTATATCTCATTTTATATTTAGTTAAAATAATTATAAATTAAGTCTTACACTTCAAAACATCTATCAACATTATCAGACATCAATAGTAACATGCATAACTGTTCTAGTGCTATAAGTTGCATATCTCTTTCATCGCCCTGGCCCATGTTAAGCCACTCCAGAAGAGTTTCTGGATCAACGTCAGCCATCTCTTATGAAATATAGTACAATTAACTCTAAAATTTTTAAAAATGAATGGATAAATAAACAAAAGTAAGCAACACAATTTATATAAAAATAAAAACAAAGTATAGTGTAATATAGGTACAAATATTTGGCAGAGATCTGAGTATATACTTTTATATCAAGGTCATGGCAAGTAATCAAAAATAACTAAATATTTCTTTTGAGTAATTTATTGTATTCAAAAAACACTATTAAGTTTTTTTTTTGTTCTTTTAAAATTTAAATTAAATTAAGTTAAAAAATGTTGATTAAATAACTATAATAGGTACATAAAAGGAATTGTTTGTTAGTTCAAACTTTTAAAAACATAATTTATGATTGCTTGCAAATCAATATTATTAAATATAATAAAAATTTAATTTTAATAAGAAATATGTTGAATATCTAGTTACATATTGATATTGATATTGTTTACCTATTAGAATTTTTAAAACATAAAAAGTACTATCAATAATAAAAATATACATTTATTTTTATAATAAATTTTTGACGTATAATTTTTTTGTTGATGTATCTAAGTTGGCAGGTAGTTAACCTTAACATTTTAGTAAAACAAATAAAAATAAAACTCATTACAATTTTATTCTACATTATTAATGTATACCATAAATAATATAAGATGCATTCATATTACAAAATTAGACAAAAGTGTATTTTATATAGGTAATATTAAGCATAATGGAATAAATTGATTTAGGTATTAAAAAAATTATGTGACACCTACTCAATAGGACTATTTATAACTGTATAAATTATTGAATAAATTAAATGCCTATTTACAAAATTAAAAATAATATAGGTCTCAAAAACGAAACTTGTGATCAATGTTAAAATAATAATTTCAGTAATCGGTCACTTATGTTTTCATGATAATATCATACCTTGACCTTAATAAAAAAAAATCAATACCAAACATTCAGATGATAACAATTTTACTGTAAATGTACCAACTGTATTTCGTAAAAAACAAAATAGATGTGAATCATCAAAATAAACAATTTAAAAAATATATATACATGTATATATATATTATTTTTAATATAATACCTATTAAGCAGGATTGGTTATTTAAATTATAATTTTTTATTTCTTTAAAAAACGTCTGAATGTATCAGAAATAAAATATTATAACGTGATATCTAGATACCTTATACTGTTCCAATACAAAAACAATTACTTAATGCAATAAGCACTTTTTTAGGTATACAAACCTACTAAATAAAAATAGGTATCTAATTAGGTGATAAACGTAAAATACTAGTGTTTGGGTTTTTATGGAAAAAATATTATTTTTTTATTTATATTTGTATTAATGTTAAGACACGTAAAATTAAAAACAAAACTAAAATAAACTTCACAAAACACTGAAGAGAACATCATTTTTTAATTGGTCCCTCGAAAGTCCTATTTTTAAAATTAAATTTGGTATTACTAAAATAAGATAATTGACAAGTATCTAATAAAAAAGTTTTAATACATTTATGAAAGTTATTGTTTAAAAATTTGCTTTCAATAAGCATTATACCATTATTTTTTACTTTTTATATTAAATATAATTAGTAGTTATGAAATTTTTGGGCAAATTTGTTCTTTTGACTTGCTGTTATAATAAAACAAAATCACCCATTACCTAATTTTATTATCTCTGTAATAAATTCCGTTTACTAACAAACTAGTAAATGTAGTTATAAGTATATAAATAATAGGTATAGGTAATATCTGATGATAAAAAATTTTAACCAATAATTTGATTCCTGTTCATTTTGTAAGCATTAAACATAATATTATGCAATATTTTTAATGTCAAGTGTTGGTGAATGTTAAGATATCAAAATAATTATGACATATTGGGTATCTCGTTTGAAGCATAGAAAACTAAAATCGTTGTAAAGGTAACATGGAACGACTCAAATGGAGAAAAATTGAACGACTTACCTAACTATAATATTAAGCATTGAGGACAAGACTGAAAGTACAGACAGTGTCTAATATCCAGACTCATAGGGATTATCGCAAAGTATCAAACTAATGTAGGTACCTGTATATAAGTTATGGCTTGTCGATGACTAATCGATTACTGCTAACACGATAGCGATCTACGGGAATATAGGGGACTCGAAACCAAAATATAAGTAGTCATCGGCTTAGCTGGGCTTCTACTCCCGTCACGACACCGGGGAAATGGCGACCGAACAAAGACCGATAACCACGTCCACGCGTGTTAACAGACGGTTCAGGTTTTAATTTTGTTAGTGCCGATTTTCGCGACTCTAAATCGATGTGGTAGGTACGTCGGTATACTCACAGTAGCGTCTATATTCGCCCCAAATAGTCGTCGAGCTACAACCACCACGCGTCCTGCGACGTACAGCGCATATTCTGCACACACTTAAACGTAGGTCAGTCGCACACGGCCATAGACGAGAATAGTAGAATGCAATAGTTATAATATAAATACACAACTGACACAACCAGAACACACGTACGTACGCACGCGCGCAAAGACGAAGTTCGCAATCTGGAACTCTAAAACGAAAACTGCGCGAGATGGGAATGGGAAACAAAAAAAAAAAAAATATATTGCGTTATAACTTATTTGTGTACTGTTATTACGCCGACCAGACCAAGCCACTGTCTACGGTGAATGATGATGGCCGTCAGTGAGTTGGTCGGACCCGTACGGCCGTACGCCTGTGAACTGCTGTACACTAATATCATTGGTGGGGGGTTTGTATCGGTGTCGGTGAATCGAGGAGTGGGGCGGCGGTGACTCGGCGGAATGTTAACGTCCTGCTATCATCATATTGTCGCCAAGGAGGTAGATAATGATAGCAGGCCAAAACCAAGACAAATTTAACACGAATCACGGTTTTTTTTTTACACTCGTTCAATATCATCAATACTCCAATTACTTCTATTAATAGTATAATAATTGAGTAGTTTTTTTATAACACAAAAACAACAATGTCGGTGTCGATTCTTTCTGACCGATGAACCAAAGCCTCGGACACACTGCTGCAGTCTGTAAAGAGTAAAGACGGAGGTCTTGTATTATTATTGTTATTATTATTATTATTACTTCTTTATCTATGATTATTATACTGAGTACCTAGTGTACCTACCTATCACGATTTAAGATTACCTACTGACCATGACAGAGAGGGAAGAGACTATAATATTAATAATTGTCGTTAGTACCTACATCATAATACCTGCAATGTTATGTCGTCTGCCGTCTACGATACGACTACGATAATAATAATTACTGATAAATAATAGGTATGCAGTGTGTTTATAAATAATCATCTGTATAGATGACCGTAACTTGCGACACGGCGAACGTACGTATAAAACACCCAACATCGAATACGCGCCGAAATGTTTAAACTTCAAACCGGAACAGCTGTTCAATGTTATCACCATTCCATAACAAGTATTATTTACTGCTTATCACCGTTTCACCATCAAAGAAATTTAAATACTATATAGGTATGTTCATAAAACATCTAAAACTCAAAAACCGGATCCTAAGATAAATCATTTCTATAGAAAATTGGTACCACGGAGTCTTTGGTTAGTAGCTAGATATATTTTATACGTCATAAACATGTGCTTTAGAAACTCATGTATCTTCAATGTTTTCAGGTAGGTAGGTACCTACTTGGATACTATTAAAAATTTAAAGAGAATGTAATTAACATTTAAGATTCTGAACGAAGTGATGAATGTATTGATTTTACAATGATGTGTGTTTTTTTTTTTTTTGTTTTTTTTTGTGTCTGTGTACAGCATAACTAGTCGAAATAATGCTCCAATTTCAAACAATGGGGGTGGTTTCCGATGTAAAAGTGAATATCCTTGGTGCATTATAGAGGTAAAAAGTTAACATTTTCCAACAGTTTTCAAAAAAATCGAGAAAAACAAAAAAAAAATTACGGAAAAACGGCAATTTTTACGCAAAGCCAGTTTTCGACCAAATCGATTTTTTTTTATGGTTGTAATTCAAAAACTAATCACTGAAAATACTTGAAATTTTCACCAAATGTTAATGTCAGTAGTATCCGTATATAGTTTAATTTTCAAAAAATTTTGACTTTTTTTGAGTTATTTATAGACCACTGAAATTTTCAATTTTTTTTAAAGTGTCGATAAAAATTTTTTGGATGACCAAAAAGTTTTGAAAATTTAATACAAGGTTCCTTATGAGTTGTTTTTAATTTAGCTAAAAAAAATTAAAAATCGTTAGTCACAATTTTTTTTTATAAGCGTTTTTAGTTCAAACTTTTACGAAATCTGTCGAAAACGCGAAAATTTGCAAGTAATTTTGAAGTTGAAAAATCATAAAAATTTTTTCTTTTAGAACTAAGTTTTGAAAATTTGGTACAAGGTTCTCCATAAATTTTTCTTCAAATATCTGTAAAAAAAACTCTACCGGATTCAGACAAAAAATTTTTATGAGTGTTTAAAATTTAAATTTTTACAAAACCGCGTTAAATAACAGTTTAGCCTCAAACGATTTTTGATATTTGTTATTATTCAAAAAGTATAAGTCGTAGATACTTGAAAATTTTACCAGTTATTAAGATTCACGTTTTCTTTACGTGATTTAAATTTCAAAATATTTTGAATTTTTTTGAGCTATTTATAGACAACTGAAATTTTCAATTTTTCTGAAAAAATATTTTTGAAGTGTCGATAAAATTTTTTTGGCCCTATCAAAATACTTGAAAATTTAATACAAAGTTCCTCATAAGTTATTCTTAAAGTGATTAAAAAATTATAAGAATACATAGGCACAATTTATTTTTATTAGCATTTGAAGTTCAAATATTTACAAAAATTCGTCAAAAGCATGAATATTTGCAAATTATTTGAAGTTGAAAAATCATAAAATTTTTTGTGTTTATAACTAAAGATTAAAAATACAACACTAAGTTTTCCATAAGTTTACCTTCAAGTATCTATAGAGAAAACTCGAAGCATCATTATAGGAAAAATTTTAAGTGCGTTTGAATTTTAAATTTTAACGAAATAGCGTAACGATAACGATTTATCCTCAAACGATTTTAAATATTTGTTATTATTCAAAAAGTATAAGTCGTAGGTACTTGAAAATTTTACCAGTTATTAAAATTCGCGTTTTCTTAACGTGATTTAATTTTCAAAATATTTTGACTTTTTTTGAGCTATTTATAGACAACTGAAAATTGTTTTTTATGTGTCGATAAAATCTTTTTGGCCCTATCAAAATACTTGAAAATTTAATGCAAAGTTCCTCCTCATAAGTTATTATTATAGTGATTAAAAAATTATAAGAATACATAGGCACAATTTTTTTTTATTAGCATTTGAAGTTCAAATATTGACAAAAATTCGTCAAAACTATGAATACTTGGAAATTATTTTGTAGGTATATTTCATAAAAATTTTTGTATAAGTAGCTAAGAGTTGAAAATTTAATACAAGGTTTTTCATTAGTTTAGCTTACAATAATTATAAAAGAACTTAAATTTTGGTGTATTCAGGCCATTAAAACATAAACCACCTTTTTCACCAACCACTGGAAATTATATCCTAGGCTGACAAATCATCTTCGTTATATCATTGCATTCAAATTTAACACTCCTATAATATATAATAATGATCCATACGGCACCTAATGTACAACAGAGCGGTACTCACTTGCCCGCTTTTTATTATTAAATCAACATGGATAAGTATACATAAATTTTGGTAGATTTCATAACTTAATGGAATTAAATTAATTACACATTAGGCCAATGTTTATTTAACATACATGTAAACTGCAATATTCTAATTAGAGTTATTTAACACAATTGATAATTTATGTCAAATATCCAGTTGAAAATTGTCGTAAACAGTTAGAAATATTTCAAATTAAACTAGGTTGACGTAGTAAAAAATTTCAAAATTTCGCATTTTGACACACGCATCCGTATACACCATATCTGCCGTTTAATTTTTTGTGACGATTTTTTTCCACCCAATACCTCAAAAAAAAAGATTAATTTCAATAACTAAAATTATAGAGAATACAACAGATACACTGTTTTTAACTCGGGACAAATGAACGATATAATATTTTATTGTGGGGAAGAGGATTAAACAGAATGCATAACTTTCATAAAAATGTGGTGGCCCTGAAAAGGGCCGTTTTAGGCAAATAACTAATACACTAAATTATGCACGTTCTCCGCGAATACGACGAGCCAATTGAATGTCTTTAGGCATAATCGTGACACGCTTGGCGTGGATGGCACATAAATTGGTATCTTCGAAAAGACCGACTAAATAGGCTTCGCTGGCTTCCTGCAAAGCCATGACGGCGGAGCTCTGGAAACGCAAGTCGGTTTTGAAGTCTTGGGCGATTTCACGGACAAGACGTTGGAACGGCAATTTGCGGATCAATAGTTCCGTGCTCTTTTGGTAACGACGGATTTCACGGAGAGCGACTGTTCCTGGACGATAACGATGGGGTTTCTTCACTCCGCCGGTGGCGGGTGCGCTCTTACGTGCGGCTTTGGTAGCCAACTGCTTCCTTGGCGCCTTTCCACCGGTCGATTTACGGGCTGTTTGCTTAGTACGTGCCATCGCGGGATTGGATTCTAAGTAGTGGCTCTGAAAGATGAACTAAATATAAATAACAAACGACTGATGGGATTTTTTACACTGTCGACCGGTATATATACAAAAATCGAAACTGTATACGTTGACCTCATTGGTAGACGATTAAGGGTTACACTGGTAGTGGGGAGAAACTCGGTAACCGTTTTGATTGGTGGTTTTGTCGAGATGGGAACGCTTAAATAGGGTAGTGTCTTTAGGGGGTAATATCAGTCAACGATTTGTGCACAGTCCAACAGTCAACAGTTCGATTGTTAGTTCCAGTAAGCAACATGACAGGCCGTGGCAAAGGTGGAAAAGGTTTGGGAAAAGGAGGCGCGAAACGTCATCGCAAAGTGCTCCGTGATAACATCCAGGGAATCACCAAGCCCGCCATCCGTCGGTTAGCTCGTCGTGGAGGTGTGAAACGTATCTCTGGTTTGATCTACGAAGAAACCCGTGGAGTTTT
This sequence comes from Aphis gossypii, assembly GCF_020184175.1. Classification (NCBI taxonomy): domain Eukaryota; kingdom Metazoa; phylum Arthropoda; class Insecta; order Hemiptera; family Aphididae; genus Aphis; species Aphis gossypii. Next base: position 39,609,604 of record NC_065530.1, on the reverse strand, counting down.
AAAAGTATTCCTGGAGAACGTGATCCGTGATGCAGTCACCTACACCGAACACGCCAAAAGGAAGACCGTCACCGCCATGGACGTCGTCTACGCGCTGAAACGTCAAGGACGTACCTTGTATGGTTTCGGAGGTTAAATATAAATACTAATCAGATACTAGTGAGAAGTTTCAAAACCTTAAAAAGGCCCTTTTCAGGGCCACAATATCACATTTAAGACCGTAGGCTTGTGTAGATTCTAATATCACCGAGTTCCACACTACACCTTTAGTTAGATTTAAATAATAGTAAGTTAAAATTGCATTCTAGTAATCTAAAACAAATTAATGGCATAGAATGAAAATAATCGATTCAATCGACATCTGTTGACAAACATAATCATAAAGTATTACGTTGGACATAACTTATAACGTGTTGTTTTTACACATCACTGATGTGTGACAATAATAACACTATTTGATAAAAAAAAAAATAAAATAAAATAATCAACAACCCTACCCACGCGGGTACAAAAAAATCTTTGTTATCATATTATAAAACATGTAGCAGTTGTTCGAACAGATGTATCAAAAGTTCTACTGAGCCAATCTAATGAGAAAGATTCTAAAAATGTATTAATTACATAATGTTACACAACTGGACATATGGGAATTTTCATCATAATCGAGATATCACTCGAAATTTTAAATTGAAGTATTAATAGGGAATTAAGATATTGCCATTATTAAGAGATCATTGGATCAAAATAATCGAATTGTTTTTAACGAAAAATCGAGTAATATCTAGTGTTGGAACTCATCGAATTAGTTATCATGACAATCGCTAGAAACCAAATATTTAAATAATCCTGTTTAATTGGTAAGAAATTCAGATTTTTTTTATTACAGTAAACTGTTGGTCATGACTTATTATTACCTACTGAATAATAAAAAAACATTCGACGCGTTATAAATTTATTTAAACATTTTCATTTTTAACAAAATACTTTTACATCTTTTATAAATATACATAGATATGCATAAATAGGGTACTAAAAATTAACGAAATGAAAACCGAATTTAAAAATATTTAAATAAATGTTTAAAAAAATTATAAAATCTAAATTTTTCGGTGATAACCTGTTATACGTTCGCGGCGTTATTAACTATTAATTTGTTCCGTTTTCGAAAATATTACAATTGATCTATTCAAAAATCAAAATATCTCTATTGTGATTTGTGTCTCAGGCCTTCACAAATTGAACGAATTAATTGAAACAAAATCATTATACGAATTAAATAGGTAATCCTAATGAAACTCATCATATTATAAAACTTATTGTGTGACAAAAAATAAGAGAAAATATCCATCATTCAGATTTGTTGGCCCTAAAAAGGGCCGTTTTAATTTAATTATAGGGGGGTTCTAGATTCATATCTAAACTTTCTTCTCGGTCTTTTCCGGTAAAAGAACTGCTTGGATGTTGGGTAAATTTATTCTAAAAATAAAATACACGGAAAAAAATATGTAGTTGATGTTACTATTATTATAATTAATCCAACTATATTTTATAGTTATATTTATAGGACAGCTATAATGTTAGTATATAATACTATATTATTATTTATTATAGTTATCTTATTATAGCTATGATAACTATAATATAGTAGTGACAACTAAAAAGTTGCAATAGGTTTTTAGTAAGAACTACTAAACGTTTTAGTTGATGAACCTAATATTTATAGTGGTTACAACTATATGATTTAGTTATGAACATTTAATCTTTAAAGACCTTATAGTAGAAACTACTATATGTTTTAGTTAACCAATCTATATTTTATAGTAGCTTATTTTATATTTGTAATCATGTATATCATATACCAATACAAAATGAATACATATATAATATACATATATACCATTATAATTAATAAATAAATCAGAAGTACCTAAATGTAAAAATGTTTTTTTTACTTTTATTAAAATACAATTAGGTAATAACAATATATTTCAATTAATATTAATACAAATGAAAAAAATATATTAACTAAGTTATTAAAGGTTTTTTATACATTGGTACATTTATAATAATTATTACGAGTAGGAATTTAATAATGATAAAAAAATACAACATACATATTTTATTTTGTTGGTATGAATGTTAATCCGGATATGTTTACAGAATGAGTAGGAAATATACTACCCAATTGTTCCAAAGAAATACATATTAAATTGTTTGTCTTAACAACATTGAAGGCATGAAAATGGTCATCAAAATATATAGTTTCATACATTTCAAAAATGGTGAATGGATGCTTTTTATCGTGTATATTTATTACTTTATTTATATTACGTAAATACTATTTATACTAACTTTATGTGGGGAATTTGATGTCTTTTTATTATTATTTTGTTTTATTTTTTTTTGTTTTTTTTATTTTTTTTTATTTTTTTTTATTTTTTATTTTTTTTTATTTTTTTTTATTTTTTTTTATAATTAACTAGGTATTACAGATTTATACGTCTCAATATTTTTTATATGACGTTTCGCTGCTTTTCTTGCTTAAATGCAGTCAATAACAAATGCTGGTGTTCAATAACTCTATCAACCTAAACAAATAAATAAATAAAAATAAAATATTATGTTAAATGAAATATACTTCAGTAAAAGAAAATAATCTAATTGTGTACCCATCTCAATTTATCCTCATCTTCAATTTTTATATACGCGTTTCCAACTCCATGTTTCTTTACATGCCACGCCATTTTTTTAGAAGAATCGGATATTTTAAAACATTTCAAGCATTTCCATCTACAATTAATATATCACAAAATTGTAATTAAAATTCTTTGCTAAAAAAAAAAAAAGTATTGCTTACGTTTTATAATTAACTTCTTTATACAAGTGTTCGCGAAAAAGTTCAACATTAATAGTTTTAAATACTTCGCATTTTGGACATACAAAGTGTCGACCATTTGAAGATATCCCTCCTAGCTTATCATTCGTATTAAAAATATCTTTTATCATTTTCTGTTTATTAGGTGTACCACGACATTTATTAATCATTGTCAATGATGTTGATTCAATCGGAATTCCTCTACAATTAGGAGGCACAATTTTAGTGTCAATACTATCTAAAGCTATTTGTTCTAAATAGTTTTCTGCATCCCTCAAAGGTTTGTGCCATTCTTCTTTATCAGTAATCTAAAAAATAAATAAAAATTTAAAAATTTAAGAATGTAACTCATTATTAATGGTTATTAATTATTACAAGTTAAAAATATATGCATATAGCTTAAAAATATTTAATTTGATTTAAGTATAAACATTATGTACTATTAAAAATAATCTGAAATTTATACAAACCATTTCAAATACTCTTAAGCACTGTACTGCTACTGAAGGATGTTCCGACTTATAATGTTCTTTAAATATACTAGCATTATCGTCTTTGTTTTCAAATTTACACATAGGACATTTAAACATATTTGATATTTTATGGGCCTTTAAAATATGTGATGTTATCTCATTTTCTGTATATCTTAAGCCAGTAGAGCATATATTGCATATCCATTGAGGCACAATAGATGGAACTATAATGTATAAGTTAATTGACAAATATATTTTTTTCTTTTAAATTAAGTTAATTTTAGATTAGTTATAGGTACACGTTAATATTGTTAATAATATACCTTTGCTTCTACCTCTGTCATTTGTGGCTACTTCAACGTTATTTTTATCAAGTTCAGTTTTTTTCATCTATAAAATATTATAATTAAAAATTGTTGACTCGTGAATAATATAGAAATACATTATAATACATTTAAAAATTAAATTTCTTAGTTTAGATTCTAAAAAAAATATTATTTTAAAAATGTATTTTAATTTTAGGTGACTAAGTTCTGGAATAAAACTGTAAGAGTGTCCAAAATGTACAATATATATAAACTATAGACATTGAAAGTTTAATTTAGTAATATTAGAACCTACTAACTTAAACTAACTAGTATAAAATCACCGAAACAAATAAAAAAAGTTCATATCAATAAATCGTAGAAAAAAAATATTTCGACTTGGAATAAACAACAAATCACATTATCAATGGCCCCTGAATTTAATTATTATATTTTATTAAAAATTTTATTTTTTGTTTAATATTGTATTATATTCATTATAATATTACTCATCATTGATAGATTAATTTATGTGACTTACTAGGAAAAAGACATTATATAAAATGGACAATACTATTAATTCAACATATTTAATATGAATAAAACTTAAACTAAAAGCTCTTTATTTTATAATTTTAATCATTTAAATCCATCCTGCAAGCATAAATATATTATTTTCTAAAAAGTGGTGTAATTATACAAAATTTAATTTAAAACAAATTAAAATTCTTCATATTATGGTTTGAAAAAAATGTAAGTATTTCCATTACAAAAACTATAAATATCTAATATCTATTATTGTTGCTATTGTCAACTGCATAGTTTTGAAATAAATAGGTATAATACTATCGGGTATCCTTTATTATCTCTTTCTCTTACGGTGTTTCGTTATGGGTTACATTTTTCTCGACTAGGTTCCCCTCGCCAACCCGGGATAAGGAGCTTTGTTCCAAAATAGATTAATTGAATCAAAGCAGTCATTCAATACATTTTCAAATACTATTTTTTAAGATTTAAGCACTTAAAATTGATTATGATTATAAAATCAAATAACAAAAATTAATATTTATTAATCAACTATTTAAATTGTTTAAATTTCAAAATATCTAATTAAAAACTTAAAACTTTTAACATTTTTAATTAATTTTTTTATGACATATTCAAGTTAAAAACTATTCCTACTTGATGGTTAATTTGTTAACTTTTAAGTTGTAGTATTCTCACACAGTAGATATTATGGAAATTATTAATTCAGTGGGATGACAAACACATGTTATCTGATTCCTGCCCTATTACCCATCTCCAAATATGGTACTTAACTTTTATTTTAAATTAACTATTACCTCTTCAGTTTTCATAGCATCAAATGAACTCGCAGAAAGATTTATCATCTTGTCAGACATAAGTTCAGACTTTCCAATAGAAAGTACAGGATTAACAATTTCCTTAGTAGTATAATCTAGTCCTTTTTCATGTGCATTCAAATGTATAACTAGATTGGACCGCACCTTTGTTTTATATGTACATAATGAACAGCTAATCGGATCCGAAAATATATGTGACTTAGGAATGCTTTCAATAGTATTAGGAGAAAAGTACAGGTTTTTTATTTTTTCTTTAATTATTGGTTTTATTTTTAGTGGTCGTCCTTCCTGGTTGCCAAAATCCTAATTTATAACATAAAATAATAATTTAAATAATTTTCAAGTCAAAATCCTGAATGGCTTTATGTTTATAATTGATTTACTTTAGACACTAAAATTTAAGTAATATAATAAAATAAAAGAAGAACTTACAGAAGAACGTTTTCTTTTTAAGCTTGTACTATTGTGTTTATTTTGTCGGGGCATTAAAGAATTGACTAAGTTATATTTTGTATTATTTGGTTGTTTTTCCATTCTTTTATCGCATAAGATTTCTTTACAATTCACATTATTTTTTTGTTTCTTATGGTCGTCTTTATGCATGTCTTTATGCATGTCTTTATGCATGTCTTTATGCTCGTCTTTATTCCAATCGGTTAAATTAGGACGTACTGTTACAAAAACTAAATTTGTAATTTTATGACTTAGTTTCATATGATGTATGATAGCGCGCCGAGATGGTACAATATTCAAATTGCATAAATAGCATTTGAAATGATCAGGTCCATGATTCATATCATCAATCATAATAAATTCATTATTAATGGTTAACGATAATGGTGTACTACTTTCTGCCATTTGTGCACTATCAGGAACTGTAATAACAATAGGATCTGATGGTTGAGATCTTTCAATACGAGCAGATTTCATAGCTACAAAAGAGGCATCAGGATACTCCATAGATCTTTTTTTAGATTTTTGGGGCAAAACTTCAGGTATTGAATTTATATCCGCTGGTATATTTACTATCTTTATCATTCCATTTTCAATAACTTTATTCAATCTTAAAATGTTCAGATTTTTAATATTTTTAGAATCCTATAATAATAAGCATTTAAATAATTAAAAATATTGAATTGATATAGTTATTTGTTAATTATTTATATTAAAATATATTCGTACACAATTATCAGATACCGTAGAATGGTCCAAGCATAAAACTGGTGTTGTTACATTATTATTTACAAGAGGCATTGTTAACTGATGTTGTTTCTGTTGTTTCTGAGGTGATGATGGTTGTTGTTGTTGTGGTGGTGGTTGTTGTTTGAAATTTCTAACTTTTCCCATATTATACTGCAGGTTACAATCAATATTGCTACAATAAAAAAAATTAATAGTTTTTTAGCAAATATTAAAATTAGATTAAATCATCATTATTGTCTTGCATATAACAAGCATATTTACCACTTTCTGTACAAATTATTTATTAAACATTTAAAAATAAAATAAAGTGGATTAAACAATTTTTAAAGTATTGAATTATTTTACTCAACTATAAACACACAGTAATCATATTTTACTTAATCAACCTTATATATTTGAGTCTTAGATCTTAGACTATAGCAGTGGTGACTGGTGGCTATAATTGCAGCCAAACAAACATGTAATTGGTGACTTCACATATCGCAAAGCGACTTCACGCTAACTAGCAACAGTTATTGGCGTATCATTTAAAATCAAATAATTTTACTTAACATAAGACTTTTGATTATTAAAATACTCATCCTTTTTATTAATTTAACGATAAAATTAAAGCAAAAATAATCATGCTAATCGCGTTTATAGATTACTTTACTTTATAGATATTGTGGTGTTTATATTAACTACATGTGGAGTCACTTCTACAAATACACTCGCCTACTCAGCCTAGCCTATCTAGCCATTAATTTCCAAGCTCATTTAGGGACCAATTTCTAAATTAAATTATTAGTAGAAAATAATCACTTTATAATTTTCTTAAATAATTAAGGTAAGATGTATTAACAATAATTCTTAAGTTTTTAATTAACTTATCTTAGGTATATGATAAATATTAATGTGATTTTATTCTAAGTCTATAGCCACTACAGCATGTTTTTTTATTTGATGAACTAACAAAAAAGCATTGTTAATATTGTGTAAACATAGAAAAAATAGAATTTATTTTTGGTTAATTGTTATAACTTATTGAGTAAAAATTAAGTGCAGTGTACTCTCGATTATCTTGGATTAGAATCCACGGAAAATCTGTAAAATTAAAATTCAAACAAAAATGTTATAATTACATACCTATTATATGTAGGTATTATTAAGAAAATTTAAATCATGTAATTTAAAAAAGTATTTCAGGAAAATTATATTAGATCATGTTTTATTGTTATTTAAACATTCATATAATATTAAGGAAGATTATGGATAATCGAGAGTACCTACATTAAATTGGTTTTAAATAAATCACTTACGTCTGCTGCAACATGAATACAATTTATGAATATTAAATATTGTAAGAAGAAACAAGAATAGTCCCATTTTATTTATCACCATAACAACATAACGATTTTTTTATAGAAATAGAATATTGTATTTTTTAAGCCAACAAACTGTATGTTGGAAATAATAAAATAAAATATTAAGCTTGTCACTGATTAATGCTTAAAAAAACTGAAAAAATTGTTAACAATTTAAAAAATTGTGAGATATATTATTTAAATTATTACTAACCATACATAATAAAACCAAAAATAATTATATATAGGTATCTAAATCTTTACTACCAAAACATTGAAGTGTTTAGTTTTAGTATATTATATACCTAACAATAACATTTTGAATCAATCAATTAAGTGCCAGTTCTTAAAATATAACACTAACACTTAACTAAATTTGACAAGTGTTTCGAAATTTTCTAAAACATATTTTATATTTTTATGGTAAATTTGAAGTGTTTTAAAAAATCTCTTTTTTCAAGTCTAAAATAATATTTTAATTTATTCAAATCGGTATTACTTTGAAAAACAACATAAATTAATCTATACTAATATTATAAAGAGGAAAGATATGATTATTTGTATTTAATAGGATCCGAAACTACTGAACCGATTTAAATGAAATTTGGTACATAGATAGTTTAGATACTGAGAAAAGATATAGGCTACTTTAAAAAGTGGTAGGCCCAACCCCGGGAGGTGTTCAGACATTTTGAGATTTACGATGGGAATTTTAGTTATTTGATATTTTAGTTTGGTTGCTATTAGTTACAATAATAATATATTTATTATTAGTGTCGGCGCACACACAAAAACAATACATTACACTCAGAATTTCCAACGAATGTCATTTTGGTCAAGTAAATGTCAAGAAATAAAATTAAGACAGCGACTCACTCGCGCGGTCAGCTTACTATGCAGTGGGCAGTGGTTGTGTGCGACAACGAATATTTTTCCTATTTTTTTATCATTTTAAAATGCCAATCTATAAATATAAAATTGGAGCCAAAAATGTAAAACAATTCATCAATTCAATTTTTTCAAAAACATAACAACAAAAATAAGAATTAGCGAAATAAGTCAATGTTCACAGTAAATCTCAAAATCACAGCAATAATATAAAAACGGCAACAATATAAAAACCACAAGATGGCACATCATTGTATTTTATACACCATAGTAAAAAAAAATTGTTATAACTTTGAAACTTAAGGGTAGGAAATTATAAACTTTCGTACACATCTCGTGGGGTCCGCAATTCACCATAATCATAAGAGAGTCACAGGCAACGCCAAGTAGAATTACTATAATATTATTACTTGACTAATTCACTGACTGATAAACGTAGAGCCTCAACAATGATAGATCGATACTTTCAATTTACACCGTACATTCGGAAAATCGTACCACAAATTTAGTGTGCAATAAGAAAACATTTTAAAGTGGTGCTTGCACAAGTTTTTTGAGAATCAAAATGGTCAATTAAAATGTTTTGAACACCGTTAAACCGAATATTAAATAACAAATGAATCAAAATTCGAATCATATTATAGAATTGTCATTTTTAACGGGCAACGAAGTGCACGAGGTCAGCTAGTTTTTAATATATATAATCTAATAAAATCATAAAAAAAAACTGTTTACACTTAAAATACTTTAAGTGGCCCGGTGCCAGATTTTAAAATTTTTCGCAATTCTATAAAATTTGAAAATTAAATTTTGTATTTTAGTTACCACTCTATTCATAATACTTTTCTAGAAATTTACTACCCGATACCTATTCAAGGGGGGGGGGGTTGATAGGGTGTATTATATTGAAAAAAATGACTTCACGGGAATAATTCTCAGGCTTGTAGAATTGTCGGATTTTGGTAACTATATTTTTATTTTAAAGAAGAAGACTTCATAGACAAATTATAAAGTTTGAGATTAAAATATTGAAAAACGGAAATCGATGCGACCTGTAGAGTATTACCCTCTATTAGATAAAAAAAAAATTATCAAATTTGGTTGATACTACAAAACAGGATTCTCGGTAGAGCGTATTTTTGTATACAAAATAGCATTAGCACCGGGCGCCTTAATATGTAAATATATCCAAATTATAATAAGCAAAATATTCTCGAAAATATTATAATCCATAAGTTCAATATATATAAGTGACTTATTACTTATAGTTTGAATATCTTCAGATACCTATTCAATTCAGCATAATATATTGTGGTTTGAATGTAGTATTTAGACTGGGGGTGATGATTTGAAGCCTGAGGGTGCTAAGAACCCTCTAGCACCCCCTACGTGTGCCCATGTTCCAACTGAATATTTTATGACATCATTGTAAAGTTTGAATATGTTTTACAAATTCATGGTAAAATATTGTTAAAATGTATTTGGAGTTTGGACATGATTCATTAATGCATTCGTACAACAACGTATATTATCTATTATTTTACAACTGATATTTCCTATTATTCCCATTGTTAAGTCATTTTTTAAGATAAACCTACTATTATCTTCAAACGTTTTTGTTTTTTCTTGATTTATCATTGACGCTTCACCTTACATTATGGACATTACATAGTAATTAATAACTTACATGGTATACAATAATATTATTATTATGACATTATAATAAATTGTCTTAAAATGAATATTTTTAAGAAAAAAAAGAGATTCTTTTACAATATTATTATTTAATTATTAACTATTTTTTTGTATAATATAGATATTAGTACAAATAATTATTATTGAAATAAAATTAATTCATACTAGAGTAATTACTAATTAATAGAGCTCAGAAGTTTTATTATAAGTTATAACATTTTTAGTTGCTAATAAAAATTAAACTGGCTAGAAAATCAATTTTCAACTGTAGTTTCAATTGATTTTTACAAGCATATAAAACCATCAATTTGTGATTTGAGACGGAAAGTGCGAATTATGTCATCACAACATCAAATTGGTTTTTAAAGTTTAAACAATATTAGGTATATAAGAAATGCGTTTGAAAATTTAGTTTCACATCATTTGGTTCTAAAGAATAAAGAACAACCCAACCATATAAGATTATATAAATCTTAATTATATTTTTAATATTTTTAGAGTTGAATAGTTTTATTTCATTAATTTTTTTAGTAAATCCTGAAGGTTTAAATATCGACCAAAATTTATCTTTTTTAATCCTAGACGTGGTAAAAAATACCCCAATATTGTAGACAATTATTAAGAGTTCGTTTCGTTGTTTGCTCGGTGATACATTATCCTATCGTAATTTTATACTTTATTGTAATAATAGTACAATTATACTGTGTGATTATGCTTTTGAACTAAAGCAGTTTTTTTTTTGCTTTTCTCTATATACAATTATTTTTTGCTATTTTAAGTTTTGAATTGGTGTCATTTGATAATTTATGAAACTAATTTATAAAATATATATATATTAATTTTCATACAATATAATATAATATAAGGTATCTTGATAAAAATTATAATAAAAAAATTGAAGGAGACTTAAAAATGAAGAAATATCGTACTTAGTATTAAGTATATGTAGATACCTTTTAATCTAAAATATGAATTATAAATTATTATAAATCAAAAACTAATACATTTGTTGACTAATATTACACACATAAAATATGAATTTCATAATACATATACTTGATTTGCAATAATATTCATTTATATTGCTATTGATATTTTATTGGTATTTTTGTTTGATTGGTTACCTCAAACTGTTTCAAATTTAATGTCAGATATTTAAAATTTACTTACCTATTTTTTAAATAATTATAGAATATAACAGTCTGAAATTTAAAGTTTTTATACATTTTGTAAATACCTACTTAAATAATAATGTCTATTGATTTTTATTGATTTTTCTCACTCCTAATTCACTTATGATGGGCCCCAATACTTATGAATGAAGTTTTTACTTCCCCAGAGTTTAATAGTGGGCTCACTCACTCGTTATGGAAAAAGTCTCTGCATTAGTATTTTTCAGTCAAACCATGTATGGAGCTCTAAATGTATAACGAATGTTTTGTATTTTTTTAAAAAAACCAATAGTACACATTTATAAAATTCATTCATTCAAATATTGTATAGGTATGCAATTATATTTCAGTTTGTTTTCCGTTATACACAAGTAAAATCACGTAGAATATTAATTATAAATCGTCAAATTTAGATAGATCACTGTAAGTATTCGAAACAAAAACATTATTTCGACAATTATTGACATTACCTATACATATTCATTAAAAATAATAAAAACAAATAACATTAGAATGATTGATATTTTAATTTATTTTGAATACATAGTGAAATTAACTCAACCTATCAACAGATAATAGTAGAATAAGAATACGAATTCAAAGGTCTCTTAAACTGAGTCAAAAATACTCCAGGCTAAAAAAAGAGTATTTTTAATGTAATATACAGATTTTTTGAATGAAAATAATAATGTACATCATTATAACATTAAAACAATAAACATAGTACCTATTATGTTATTATGCTATACTATTTATAATCAATATTGTTTTAATTAGTATTTAATAAACAATTGTTCAATATTATTTTTCAATTTTAAAACAAGTTGTTTAATGATTTAAAATTTAAATACGGAAGTATACACAAAATATCATATTTTATTATTTTTATTTATTGTAATAAGCTTTAAAATTTAATAATATTTGATTTCAATTTTAATTTTATCTATTTCCTTGTTTGGAAATCCAACACAAAAAATATTGAGGACTGTAAAAGTACTATTAATATTCAGTTATTTTCAGTGATATTATCATGAATAGGTACCTACATTTTTTAATCCATCAACCTAGTTTAAATTGAAATATTTCTAACTGTTTACGATGTTTTTCAACTTGATATTTGACATAAATTATTAAGTGTGTTCAGTGGCGTATTTTCAATAATTTCCTGGGGGGGGGGGTTCAAATTTTAAAAACCTCATCTGGGTAATACAAATTACAATTAAGATACTCCACATCAAAATAACCCAACTAACCTGTCTCAGATAGTTAAATAGACCAGTGGTTCTTAACCTTTTTGGTTTCGCGGACCACCTAGAATCTAAAATCTAGATTTGAGTAGGACTACGGACCACTTTGGGTTTTGGTTCGTTTAACTATATACTGTACTGAAAATATAATATAATTATATTATACCGACCGGTACTGTTTTTATCGCGAACCGATTCCGGTCCGCGGACTGGCGGTTGAGAACCACTGATAGACAGTCTATGTCTACCTACATCGTTAAATTATTCGAAAACCCGTAATAAAATATTTATTTAACATTAAGTAACTTTTTTTTTGTTCTGGGGGGGTTGAACCCGACCCCCTCACCCGTAAATACCCCACTGAGTGTGTTAAATAACTCTAATTAGAATACCTACTGCAGTTTATAAGTATGTTAGATTAACACTGGCCTGAATGTAATTTAATTCCATTAAATTGTGAAATCTATCAAAATATATGTACCTATCCATGTTGATTTAATAATAATTACCTATATTAATTACTTTCTCTATAATAGTATCCAAATAGGTACCTTAAAAATGTTGTGACGGATCATTATTAAAAAATTAAAGATAAGTACCTACATGATATATTTTTAAAGCACATGTTTATGACGTAAATATAGCTAGGTTATATCAGCCAACGAATTAGATATAATCCGTTCCACAACGTCTGATCGACTTAAAAATACCACCATAAAATTGCAAAGTTATTTTTATATAACTGTCCAATGGCACATTATTGACGATCACGTAACATGTATGCAAGGGTAGAGGGCGCCACCTGAATGTTTAGTCACACATATTATCATGGTGTAATAATATTATACTATAGGTATCTATAATATTTTAACATTTCCTATACACTTACTAGGAACTACCTATAGAAATTAGGATATAAGTAATAATAAATCAATTAGTTATAATCCTATCGTCAAATGATATAGAAAAGTGTAGTAAAAATGATTATTTTGAATGTTATTAAAAAAAAAATAACAATTTTATCTCAGAAAATAGAAATGTTTTATCTTATTTCTCCAAAGTTACCACTTGGCGCTTTTGATTTTTCTATTATTTTCAAAACCACTCAAATTATTAATATTTTCCGACAATAGAAACTTATTTAACAAAAAAAAAAAAAAAAAAATGTAATAATGATTTTGTATTTTTACAAAACATTACCTAACCGAATTTTTTTTTAACTTTATAGGCGCATAAAAGAAAATTGTGATTAACGGTTTTGTTTTAACCACAATAAGAATAACTTAAAAATATTTTATTAAATTTTCAAATTTTTTTTATCGAAATTTCAAAAAAAAATACTTAGAAAAATTGAAAATTTCAGTTGTCTATTAATATTTCAAAAATAACCGTAATATTTTTTAAATTTAACTGTGTATACCTATCACTAATATAAACATTTGGTGAAAATTTCAAGTATTTACAGTGGTTAGTTTTTGAGTTATAAGTTACAACCATGTAGACAAATCGATTTTGTCAAAAACTGGTTTCGTGTAAAAATTCCGGTTTTCCGTTCTTTTTTTTTCATTTTTCCTGATTTTTTTTAAAACTACTGGAACGTTTTTACTTTTTGACCTTTATCCTTAATAATGCACTAAAGATATTCTGCAATTTTCCACTATAAACCACCCCTGAATTTTGAAATTGAAGCATTATTTCGACAATTATGCAGTGTATACTGTATACAGACACAAAAACAAAAAGCAAGAAAAAAACCATTCATCATTCCATTTAGAATTTGAAAATAATGTTTTCCCTTTTTTAAATAACACTTATAATATTTATCATAATATAATATCATCTTATCAATGAAAATTTCAATAAATTAACTAATTTTGTTTAACCTTTAGTACATATATTGCGTACTTAATAAATAAAGTGATTCATTAATCGTTGAACACTAATTATTTCAAAATGTATTGTTGTATTAACCTTTTTGAAAATATTTTACTGATTGAATACGTTTTTATTGACAATTATTCAAAAAAAATTTTTAAAAAAATAATCAAAAATGTCTTATGCCTTTAAATGTCTCAAAAAAAATTTAAATAAAATATTGAAAATTGTATAATGTATACTTATAGAAAATTACAATAAAAACATTTGGTGAAGATTTAAAGTATCTATACAATTATTCGTTTTTTAATTACAACAAAAAATGAATATCGTTTGAAGTGATAGTTATTATATGATACAGGTGAATATTTGTAGTCATACAATTTTTAAATTCCATAATTTCAAATGATCAAAAAAATTAATTTAACTTTTCAGTAGAAATGTTTTTTCTTATTAAATGATGCTAAACGTATTAAAATCGTATTGTATTACATTTTTAAATGTTTAGTATAAACATAAATTTTTTATAATTTTCTAATTACATATGTAAGTTTTGAGATTTTATTGAATTTTGTCAAAATTATTATAATGTGACTATGAATTGTTGATAATTTTTTAATTAACCACTTATTATACAAACCTTGTATTGAATAGATAAGTTAGAAGATAAGTTTTCAGCAGCTATTTTAATTAAAATTTTGAACTATAATAGTGTTGTCTGTTTATAATGTTTATATACATGTGAAATGTGAATAATAGGATTAGGATACGCTATTATGCTAATAATGAGTAAGTATATATTTATATTACTTATATATAATATTAAATTCTGTTTAGGTATTAAAATAAGGTAGGTACAATTGTTTAGGAAATTCAGACTTGGCAGCAAAAACAAGACGTATTGTAGAGACTGCAATAAAAGTATAATAAGTATAGTAGTATGGTCACTATATAGGTACTTTATTGGTAGTATGGTAGTATGGTACCAATTAATATTCAAGGTATCACCCCTGTTAAATTATGTATGAATGGATGGATACCTACATTTCAAATAGTAGGTATAGCTGCAATCGTATGAGTACCTAATATATAGTAAGAATGTTGTCTTTAAGCCAGTGGTCTCTTAGGCCATTAGGTAAAAATCTCCATGGACTGTATAGTTAACTGAAGAGTTTATAAAGTTGTAAATTATTAATTAAAACTTGATACCTACATTTTTATAAATAATTTAAGTAAACATTAATTGTAATTGTCAACACTGTAAAGGTTTAAATAATATAATATTGATGTTTAAATAAAATTTACAATTTAAGTACTTAAGAAAAAACTATTTAGCGAAATTTATCATATTCCATGGTTAGAAGTGTATCTAAT
The DNA here is from genome assembly GCF_020184175.1 of Aphis gossypii. NCBI lineage: Eukaryota > Metazoa > Arthropoda > Insecta > Hemiptera > Aphididae > Aphis > Aphis gossypii. The sequence continues at coordinate 39,593,790 of NC_065530.1, read as the reverse complement.
ATCTATTTAAGTAACTAAATACTTATACTATGTATTTATAGATTATAATGATTAATGATTATGTTATCCATAATAGTTCATACATATAATATAACACCTATTTTACTCCTATAATAATATTATGATCCATCTATCTAGGTACCTCTAAGAATACATGTCGTTATTAGTGTAAACTGTAAAGTATAAGTATATTAAACAATATTATACAAACGTAATACGCATAGAACCGTAGACGCGTAATAATTAGTATGTCTAAGGCCAAATAAAGTCCAAACTTCAAACAAGGAACATTTTATTCATTTAATTAGTTAATATTATTTTATGTAAGTTAAAAATGTGTAAACATACATCGTGCTGGTGGCCACACTGTGAACCCGTCCATCACCGCGCCCGCCGCTCAAACGTAGTGGTAGTGCTTTGAGCCTTTTACCGGCAGGCGGCAGTCCGTGTTTTGGTGTTGGCGGTGCTTCACGCTCCTGTGTGTGTTTACTGTTTGGTGTCCTGCTCACTTCCCTTGTGTTGTGCATGTTATTGTTTACCTTCATAATATAATTTCATATTATTGTGCGTTTTCGACTCTGTGAATTCTATCGAGTTTTCGTTTTGTGTCAAAGTTGCCGGCTCGACTCGAGTGGCACGCCGAGACCTTAAGATGGGGTCTTGCGGAAAGCTTCTGCTGGCCCTTATCTTTACGTTCGCCACAAAGGGTGAGTTTTATTTTGTTTCTGGTGTTGACAGTATTTGTGTAAGTTGTCTATTGACTAGAATGCAAACGCTAATCAACAATCAATATTTTATTATAAACCTATAATAATTTTACCTACCTAGGTACTTGGTACTTATATACTCGGCACTTGAAATGTTATGTCGTATTGAACTTTATAGATACCTACCGTAATATTTTAGTAAAATATGTAGGTGTATACACATACGCATTTTAATGGCACCGGAACGGAACAGTAATAACTTTTAGTATTTCTTTGGAATCACCGCGATTAAACCTTAACAAAAAAGTATTTATACATTTTTGAAATATATACTTATATACTTACCTTTTTATGTGCATGTATTGTAATCGACTACCTAGTCTTGTTACAAAAATCTTCACTGCCATCCGGCGTTGGTAAACGAGTAAAATAATGAAATAATTTGATTTAATTTTTTTACGCCCGTACTGACAGGAAGTCCCTTTTGTATACAATATGAACGGGGGTGAACGAATGACTGAATGAGTCATGAACATTGTCGAAATGGGGGCGTTCTGTTCTGATGCACATTACAGTCTCAGTAGACATTTGTAGATTCTTATATAGTTACTCCCTTCGTCTGATCTCAAAATATATCTATAGGTACCCAAAGAAATTTATTAAATAGGTAAGCACTATTTCTTTTACATTGATACGCTATACTACTATTTCTACTGGCTATTGTAGGTACTTAATTTATGTCTAAATCTAATTTTACATTTAATGAATTTAAACCACAATTGACTATAACTAATTCTAGAATATAATTTTAATTCTGCTTAATTATAAAAAAAATTTATTTTTTTTTTTTAACTATCCATACCTAACTATTTATTTTTTAAACTGTACTGAAACAGAAATTTAGAGTGATCAATTTTTAAATAACATATAATTATTTAACGAATAACTCGAATATTTATCTATTGATAAAAAAAACTGTTTAATTATCTATTTAATATTTATTCATTTTTAAAGAATATAATTCAATATAATTAAAAATATTATATCGATTATCGAAAGGTTTATTATAGCATATTATTGTATTATGAATCGGAATCCGATTATCGGATAAATATGGTTTAATCGAGGGTTTAATTCATATTTCATTCAGTAGTTTTATAACAATGTATGCATCTCGTACTATTATATGAATTATAGCAAAAACTTAATTATTCCAGTTATTAAATAATAATATGATACCGTTCATGATTTCCAAGAAACATAATATATTATAATAACAATCATATTTATTTTTATGACATCCCTACTATTTATCATAGTTTGCTACTTTGCTATGATCTCTATGATTCGGGTCTTATGATTAAAATTTAATATTTTAAAGATTCTTAAACTGCAAACATTAAAATACAACATCGAATATAACTATGACTACACATTAAGTAATAAATTATCAAGCTGCGTTTTTTAACATTTATCTAATAAGGATTACCAATGGTTAATAATCAAATTATTTCACATCTGCTTCTGCATACTTAGGCTTTTTAAAAATAACTATTTCAAAGGAAATTGCGTGTTTAAATTATGAAATCCGGTGTAATATTATAATATATTATTATCTTATAGATACAATAATAATTAATACAAGACTATATCTATATATGTACTTAAATAGTTTTTGTAAATTATTTAAATAGGTATGTATATTTTTAAAAGTGTAATAATATATCATTTCTAGTCGTAACTAAATGTTAGGATAACTATGTTATTCATTTATTATATTTATTTACATTATATTAATGAATTTGATTTTAAAATATAAGAATAATTTTTCTGATAGGTGATCAATTTATATTATAAATACCTTTAATATTAAAAATAAAAAGTGAATTACAAGTATATACCTATTATAAATAGTACAAATATATGTATTTTTGAAATGGACCGATTCTTAATAAATAATATATAGGTAGTTATAGTTCTTATTCCTATTATTATTTAAGAATGTCAATCTAAAAATACTCGCAATAAAAACACGTCCTTCTTCATTAACCAAAATAATATAAAAGCTATAAAAATGTCTTGGGCTTTATTTTTAAAAATACTTTAGGTAATCATAACTAAGAAATGCAAGTTATAATTTTTTTAAATTGTACACATTCAAAATACGTAATGGATTAAATATTTCAATATGAATTTACTGATGATTGTTGATACTTAAATAGAAAATATGGATTATGATAGTAATGCAAATATTGGTTAAAATATAGAGTATCAACTCGATTGCCCATACTTTAGATGATATTATTAATTTTATTTACATCGAATAATTATTAATATAAAATTATTTTTATTAGATTTTTGAATGAGAAACATGTTTCTGTTAACATATTTAATTCAAACAGATATAATAATTAATTTCGTTTTTTATTGTTTAAATTTTTTTCCGCATATAGACAATCGGATTCATAAAATACTAACCTGATATTCTAAATGTTCAAGACTGATATTACTCCAGTCATTATGTCTGGTATTAAACAAGTTTCATTTAACCATTTTAACTGATAAATTAGATGAATCATAATTCACGAATAATTGGATTTATTGAATTATATAATTATATAATTACTGGACAATATATCACATAATTGTTAGTCGTATATAATAGCATTATTAAATTATAGCTTAAAATACATATTAACATGATTGTGAGGCAGTTATAAATTATAATTAATTAATGTTGTCTAATAAAATAAATATTTTTTTTTATTATAATGATGCGTCGTTTACAAAAAAAAAAAAAATATATATATAAGTGTACCTAAATAATCAAATTTCAAATTTCCAAACATTTTCTGGAAATGAAATTATTTAGCGTCAATATTCACAATAATTTTGGATTATTGGTTTATGGTTAAAATGAAAAGGAAAATGCGTATAATGTCAAAAATAATTTTTTAATAGTAGTGTTACGTATATGTATCCCTCTCATCGATCTACGCTTTTAACGTAACTGCACCTTCTACTCGTTCTACAACCCTGTCTGGCAGCACATGCGGGTTCATTGGGCCTTCTGTGTTGCCATAGCGACCAATGAAATCCTGTTGCCGTCCAAACAATACTCCGAGCACTCAACAGCAGTGTCCTTTACGCCGAGAAAATTTCTGATTCTGCACGTGCCCGAACTATAAACCGTCGTTTCTAATATTATACAATATTGTAATTAAATAATTATTTATTAAACCGTGTGAATCTGTTTTTAATTTCCAACTATTTCTGGTGAGGTATTTGATTATTTTTAAATAACAAACGAGGAGTATAGTCGACACGGAATCCGAATGGTATCTCATATTTCCTTTGCGGACGGATGTCGTTGCATATCCGGGATATATTTTCCAGCTTATACACAGTGTTATAATAAAATTATTCAACGTGTGTAATACCCATATTAATTTACAATTAAAATTATTTTGATCCACCAATGTGGAAGGTTTTTACTAGTAATTGCAATTGATACGTAAATGGTAAATAAATGTTTAATAAAAACCTTAGAACCTAATGAATAAATATTAATTTAAATAATTTATTAATTAAATTAAATGGAAATATTTTAAGGATTAATCATAATATTATCGAGTCTGGGCTTTTCTGTAGTGTTTCGTCCTCAACGTATTGGCCATTATAGACTATACGTAAATACTAATAACCTTCTCACTTTGTATTCCATCTCGTTTGTTTTACTTATCAGATAAGTTCCTTTATCTGTTTAACCTTGTTCCATTTAAAATCAATAGAAAATCTTTTGAATTGGAAAAAAAAATTATAAAGGGTACGTAATAGCATTGGTGGATTTAAGTTTTAGAATATTTGTGAGGCCTAACATCAAATTCTAAATATTGTGTTTACAAAATTAATATGATAAATGTTGCTCCCCCTGAAAAAAACCTAGATTTGCCACTGTCCAAAAGTGTAAAAAAAAATGCGCGTACTTAAATATTTAAATGATAATTCATATATTTAATTAATAAGATATAATTATTCGAAGTAGTACATATAAATATTTTTTAATGAGAAAAAGAACTTCACCCAATTTTTTCAATTCATAATTTCCGTGTATAGGTATTCTAATCTAAGTTTGTTAATTTAGAATACCTACGGAAAATGTAGCAGACGAAACTCGACGGAAATTGTCATGAATTGCCTCAGTCTAAGAGGAACGATAAATGTATTGGATATTTTTGTATTCATAATACAAAATTACTAAGATTATTTTACATTTCATTAGTTATGCTCATTTTTAATTGAAAGCTCATAAAAAATATTCATAATAAAAGTTTCTATAAATGACGAATAGAATCTATTGTTTTTTTCCTTATACAATGTATATAGGTATGAAAAATAAAAACACGATGTATACTCTGAATATACAAATATTTTATTAATTTTGTATTCGTAAACGTTCCTTAATAAACTTTATTCAGAAACTCATTGTAGTTTTCATTACTACATTTTATTTTACCTATTATTTATTGTATATTAATTTAATATAGGTAAGATCTCATTTTACTTTTTACATACCTCTTTTATATGCAAAGTTTTAAGTTACTATGCACCTTAATTATTGATATTTATTTGAATAATACAAATGAGTGTATAAACATTTATTTATTTATTTATTAAGTTTATTCTCTCTAATTGTAGCATAGGTTACTAAGGGAACTTAGAAAACTATACTGTCAACCGTCGAAATATTCCTGATAAATATTATGTCTCACTATTTTAAACCTAGTTTTGCACTACGCAGTATTATTATTTCTTTTTTTTTTTTTGAATACTTAACGATTTATCATTATTATTGCTTTCAAATTTAATACTATAGGTAAGACACTATGCAATTTGATGTATTATTATTTATTATTTATTTAGTTTTTATTTGTTACATATTATTTATCTTAAAAGTCTATTCAGTATTGTATATTATTATTAGGTCTTCATTGATAATTTGAACGACTATATTTTTATTAAGATTAGTGTTAGAACCTTGTACCTATTCGTATATTATATAAAATTGAGATTCTATTATCTGTCGTGATAATAAATTTTTGAAGTATAATATGTATGTATGTATAATATATATATATATATATATATATATATATAGTGTACGTACTATGTAAAATTTTAGTAGTAGACATTTATGCCCAGTTTACTTTTGCACAATAGTTATTTACGTTTAAGTATAATATTTTTCAAATATATTATGAACTTGGTATTTTTAATTATAATTTTTTATTAGCTAACATCGTGTTAAACCATATACCTAGTACCTACCTATACCTCTATCCCCTATAGTTAAAACTAAATAATATCTAAACAAATATCAAGTTCAATAAAAAAGAATAACTACTTTCTTTCATAAATAAATTAATATATAGATAATTTTGGAGTATAACCACTACAACCAAAGAAATGTTACGATGACTAGTTATACATTTTATACATCTATATAATATACAGTAGGTGTTATACCGAGAAATGTATGTAAACAAACTGTGCACTTTACGCAAGCGCATTTTGGAGGGAAAAAACACTTAACTGAAAGAACTTTGTCCGTGAAACAGCATCCGCCCAAATAACAGATCGATCATGTTTATGTGGTGTAACATAATACACAGCGTAGTTAGTTACCAGTTTACCGCTTACATTACCTACTTTATAACTACGTAAACAAACGATTAGTAGGTAGTATAGGTACCTATAGTAATTCCTACATTATATTTCAAATAAAGTAAGTTATAGAAGGAGATATAGGTCTAGTTTACGTTAACGTTAATTTTAAAATTTTAAATATAGTAAAAAGATTTAAACCTCGATTTAAACCCTTTCGTTTATAACGGTGTTCAACATTTAAATCATAAATTATGTTATGCTCGACCGCGTTTCATGTAATCATTTGGTTTATTGTTCTTAGAATGGTTTTACCAACAAAATATCGTCGTCCACGTACATTTAAATAATAACAATAATTAGTTATGACGACGTCCATGTTACAATTTGACTTTCAAATTTGATAGAACAATGGATATTCTGGGGGAGGAGAAATGAGTCTGTGAGTCAGACATTTGTAATTTCTTATACGATAGTAATACACTAATGTATAGTTCTCGTCATTTATGATATTTAAATATAGGCTAAAATGAAATACTTGAGATATGTATTTTACATCTCTAAACGTTAAAATGTAATTATTATAATAAGTGAAGTATAAAATTAAATACAATATTAAAATGTATTACTTGGTAGCATTTTTTAAAATTAAGAATTAAAAAAAATTAAACATACTACTATATATGATGTGATTTTGATATTATATATCAACACTTCAAAAGATATCGACTTAAAATGATAGGTACATAATATCGTTGTAAAATCTTTCTTATTAGTGTGATAACTGATAAGGTAAGCATCATAATATAAAGCAGCTTACTGTAACAGAAGGCCACAAACAACGTTAATTTGTTCTTTTGCACACTTGTATTACTATTGCAGTAGATCAAATTTATATTTATATTTTTTAATTTAATACGGTGTAATGGTATATTAATCAAAAAAAAAAAAGAAGATTTATCCTTATTAGTAAGTCATATATACACCTCTGAACCTCTCAATAGAATGATTTAAGCTTATTAAATTATGATGTACTCGTATGTATTATATATTACAGAATCAACCAAATAATGATAACATAATATTTAATAACTTAAAATAATTTAATGTAAAACAAAAAGCTTTGAAGTTTAATTGATATTATACCTTAAACTACAATAGCGCTAACCACGGGCACCCATCAGTAAAATTTTAGGGGGGGGGGTCAAAATAAAAAATTCTCAAATGTAAAGATAATAATTATATTATGGTAATATTTATTGAGTTACAAGTTTTTAATATTTTTTATCCAGGGGGAGCAAGTGCCCTATCTTGCCCCTCCCAATGGGCGCCCATGGCGCTAACCTAAACCAAAGTTACTGGACTTTTCGAGCGATTAAAATGAGACTCCGTGGTTACTCGCGGGCATACGCCAAACCTTGTTTGTCTAAATTTTTTATCGAGAAGTAAAACTTGTCTCGTTTTTGTTACAATAACATCATTTTGTTTTTAGATATTGAATTATTTCTGTAAATATAGGCAAGGGGTACTGCACTGTTGTACTTTATGTGTCGAATGGGTTACTGTTATAGGTGGGTGAAATTTTAATTCAATAATATAATATAATATTGTAAATATACGAAAAACATTTTTATGAATGGAGATTTGTCAACCTTTGTCGCTAAGTATATTTATTCATGATATGTTTTTTGATGGAGCTATTAAATTAATTTTTTTATTAATTCTAGTATTACAAATAATAGGTTGATAATTATTTTTTTAAATAATAGGTATCTAAGAAAATATTGTATTTATTATATTATTAGTATTTAAATATTATAGGTATAATAATAAATATTTTTAACTTACATACTATATCAACTTATATAACTTAAAATTTAATAACTTCTTTCTATAAATACTGTAAAACATGAATAGATAATTTTTTTAAATTAATCAAGTAAGAATGTCATTGTATATAGAAAAATTCATAATAATATTATATAGGTACGTAAACATTTTAATTTCCCAGTAATGCAATATTTTTAAATTATAAAAAGATAATTAACATTGTTATTCATAGTTTAAATAAATAAATTCGTCCAAATTTGAACATAAAATGTCTATAAAAAATTATAAATATGTATTTTTTAAATTGTATGGTTTTAATATGAATTGAGGAATCTACTCATGTAAAATCTTGTATATATCTTCAAAACTTAGATGTAAAAATATGAGTTTTTATAAAGTTTTAAGTACAAAACATAGTTTTTTAGTTTTTAGTTTTATTTTTGCGATTTTGACGAGTTTTGTATAAATCCTAACTTTAAACGCTTTTAAAAAATTTCGTGACTATAGATTTTTGATATTTTTTAATTTATTATTAATTAACAACTTATGAGGAGATTTGTATTCAATTTTCAAGCACTTTTACCTTACTTTTATGAATATTTTTAATCGACATTACCTACTTGAAAAAAAAATTAAAACAAATGAAAATTTCGCAAGTCTATAAACAGCTCAAAAGTAGTCGAAATATTTTGTAAATAAAAAACCAGTAATATAAACATTTAGCGAAAAATTAAAGTACCTTCTACGCTTATTGGTTTTTGAGTTTCAAAAAAAAAAACATAATTGATTTTGTTAAAAATTGTATTTACATAAAAATCACTATTTTAAATTAATTAATTTTTGTTTATTTTATTTTTAACCTCCGAAAATTTTAACTAAATATAATTTGCTACCAAAAACTATCCCATTTTTGAATATAATATAATATTTTATTATAGGTTCTATATATAAGGATACATAAGGGTTTTTTAACACATATTAAATACTAGAAAATATGGACATAAGTTATTTAATATATTATGTTAAATAATTAAAATGTCTTTTGTATGTATTTAGTATTTATTAGTAGGTATACCTATAATATGTATTGTGTATCCTTATGTAGTAGTCATATAGGTAATTTATGTTCATTTATATATTACATCATATATTTTTAGATGTATTTCATCTCATTAATTTGTTTCCTTAACTATTACATTTTTCAAAGAAAATTTATCTAAAAATATAGGTGCTAAGCATATTTTTTTATTGACCATGGTAGAGAAAAAAAATATTATTCTCTTCGATAGTTTCCTTTACATCAGTGATTATAAACCGAGTTATAAACATATTGAGATTGAAACCATGACAGATGTTGTAGTGCTTTGCAGCTGCCAGTACTCGAATGGTTAGGTGACCCACACACACGTTCTACCACAGTATACTATACATGACGAGAACCGAGCGTTAGCCAGGTGTTCTTTTTTCGGTGTATGAACATAACACACTCATGTGGCTCATACACCTATATAAGATCTTGCTACAGAAAATCGCAGTAAAATAATATTTCTACCTGTTATGTTTTTCCCACCTGACTCGGTTTAGTTGCATGTGGTTATACACATTTCAAAATACCAAAAAATACGAATTTTTTTTGAAAAACTACGAACATGACTTGGCAGTGATCAAATGTGCATGTGAGTATGTGAGTGTCGCTTATGTATAGAAATTGTTTCGTGGGAACAGCGCAGTGTTGAGGTCAATGCTGAGCGCGTTGTCATTTAATTCGTCTTCATTGTGCACTTTAATTTGTCGCTCGTTTGGCTAATAAGTGTATTGAACACAAAGTACCTAAATTATATTAAATTATTAAATTTAGTTACACATTTTATGTTTGTACGAATAATGTGCTGCAAATTAATTAATATTTACTAAAATTTAAAAACAGTGTTCACTGTTCAATTAAATTATTTCAAATAATTATTGATATTCATTTGTATACTTTATATTTACTGTGTATAACTATTTAATAGTTAAAATAGATACATACAAATAATAATTTTAATACAAAGTATCGATAAACTTTTAATTCAAGATAACAATTATTTATCTATCCATCTATATTTTAAATTTAATCTTGAAGTAATAAGTACCAGGTGTCACAGTCTAATTTTACAAAACAATATTTTATAATCCTTTCGTAATTATCCAGAGACTACATTTATACATTATAATAATAAACATAACATCTAAAATATTCATATAGGTTTAAAAGTAGTAATTAAATTTTAATATTCTATGAAACTATTGAATAGATAATTATAATTTATAATATTTTAGGTACATGTATAATGTATATATAATATTTATATATATTTTGCTTATGTTTTTATGAAATATATTTTAAAAACGTTTGCGTTATCAATAATTTTTAATTTTTTTCCTCCTAACAATATATAGGTTATAGATTATAGAATATATTTCTTAAGGTAATATACTATATCCATTAATATTTGGTTTATACCGTTCACTTACACTTACTCTTTCACATAATACATTAAACATGTTTCATATATATTAGTACAACCTTGAAAATTATTAAATAATACCCACATAACTTTGAGATATTAGATGAAACAATATATTTAATTCAGTTATTTTATCGACTTTATTATTTGAAATAATAGTAGGTACAATACCCAATATGTATGACATGTATTTCATATTTAAAAAATATAAAAATATATATAAGTAATTATAAAAATTATAATGAGATATTATAATTATACAATATTATTTATATTTTTCTAAATTTGTTTGATAATATTAATTTAAAAATATAAAGTAAATGAGTAGGTATATAATATACAACTAATTTAATAATAAAAATATGTTAATGAAATTAGTGTGTAAAATTATATAAATTAAGTATGATTTAAACTAAAATTGGTTCTAGTGTAAATCTATTTTATTATAAGTAACTATATATTCAATTTATTTTAAACTTGTTCGGTTAGTTTTTAAAACTAAATTTACTTGACATTTATTTAAGTATCCTTATTTTTGAAGATTTATCCTAATATACATATATATATATATATATGATAGTATGATACCTACCATTGAGCAATGCTGTTTATTTATAGAAAATTCCTATCTCGTTTGTCTACAACTTAGGTATTTAAAATACGAAGTACGGAGTCTTAAATAATTGTAATTAGTTTAAAAATTAAATGCCAATAATATCATCATCTGAATAAGTGAAGTTTATTTGTATTTAAAACACGTGTTATTTGTATGTATTTGTTACCTCATACAGAGAACATGTGTTCATAAATGAAATAAAATAAAATAATAATTCAATTCAATTATGACCGGTTATATAATAGTTCTACGATATGATTTTTTATTTTTGTTTTTAAGTATTTGTTATAGTTTTATTATTATACGTTAATGTGTATAGCCATTACTTATTATATAGTTTATTAAATATATAATATATATACACATTCTTAAGACAAGTATTAATTGTTATTTTATAATAGGTCATAAAATATTAAATATAATTTTTTTTCTGTTTCACAAAATTTTAAATTAAATTTTTTTCTTATTGTCTAGGTAATTACTAATTTTATGTACTTAACATAATCGGTTATTTATAAATCAGTAAATTTTAAATTAGGTTTTTTTGTAAACACGAACTTTAACATCTATTGTAACATCTAGTAGGTACCATGGGTATGATTCAAAGTATTTTTACTACTATAAATTATACTACCTATACAATATATTGTTATAGTGTGTTTCCTAATAATTCCTTGAATAGTTTTAAAGGCAATATTTATAAAATAATAAATAATTTGTAGGTGAACTAAACTAAAGGTATTATTATATCATAATATATTAAAGTATTTAAAAACAATTTAATAAACTTAACTGTGATAAAATGATATTATAAAATTATAGTTTAAGTTTTAACTTCCTTCTTATAAATTAAATCGAAGAACATAATAAAGGCATATTAAAAGTAATCTATAGTACATAAATTATATCAAAAGATTCCATTGTACTGACAATTATGGTATTATGTATGAGTTTTTTTCTTGTAAAGCATTTCTAACTTCTTAACTTTCGTGATATCTCATTGAATATTATCATTTTTAAAAAAAAAAATTAACTTCAATATAACAGTGGCGACACTCGAATTGCCTTCCAAATTTAGGTAGGTAACCTTTTTTCAGTCGAATTGCCTCCGGGTGTTTTGTAGACAATTCAAGTATACCCAAACAGTCTACTCGAATTGCCTCCTAACCATACTTAGATTATCGATAGTCTTACATGTAGGTACTATCGATTATATCGCTTTCCTTAATGTTCAAAAATATTAATTTTTTCCACTGAAAATATGGGCTTAAGTGGCATCTATTGCACAAAGGTCTAACGGTACTAACGCTTGTGAATCATTTTACAGTAAATATAATTCTATTTTTTTATCAACTCCCCCTCATATTTACAAATTGTTGTATGTATTTAAATCAATGCAGTTAGATACTGTAATACAAATCATCAAAAATGGAAACCAAAATTATTAGGACAGCCACAAAAAATAAAACAAATTTTATTGATAATTTAATTTAAAAAATTAAACACGAATGCAATTTCAAAATTGCAATACTTAAAAGCATTAGCAAATAAATTTAAGTCATGAAGGCTAAGATACGGTAATACAATACAACAAACTTAAATTTTTATCATTTATTTTAAGTTGATTATTAATTATTATACAGCTGTCAGTCTATTTACTAAAATACTTATAATTTTTTTTAAGTTTTTACTCTGGAATTTTTTATCATCTAAATTATTTTATATAAATTTAATTTAATTATTTAAATAAATTTAAAACAATTAAAACTGAATTAGGTACTTATTTAAAATTATACGCCTACAGTTTTAATATTATTGTGTTGTCTACAATCGAAAGCAAACTATTACACAAAACTAATAACTTACATATTTTTTGTTTTTGTATAGTCTTGTGTGAAGATGATACTACCATGGGACCCATGTTTATCAAAGAACCAGAAAACCGAGTGGATTTTTCAAATACTACCGGAGCTATTGTCGAATGTACTGCTAGAGGTAGTCCTAGGCCTGAAATTATTTGGATACGTGCTGATGGTACTGCTGTTGGAGACGTACCTGGTTTACGACAAGTAAGAATTCTTATTCTATAATAATTTATAAAATGTATAATACCTACAATCAGTAACTTCAAAAATGTTAAAGTAAAATTGTCAGTGGACTCCAGACACACCTCACTTTTGTAGTTTGGTTTAATAGGATGACATAGAAGGAAATGGAAATGTTTTTTAGACTTTTATGGTTTTTTTTGTATGTGAAGCAATTAAGTACTTTAGTAGCAAAATTACATAAGATAACTAAATAATTTCTGGCACCTAGCTGTAATATATTCGTGTCAAAAATAAATTGCATTTTTAAGTTTCTATAAATACTTTTTTAATAGATACTTAAATAATTAGTGATGATATAAAAATCACAATGTAATAACTAATAAGCGTTTGGGTCCAGGTGGCCCATAAGCATACTGCATAAGGCAGCATAAGTTCTCTGATTCTTTTTCATTATCAACTAAATTTTCACATAATTAAGTTCTATAAATAAAAAATATACATTTTTTTAAAATCTTAAATATATTTTTAAACATCAAATTTTAAATTCTTAACGAAACGAATATTATACAACTGTTCAGTATGGTTTTCAACACTAGGTACTTATAGTAATAGTAGTTGGTAATAAATAATAATGGATAGTTTATCTGAACTTAAACAAGATTTATTAGTTAACGTTTTTTAACGTTTTATGTGCTAGTTTACGATGGTCAATAAATCGATTTATGCATTTATCCGATCTGATTATGTAGAACTTTTAATAAAGTATCAATACCATCAAGATATTTAGGAATAAAAATCCGAACAACGTAGGAAGAGGTATATAGTTGTTTATGTTTTTTTTTTTTTTTAAAAAAGTAGTAAAAACTCAAACAAAATTAGTTATGTACAGTATGTAACTATCTACTATCTAGAGAGTTTAAACAATATCTAATAATAATAATTTATTATTAATTATTATTATTATCATCTAGGCTCTCTATTACTATTACCTACTATCTATTGACTAATCTTAGAAATGTTGCCTCCGAGGTAGTCTCATAAACCCTGCGGGTTACTGATATTACCCAACTTAAGCCGCTCTAAGTATCTACTTATTTTATACAATTTTTAAAATGGTATGTTTTTGGTTTTAAATAATGTTCTAATATTTGTTTAGGTCAAAGGAGATGGAAATTTGGTATTTCCACCTTTTCGAGCAGAAGATTATAAGCAAGAAGTGCATGCACAAGTTTATATTTGTATGGCTAAAAATCGTGTCGGGGTAATACATTCTAGGGATGTAAATGTCAGAGCTGGTATGTAACTGAATTTTATTTTTTAAATAACATAATTTGTATTATTTGTTATTAATTAAATAATGGATTTAAAATAAAATGATTTAATAAAATAAGTGTATCGCAGCAATAAAGTATTTAATAACTGCATATACTTACCTAAAAAATGCTGAATTTAAAATATATTATGCAGAATAATTTGTAAGTTAATTCAAAAAATGTAATAGGTAGTTTTAAAATTCACTTTTTTTTAATTAATCCATTAGTACGAACAAATGTAATATTCAGCTGCTGGTTTAAATATAATTATTTTTTGTTATTGGTATGAGATTATTAAATACGTATTTAATGTAAGTAGGAGAACATTTAAAATAAATATTTTTTAAGGATAATAAAAATATAAATTTATTATTACTAAGTATCAAATTGAAACATAGTATGTGTTATGTACATATTATAAACAATGTAAATTCTACATTTTTAATTTAGTATTTTGTCCTTATCTATTATTAAGTATCTATTTTTATTATTTATTTTAAAACACTTAAACCTTTGTTACAGTTAATGTATTAAATATTAATTTTTGAAGTTAGAAAATATTTACTTAATATTTCGAGAGTTTAATGAATATGAATTATTTTTTTGTTTTCTGGAATTGGGAACATTTCCAAAACAACTATTCACAGAGTTATTTTCAACACATTTAGTGTTCTTAAAAAGTAAATAAACCAAGTATAATTTATAAGATAAATTAACATTAACCTATATATATATATATATCTGTAAATGGATAAGACAGCGTGTTGTATTTTCTCAACGTTTTAGCTCGAAAAATGTAATTAAATAATATGAATATTATAATTTTAGCATATAGTTATTGGGGACTAAAAAAGCTAGATGGCTTCTAGAAACAAAAACAAAAATAAATTTTTTTAGTTCTAAACAACAATATATATAATAATAAATAACTCTCATTGGGTCGTTTAAAACCAAATAAAATTTAAATTATAGTTATAGGTTAATAATTAATGTATATCAAAACCAGTGAATGTTCGAAATCGAAATTTATTACGTTGTACTTTCTTTGTAAGTGTATTCACTGGTGGTATAGAATTCAGTACAAGTATGTGATTTTATGGGTTTAAAACAAATATTAATTAAATACAGGCCATATAAATTAAGTTAATGGAGCAATTTCATAAAATCTTAAAAATATGTTATTAATAATTGTATACCCGCAAAGCAAAATTATATTCATAATTTTTTACCAATTGACCCACCCACCAAACAATATCTATGTCTCAAGTAATATTCTATATCATGATGCTTTTTTCTTTGACCAGTTGATATAGTTCATACATGGAGACAGAAACTTTAATATTATTATTTATAATTATAACTTAATAAGTTTATTTGTAATACTTAAAATGTATTTTTAGTCGAAAATCTATAGGTAGATGTTATAACTTTTAAAATGCTAATAAATAAATAAAATATTATTTATTCGTAATATGTATTAATATTGTTATAAATGTATGTTTGATAATATTATAATAGTATATTAAGCCTTGTTTAATACTAATATGACTTTTTATTTACAGCCGATAATATATAGGTACCTAACTATTGGTTTTTTTTTTTTAAATATTTTATTTATTGGTTATTATAATGGCTATTATAATAATATGAATGTTTGATATTGTTAGTTGTCGCACAAAATTACGAAATCGATGTAATTAAAGAATTTGCTATTAAAGGCAATTCAGCTGTAATGAAATGTCAAGTTCCTTCGTATGTATCTGACTTTGTACATGTTATATCGTGGATTACCGAAGATTCGGAATATATTCTAGGATCTGATTACGGTAGGAAGATTAGTGTGTTAAAAGTTCGAATGTGTTCTTCCTAGATTTTTGTCCAAATTTTGAGTACATTTTA
This sequence comes from Aphis gossypii, assembly GCF_020184175.1. Taxonomy (NCBI): domain Eukaryota; kingdom Metazoa; phylum Arthropoda; class Insecta; order Hemiptera; family Aphididae; genus Aphis; species Aphis gossypii. Next base: position 39,577,206 of record NC_065530.1, on the reverse strand, counting down.
CAAAGTTGCAGTCGATTTTAACGTACATTTAATGATTTATACTGTGTACAATATGCTCTAGATTTCAGTATATAAATATACGGCAACATACCTACTTCATAAATGTGTCAAGTACCCAGATTAATAAACATGAATGGCCACTTAAATGTATATTTTTACACTATCTAAACACGTTTCAAATTGTTCACCCCTATATGTTTAAAAATAAATAATATCTATTACCTACAAAGTACAGACTCATATACTGTTTCTTCTAGTTGTTACACAGTTTTATGACACTGATGTAAATAAAGCTTACGCAATTCGTGGAAATTCTGTGATTATAAAATGTGAAACACCGTCGTATGTCGCAGACTTCTTAACCGTTGTATCATGGCATACTGATAATGGCGATGTATATTATCCAGGCAATAAAAATGGTATTATATTTGGTGGTGTGCATTATTTAAATCTAATTAAAATTGGTTTTATAATTGAAATTTCCAGTGTTTCCTATCTAATCTTTCATTCAACTACACCTAATAATATGACCATAAAGTTAAATTATTATGTTTGTGTGTACGGTGTCTTAATTATTTATTTTGCTATAGCTGTAAGTCAATATTATGAAGTTGACGTAAATAAAGAGCCAGTGATAAAAGGCAATTCGGTAATAATGAAATGTGGTATTCCATCATTTGTCGCCGATTTTGTTATTGTATTATCATGGAGTACTGATAAGGGTGACAATTTTTATCCTGGAATAGATTATGGTATTTTATGTTCATGGCCATATATTATATAGTATGACATGGAGACTCCTAACGCATTTTTAATAAAATCCTATTAAAGTCAAATTCTTTTATTTATACGTAACTCCTTCATAATATTGTATTGTCTATTTAGTTATATAAGAACCTTACAGAAGTGAAGTAAACAATGAATACGTAATACGCGGTAATTCAGTTGTATTAAAGTGTAGCATACCACCATTTATCGCAGATTTCGTGACTATTGTTTCTTGGCAGGATAATCGTGGCAATATATATGAACCACCATTAATTGAAGAAAAACCCGTAAACTTATTAAATAATAATGATGGTATTTTGTTTAATGGTTATTATAGTGGATGATTATTGATACCTAGGTACATCCTAGTATTTTAAGTGTGAAAAATTTCTTTTTCTATCCGTTTATTAATGGTTTGTTTATAAAATAAATACTCTTAGTTATCGGAGAACCGTATAGAAGTGATGTTAGTCCAGAATATGTGATCAGGGGAAACTCGTTATTATTCAAATGCAGTATCCCGCCTTTTGTAGCAGATTTTGTTAATGTAATTTCTTGGATCGATGACGCTGGTAATAATTACTACATCAATGAAAACGGAGAAACCGATTATGGTACAAAAGGTTTTAAATCCAAATAATAATGGTTTGAGTTATAATTTTTAATCCTTTTCAAAATCCCATAACTCTTAAATTTTTTAAATTGTAAGTTAAGTTATATTACACACTATTTAGTACCTAATGAAGATTTTAATAATTACTTGTTAAGTGATTATAATATTTACTTGCTTATTTATAAAATAAATAAGAATTATTTTAGTGATACAAGAACCATACAGAAGTGATGTTGGCTTGGAGTATGTCATTAGAGGCAATTCTGTAATATTAAAATGTGGTATACCGCCTTTCATTGCCGATTTTGTGTCTGTTATATCGTGGCAAGACGATGCCGGAAATGTGTTCCCCTCTATGTCAACCCAATCTACTCATGATGGTATTTGCAAATTAGACCATATGTGTATAATGTATATAAAGAGAATATGTGTCATTCAATTTAAATTATTGTACGACTACTAAATCTTTCACTCCCATCGTACTCCAGGTTATCATTCTTTGTTTTTCACAATATACTGAACAAACACTTAATATAAATTCCCTCATTGGTAATTTACACGCAAATTTTTAATCTCTTAATATTTTACTGTCTAAGTTAATGTTTCGATTAAAATCTATATATGGATATTATTATTATTATATTTTTTTATGATCAGTGGTCACGCAAAATTATTTGGTAGAAGTAAATAATGAACATGTGATCAGAGGTAATTCAGCTGTTATAAAATGCAGTATACCATCGTTTGTAGCCGATTTTGTAACAGTTTTATCATGGAATGATAATACAGAAAACGAGTATACATTTAATCATAATTATGCCCAAGGTATTTTTATTAAAAAAAATCCAGAAGCATTTATAAATCACATAAGATTATTTTAAAATCATATCCCTAAAAAGGCTATAAACGTACCTTTGTGACAAATATAAAAATGTTCATTATTTCTAGAGAAAATATCGGTTACTTTTAAGTTATTATGCATTTCGAAGTTTTATTATTTAAATCTTTATTCAAAAAGTTTAGAACAAAATATAATATTAAATTATTTAACGTATTTTCATTGCAATTATTTTTAATTTATATGTTTTTAACTTATTTCTTTACGTTTAATCGATTTATTTTCTCTTAAGTTGTTAACCAGATGTATGCTTCAGAGGTGATAACGGAGTATGTAATACGTGGTAATACAGCTATATTGAAATGCACTATTCCTTCATTTGTAGCAGATTTTGTTACTGTATATTCTTGGATATCCTCTGATGGCCAAGAATATCGTAATTTGAATGACATTTATGGTAGGTCATGATTTTTGATAGCCAATTGACTATACACACTAACTCCGTCAATTCCTCTAACGTAATATAAAGATTTAAAACATGCCTTTTGTTTTTTAATTTTTAATTCGACAAGTATACTTTTTAAAACATAGCAATATTATACTACTTATTTATTTTTTTAAATAATTAACAAGAAAATAAATGTGTTGTATACATTTAAATAATATTATTTTTGAAATGCTCGTTTGTCGTTGTGTAGATAAGGTTGCCTAAGTAAAGTTTTTGTGTGTTTTAATATGATGGAAAGTTATATTTTTATCAGGAGTAAAAATAAAAATAAAAATGATCGATAAAATAATATTGATTATTTCTATTATTATTATTTTATACTACTTTACTTTTAATCGCATAATGATATTTGATAGGCTTAAGTTTTTTATTTTTATAGTTGTATTACAAAATTATATTACTGGAGCCGAAGATGAATATGTAATACTTGGTAACACTGCAGTGATTAAATGTAAAGTACCTAGTTTTGTAACAGATTTTGTTTCAATTGAATCTTGGATGTCTTCTGATGGTCAAGAATACCGTTATTTAAGTGATAGATATGGTACACAGAAATTGTTGGACATAGTATTTAATTAGTGTAATGCGTCCTGATGTATATTAAAACTCCTTACATGTTGAAATCCGTCGGCTTTCTATTTAGGTTCTCTTTTATTTTATTTTATTTTTTATATTTATACTTCATTGCTTTTAAAAATAGTTGTAAATCAGAACTATGAGTCCGAATTGATGCCTACAGAATATGTAATACGAGGAAATTCAGCTATACTAAAATGTAGCGTGCCGTCGTTTGTAGCTGATTTTATTACTGTCGAATCTTGGGTAACAAGTGAAGGTCAAACGTATACTAGAGATTCAACTGAAAGTAAACAAATTATCAATGAAAAATCTTAAAAAAAATAATGTTTTTTTTAAATGACTGTATTATTATAATCCTTTTATATCATCCAAAATACATCATCATCGTTGAATAGATAGTTTTTATGTTGGCACAATTATTTTTCGATTATCTTGCAAAAGTATTAATTATTTTACAGTGGTAATTCAAAATTATGTCACTGAAGCCGAAAATGAGTATGTGATACGTGGTAATACCGCGATAGTTAAATGCAAAATCCCCAGTTTTGTTGCCGATTTTGTTTCAGTGGACGCTTGGATAGCCGACAATGACACTACTTTTACTGTTCATACGATATTTAATACAAATAACAATAATAATTGTAAGATTATGTAACATAATGAGGATTATTACCTATTTTAAATGTTTGTCTAAGTATCCTAACTAAAATCCATACATAATTATATGCAATATTAAGTATGAAAAATTATAATTTATACATAGTTGAAGCATTTTTTCTCTATTTTCGCGATGAATTTTAAAATCAATTTGTCTAATAATTGTTAATGCGTGTGTTAATCATGAACGTACATTATATTTTTGTCAGTTGTTCATCAGTCGTATGAAGTTGAGGCTGATAACGAGTATGTCATCAGAGGTAATAGTATCATTATGAAATGCGAAATACCGAGTTTCGTTGCCGATTTTGTTTCAGTGGACGCTTGGATAGCCGACAATGACACTACTTTTACTGTTCATACGATATTTAATACAAATAACAATAATAATTGTAAGATTATGTAACATAATGAGGATTATTACCTATTTTAAATGTTTGTCTAAGTATCCTAACTAAAATCCATACATAATTATATGCAATATTAAGTATGAAAAATTATAATTTATACATAGTTGAAGCATTTTTTCTCTATTTTCGCGATGAATTTTAAAATCAATTTGTCTAATAATTGTTAATGCGTGTGTTAATCATGAACGTACATTATATTTTTGTCAGTTGTTCATCAGTCGTATGAAGTTGAGGCTGATAACGAGTATGTCATCAGAGGTAATAGTATCATTATGAAATGCGAAATACCGAGTTTCGTTGCCGATTTTGTTTCGGTCACTCACTGGATAGACTCCACTGGAAAATCGTATTACCACGATAATGATTATGGTACAATGCAAAGTAGTCTGTTGAAATATATTGTTATATACTTAAGTCTGCTATGTATTTATTTGTATCCTGTCTAGAGATTTTTTAAATCGTGTGCCGAAGAAACTACAAATCTACCTATATTATTATTATTCTGCTAAAAAGCCTGTTTATAATTTTTTTTTTTTATGTATATATGCAGTGGTAAATCAACTTTATCAAACTAGAGTTATTGACGAATATGTGCTGTTAGGAAATTCTGTCGTTTTGAAATGCCTGGTTCCAAGTTTTGTAGCTGATTTTATTCAAGTGTTAGGATGGGTGGACGATAGTGGAAACAATATCGGAACAAATGTAGATAAACAGGGTACAATACATTTTTAGACTCGATGTTAATTGTATAATAGAAATATGAATGATTTTGAATTTAATATTATTGTTCCTATCCAATTTAATATCTCTATATATTAGTATAGATTATAATATATTTAAATATATAATTTTGAGAATTATAATAATAAAATAATTAGTACGATTAATATTAAGTATGCATTTAGTTGTGGAACAATCATATCAGCTTCGGGTTAATGATGAGTTTGTACTCAAAGGAAATACAGCAATATTAAAATGCATAGTACCCAGTTTTGTTGGAGATTTTCTCGAAATTATAGAATGGGTGTCTGAGTCTGGAGAATCGTTCAATATTAATCAACTCTCCAAGGGTTTGTGTTGTCAATACCTAGTTTTTACATTTTGGAATACCTATATGATTTAAATTTTATTTGAAAAAATGTAAATTATTTTCCATCTATTATCCTGAACGAATGAATCAGTTTTCTTAAAACCATAAGTTCAACATTTATATATTATTCTTAATAAATATTTTTCAGTTGTGAGTCAGTATTATGAAGCTCAAGTTTATGACATGTTTGTAATTAGAGGAAATACAGCTATTTTCAAATGTTCCGTACCCTCATTTGTATCTGACTATGTTTATGTCGATTCATGGGAATCTACTAACGGTGAAATCTATTTTACTCCAAATACAAATAATGGTAGTTATTTTCGATTCTATGATGAACGATAAAAATCGATTGTTTATTTGTATAAATATGTCGTATTGCTTGCGTATGATATAGATTGATACTTCCTGTCTATTTCTAATTACCACAAAAGAATTCTAATTTCTTATTAGTTTTGTTGTATTTTCAATTTTTTTAATAATATATATTTTGTATTCTAACCAAGATATTTAGTATATTCTATACGACATGTCTTGATTTTAAAAAAAAATTTTATAATCATATTTTAAAAATTTCAGTTTGTTTCATAACACACTGTTTCTAATAACTATATTTCGATTATGTATCTACTTAAATGTAGATATTGTATTATTCAATTGGTTGATTTCAGCTGTAAATCAATATTATGAAGCAGTTTTGTATGATATGTTTGTCATCAAGGGTAATACTGCAATTTTTAAGTGTATTGTTCCATCATTTGTTGCTGATTATGTTTCTGTTATTTCTTGGGAAGATACTATCGGAAACAAATATTTTATATCATCCGATAAAAACTTTGGTATTAATGCCTCTTATTGTAGATTTTATGAAATCAAATATGTACATTAACATAATTTTCCTTTTTATTCTTGTCCCATATTTTTTTAATTTATAAAATATATATTTTCATCAATGAAAACTTCATAAAATTATAATGCGCTTAAATTATTGTAATATACTTCTCGCTGATATTCTTTACCACACATTGATATCAAATAAATTTCATCATATTTATCAACATTTTTCTCACTGTTTATTCTGAATTGTTGTCTCTTTTTAGTGGTCAATCAACTTTACACTGTTAATGTAATGGATGAATCTGTTCTTCGTGGAAATACTGCTTTATTGAAATGTCACATCCCTAGTTTTGTTGCCGATTATGTGTTTGTATCTAGTTGGACTTCAGATGATGGCGATGAGTATTCAATTAATGCAAATCATGCTTATGGTATTGAAATAGAAAAATATTCTTATTGCTCTAAAGTTTTATAACTAGGTCCAAATATTTTTTTTAAAGATTCGGATTTTTTTCTAAAACAAATAAGACAAGGGTACGTTGCGGTTTTCCTTTTTTGTTTCCCAATATTTTTATCACTTTTCTTGATGTTCCTTTGAATCCTGGATGAATGTGATGAATGAATGTGTTACGTAGTTAGTGAACACTGAACATTTTGATACTTTGTGTTTAGTATAAACTTTAAATATAATAATTTTACATTTTAATATGGTTTAATTATTAATTAATATCTTTTTTCATTTTTTTCTTGTTAATTTAATACAATTTTAATACAAAGTTTCAATTATTGTTCAGTTGTTCATTGCTTTTGCTTTTAAATGAGAATAATCGATGCGAAATTATATTTAACTTAAAATTTAATACGTACCTATTGTACCTATAATACATTTTTGAACTCCATACATTATTAGTGTGTTAATATTAAGATGGTGCCACATGTAGCAAATTTCACTAAAATACCAATTCATATAGTAAAAAACCATTTAGGTCGTTACAGTTATGAAAACAAAATTTCTTAGGTATATGAGAACTATGTCTATGCAGCAGCAGCTTTGTATATTTTTTAAGGAAAACATGCATTTTTTAAATGTATTATTTTACTTTTTTTTAAATTACTTACTTTTATTGAAAAAAACATTTAATGCTGCTATTGTTTAGAAAATATTTCCAGCTATCTAGAATAGATGTTTTATTTCATAACTATACGATTGTATCTTAATAGCTTTTTATTGCTCTGAATGGTGCTAACTTAACTATCATATAGTTACATTTTAAATGAAACAATTTATTGTTTTCTTTTATCATAATTTCTAATTTTAATTTGTATAAAATAACTTTTTTAATTTACCTGTTTATGGTACCCTAAAAAATGAAAATTGTTAATTGTTGCACTTTCTTAATAAAATATTTTTTTCATTTGGCATCGATTATATGAGATTTCATTATCATTAATAATTATTAACTTTAAAAATATATATATATATTTTGATAACAATTCAAAATTGTTTACCTTAAAATTTTATAATTTTTTTAAATTGTTTGAAATCTCATTTATACTTTTTCTTAAGCTACTGCAAAATAAATGTCTACAAATCAGTTCTAATTTTAATTAATTTTTAATTTTCAAGATGGTAAATATTTGGTTTTACCTTCTGGAGAATTGCATATTCGTGACGTAACACCAGAAGATGGAACTAAGTCTTATCAATGCCGAACTAAACATAGATTAACTGGAGAAACAAGACTTAGTGCTACTAAAGGAAGATTAGTTATTACAGGTTAGTAAAATATAATTTTATATGATTATTTATTTATTCACTGAAAAGTATATTGGTAATAAACATTGTATATAGTTAAATATTTTAAATCCAAAAGTTTTTTAATTAAAATGTTATAATAGTAAAACCTAATTATTTTTAATATTATTAAACTTAAATTTAAAAGTTTTTAAAATAAATTTCCTACTTGAATTTATTATTTTTTTAAATTTCATGTTAAACATTTTTATTCTTGATTTATATTAAATACTCTACCTGAAGTTGTTAAACAAAATTACTTCTACTAAGCATTGATACAATTTTTCTAGTGTTTCTACATTTGATTTTATCTATTCCAGTGTCTTTTAACATTTATATTATTATGACACACTATTGAAGTATTTTTTATTTTGTGACATACAATAAAAACTGAGAATTATGTTTAATATTTCATTTTAATTAATAATGTAAAATTAAAAAAACACTGCTGTATAATAGATATCAAGTGGAGCTTGGACGTAAAAAAGGTCACTATAATGGATTTGTTAATTTTGAATGCAATGATAGGTATTGATAGGTTATACGACATTGTATCCAAAAAACGGTTTCGAACAGAGATGATTTGTTAGCTTAAATATATTTTCCTTTGTATAAAATTTTATTTACATTTATTAAAAAAACGGACATTTCAAATGCCAATAAATAGCCTCAAAATAAGTGAATTATTTTTAAAATTAAATTATATAAAGAAAATTCCAATATAAATAACTGGTAAAATTTTTAAGTACCTATATACGACTTATACTTTTTAAATAATTACAAATATTTAAAATTGTTCGAGGATAAATTGTTATTATTACGCATTTTCGTAAACATTTAAAATGCAGAACCTTAGATATAAATAAAAAAAATTATATGAATTTTCAACTATGAATTATACTTGTACATTTTCATGATTTTGAGATATTTCGTAAAAAATTTAACTTAAGACGCAATAAGAACAACTTATAAGAAACCTTGTATTAAATTTTCAAAATTTTTTTATTGACATTTCAAAAAAAAAAAACACATAAAAATCGAAAATTTCAGTTATCTATAAATAGCTCAAAAAACCAGAATATTTTGAAAAATTAACCATATAATATATAATGCTAATATAAAAAAATGTGAAAATTTCAAGTATATACAGTCACTGGGTTTTGGGTTACAACCATATAAAAAAATCTTAAAAATTTTTTGTAAACTTCGTGAAAATTCTTACTTTTGACTTCTATAATACATCAAGATTCAAGGATACCTATTCAATTTGCCATAGGAAATCCCCTTCGAATTTAAATTGAAGCATTATTTCGATAAGTTGTGGTGTACACAACACACAAGCACACAAAACACACATCATTGTAAAATCAATACATTCTTCACTCTATTAAGAATCTAATAACAAAAAAAAAAATATTTTAAAAAAAATTAATGATAAGATAACTTATTTTTAATCATTTTATAAATTATATCAAATACCTAATTATTAATTTTTGTAAATTATATCAAAAATGTCTATACATTTTGTGTTACTTATCATTGAATATACCTTTGGACAGATTTAAACGTATCTAATGACACAATGGTTAAAAAAACACTGATCTATTCAATATAGTTTACCAATATACTTTTCTTAGTGTAAATGTCAATAGCTAAATTATTATTCTTTCTTAAGTTTATAAGTTAAAGGTGATTATAAAAAATAGTATTTTTAATGATAAAATAATTGAATTATAAACTATTTTATAATATTATATATTTTTGATTATTATTAAGTATTTAATATTTATTGGTTTTTAAAGAATTTTAATTTAGCTATTTGGTACAATAATTTATAATAAGATCATTGTTGCATTTATCAATCATTAATCGTTAATGATTATTAATAAATATGATATTTTATTAAAAACAAAAATGTTTTAACATATTTTTATTTTTATATTAAATGCATCATTGATCTAATTAAAAATTACTTTTTTAATTTTATATTTTTTAATTAATAATGTACTCAAACACATATTTTTTAGTTTAACCAGTTATTCTTAAGTCATTAAATAATAATTTTATAACATTTTATTTATTTAAAATAATAATATTTGAATATTTGTATTGTGTATGAAGAAGTATGATATATTTTGTTCTATCAAAATATACAGAAACTTGTTTACTGAAAAATGTGTGTTTGAAAATGAAGCCTGAATGTTGGGATAGGGTACCCCTGCGACACATTAAAGCATAAGTTAGCCGTGTAAAATATTAAATCAAATAAAATGTTGGTTCAATTAAAGTTTCATTTTTCTGTTATCATGATATTAGAAAATACTTTATCACTTCTTAGACCCCGTCGGTAGTTCATCTCCAAAATTTGCTTCTTTGGAAACTGGTAAGAGTTATCAGTTCAGATCAGGACAAAGTCTTGTGTTAACTTGTTCTGCTCAAAGTCATCCAGTACCAACATACAGGTAAGGACTAGCATTTGAATAGAATAAACTTATTAAAACACATTGGTAAGGTTAGGAAAACCAGTTAAATGTATTTAAATTTTAAACTATGAATATTATATAGCAAAGATTCAATGTATCTTTACAATAATTGTAAAAATTTATCATTACCATGCTATATATTATATAGTCTTACATTTTATTTTAATTTAGATCCTATTACTAGTATTGCTCCAAAATTCTCGTCAACAACAAATATTCAAGGATTTAAAATTCAACATTATAGTTCATTTGTTCTGCTTTGTCCTTCACAAGGGTACCCTGTACCAATTTCAAGGTGGGTAAAGCATTATAAAAACCTTACTTAAATTTTCCTTAAAAAAAATAGAACCAGTAAGTTCGACAACACCTAAATTTCCAATGATGGCAGAATCTTTCAAGTCAAGGTTGTTACAAAATGTAGATATGTTGTGTCCAGCGCAAGGTTATCCAGTTCCCACTTATAGGTATAAATCTTGTGATTTGAAATAATTAATAATGTTCAAACGATAAAGTGCATTATTAGTTTTAAGTTTAGGTATAATTAGTAAAGATCCCGTATAAACACAATATTATTTCATTTCAAAAATTATTGTTAAAATTACATTTCTTGGTTTCGATTATAGAACCTATTGGCTTAAAAGCTCCAAGTTTTCCATCAGAAGCTAAATCTGTTACCTACATAAAAAAAATGGATCAAACTATTAGTTTATTATGTTTGGCACAGGGATACAGTGTACCAACATTCAGGTAAAATATTTTATGAACTTATTCTTTATATATTTTGGGATAAAATAGAACCTGTAGGATTCAAGTCTCCCACGTTTCCATCTTCTTCTAAGTCCAGTTGGTTTGTTAAACATTTATTGGAACATCTTTCTTTACTTTGCTCGGCACAAGGGTACCCAATCCCAGAATACAGGTAACCAGATTCAAAAATGTTGATTTAATACAATTTATTGAATGAAAATGAATACATCATTACATTATATAGTGTACTAAAATTATTATTTAATAATTTATAGTTTAATTAATAATAAACAATAATAAAAATAAAAAACATAATCAATCTGGAAATAAAATGTACCCACTTCCAGAACCATTTAGCCTTAAGGCACCTACATTTCCATCGGAAGATGAGACATCCAGATTCAAGAAAAAAAGTTTACATAGTATTAGTTTACTCTGTGAAGCTCAAGGCTATCCTATCCCTTCATTCAGGTACAGTTAGGTATTAATAATAACATCTTTTGGTATAATTTATAGAACCAGTAGGTTTTAAATCACCAGTTTTTTCATCTGATGCAGAAAGTGCAAGGTATAGAAAACGGTCTAATAATGATTTATCAGTATTATGTTCGGCACAAGGGTACCCTGCCCCAAATTTCAGGTGAGATTATTCCACAATGTTAATATATTTTACTTATTTTAACTCCTATGGAAGATTCTCAACATCTTGAAAGAAAATCTGTTTTTCAATTATTATTATCATATAATATTTATTTTTAAACCAAGTGGACTTATCTTATTCTGACATTTTGGCTAAAAATAAATTATTCTTTTAAGTATTTATATGATAGATTATACATTGTCTTAACTATCCGATTATTTTTAGATCCAGTTGGTATAAAATCACCTGCTTTTTCATCTGATTCAAAGGGAACTATATTTAATCGTAGGTCTAACTCTGATATTGTGTTATTGTGTGAATCACAAGGATATCCAGTTCCCGATCATAGGTGAGAGAATGTTATCGATATATTTCCATACAGTTTTTTTTTTTTTAATTAACTGCATTATAGTCGCATGGGTAAATCTTTCACTAGCATTTGGGTTCAAAGAAATAGTATTTAATTTTTTTTAAGATGTAAAGTTAATACCTATATGCCTACTGAATTTTCAGAACCTGTTGGTTATAAGGCACCTACATTATCATCAGATTTTTCTAGTACAGGGTTAAAAAAACGTGTAAAAGGTCCAATTGTTTTATTGTGTCAATCTCAAGGATATCCTGTACCCGATTTTAGGTGAGAACTAAATGTGAATTTTACCTCTAGTTAAAATTAAATGATTAAAGCTATACAAATGATGAGACTCAAAACATTCTAAACAATGATATTTGTATGAAAAATGAAGTATCCCTGAATTAAACAAGTATGTAGGTATCATAATATGTATTGGGTCATAAAATAAAAATTTTGAGCTACCTAAATTATTCCTTAAATCATTTCCTTAATTTGGATAACATTTATTGTTAAACAGTTTGTACAAGTATACTTTTGAATATCAAATAATTTGATACAATTATTGTTTTTTTGCTTAGATTGTTTTATTTTAAAACATTTATAAATTACTTAATTTAAAAAGAAAAACCTTGTTTCCAACATTCAGCTTGATTTATACAAATATTCAAGTATTTTTTTTTCAATTTGTATCCAGAACCCATAGGATTTAAATCTCCTACACTATCTTCAGATTTCGAGGGTACTCGTTTAAAGAAAAGCTCTAAGAATGCTATTGTTTTACTGTGTCAATCTCAGGGATATCCTGTCCCAGAATTCAGGTGAGACAATTTTACTATAATTTTAAAAACTTATTTTGGTGCTGTACCTTTTAGAGCCTGTGGGCTTAAAATCTCCTGCGTTTTCTGCCAAATCAGAAACATACAAATTTAAAATGAAGTCTTTTGCTGATTTGAATCTTTTATGTGACGCACAAGGATATCCTATCCCAACATTCAGGTTAGAAATAATACACTTAGTCTAGTGATTTTCTTTAAAGTTGACCTTATTTCCTATAGATCCAGTTGGTGTTAAAGCTCCTTCATTATCATCTGATATAAAACGTAGTTGGATAGAAAGACAAATTAAAAAAGAAATTGGTTTACTGTGTCTAGCACAAGGTTCACCGGTTCCATTATCTCAGTAAGGCAAAATTATAAATTAATTTAGGGTTATCATTTAGTTAATATTATATTCTTTCAATTTTTCCTAATTTTTAACATTGTGGAATAATTATACTGCTCTTAGAAAATGTGTTGTAATATGATAAACTATTTCCTCTTTAGACACTGTTGGTGTTAAAGCCCCTACTGCACCAGATGATAAAAGTAGAACAATTGTACGTCGTTTTGGACAATATATAACACTTTTTTGTCAGACTCAGGCTTTTCCTATACCATCTTTCAGGTCTGTAGCATTCAAATAATTTTTTTTATATAATAAAAATGTACTAAGTACCAAATATAAAAAGAAATTACAGTAAATTTTAAGTTTTTTAATCAGATATTATATATTAGAATACAAATACATATAATAATATCAATAAACTAGTTAAATTAAGACAAATTTAAATATAATTGATTAATTTAATTAAAATAGCTTAATTTAAATCAATTTTTATACTGCATAATCTAGAACCTTTGGGTGCCAAACCTCCATCATTAGCTTTGGATGAAAAAAGTCGTTTTGCATTTCGAAATGCCCAAGAAGACGTGTCGTTGTGGTGTCAACTACAAGCGTACCCTATACCTACATACAGGTTCGTCTAGTTAGGTTTAAAATTGTCATTAAATGAGTATCAAAATAATTCCAGAACCTGTTGGTGTTAAAAAACCTACATTTGCAAGTGACGATAAAATTCATTCTTTTGAACGACTACAATATTCTAACATAGGTCTTTTATGTGAAGTTCAATCATACCCAATCGCAACTATACGGTATAGTAAATGATTTTAATTAGTCATAATAAAAATTATTAATTCATCAAGAAAATATAAATGTTAATATATTTCTAAAAATCAACATTAATATACACACCTATTCAAAGTTGTATATAAAAAAAAGGTTATTACTATTTTACACTAAAATGTATAGATTAGATATTTATTTGTTATTCAACCTTAGCCTCAACCAAAACTTGTCCATTACAAACAATGAAAGATTAAAATATAGCATCATTTCAAAAAAAGTATAATAAAAATAAAAATTCTTACTAGACTTAGACCAATATTATATAATAATATGAATGAAGCTTATGCAATTGTTCTAATTTAAAGCATTTTCTTGAAAAATTCAAAATTATAACAGATTTTTAATGTTTTATCTGTTACAAACATAATTTAGAACCAATTGGGATGAAATCTCCTAGTTTTTCAACTGATACAAAAATAACAGCATACATTCGATCATTAAATGCTAATATTGGTCTACAATGTCAAGCTCAAGGTTTCCCAGTTCCTAATTTTCGGTAAATATTACTCAAATCTGTTTTTATTATTCTGAATAAACTATTTATTTATGTAATAATACTACCCACATTAAAATTTTATTGATAATATAATATAATAAAAAGAATAAAGAAAAATAAGTATATGTATTGAATTAAATTGAAATTTTTAATTAATTATACACAATTAATTGATTAATTAAGATGAAATTTTATTTTATTATTTACATCTTTTTATTAAAAATTTTGTATTTATACTCATAGAATAATTATTATTGTATAGTTTAATATTCCCAATATTATGTAGGTATAACATTTCATTATTTAATTGACTAAAGTAATGGCATAGATAATTTAATTTTTTCAATATTAAAAAACTAAGAAACAATGAGAAGTTTATCAATATATTTAGTGTCTATTGTATAATATAATACAATAATTATATATAATTATTAATTATATTTATTGATTTTTACATTTTTATTTTGTTATAACCATCAACTGCTTATGAAATAAATAACAATAATAATTATTTAGGTACATAAATTGTAGTATATCGATAAATAATAGTTTATAAAAAATAAATACATTGGTAATAAGGGTTTTAAATATCCTGACACAATATAAGTCCAGAAATTGAAATTTTGGCACTCATCTAGCGAGGTATTGCTTACTTTGACTTATAATTATAGACCTATTATATAATTATTATAAATTTAAATGCATTAATTATTAAAAGTTTTTTAAAAATCAAAACCTATTCTGTGTAGAGCTCAATTTACTATGTAACAGTACCGTCAATACAAAAAAAACTATTTAATGATAACTTAATAGTTTTTAACATTACATATTGATTATTGTAATGTATTTATGAATAACTGTGTATGATAATTTTGGGTGCCAATATGAAAATGTATTATAATTATATTTAAATAAATCTCAAAAAGTAAGGTACTTCAAAAATACTCTATTATTCAAGCTTAGATTTCTAACATTTTTTTGGCTTATGATTTTTGATTTTACTTATATTTATATGTAAATATATTTTTCAATATTATATTTCCTCAGGGTTACAATATTTTTAAGTAGAAACTTAATTACTTTAATTAGTACCATCAGCTTTTAGTGCATATTAAATAAAATAAAAATATTAAACCAACTAAATGGTTTTGTTAAACAGATCCAATAGGAACAGTGATTCCTAAAGTACCTACAAAATCAAAGTTTGACCATGTTGACGGGGTTTTTGAACAAAATATTGTGTTATTATGTGAGACTCAAGGTCATCCAGTGCCTGTTTTCAGGTAGATTTATGACATTAAAATGTACCACTAACTATATACTAACTTATCATAACATAAAAAGTCAATACCCAATAAGTAAATAATTTATCAATTATATTTCGGGCTTCATTATGACAGGAACTTTATTGATGACAATTATTATTTATTCCATTAGATAGTTTCTTTATATTATCGTATCCATACATGTTCTTAGATCCCCAAACGAGTATTTCACCAAAAATTAAAAAGGAAGAACTTGCCATTTTAATTGGAAAACCATTTACAATCGAATCTCATGTATCAATGGTTTGTTCAGCCCAGGGATTCCCTGTCCCTTATTTTCGGTATGTAAATTGAATATAATATGTTTGTGTGTTGTAACAAGTCTGTTAAAGTAAAATTCCATCCATTGCATTAAATTACATTTATATCCTACACTTTACATTATGTTATTTTAAATTAATAAATTTACCTAATTAGTACCCTGTATTTAAAATATTTATATATTCATGTATTAATTTAAAGTTAAATTATATTATGTTTATAAGATTAAAAAAAAATTAATTATATTTACCTGACATTTAGTATTCATATTCTTAATATTTTTCTTTCTGACATACCTACTCTATAACAATCAATTAGCTTAGATAAATTTACAGAGCCCACTGGAGGAAATTTATCTCCAAAAATTCCCGTTGAAAAATATGATGGACAAAATTAATAACATCCGCTTTAAAAAAAAAAATGTTTAGAATGTGATTGGTTTAATAATGATTGAAAATTTGAAGTTTTGAACTATTGGGTGCATACCTACACATTTTATGAAAATTCTTCAAAAATTCCAGTGTTTTAATGTGTTCTTAAATATATAATCGGGGTCCTCTGTCCTATTATTTCATAACTAAAATATTTAAATAAAAAAAAAAAAACACAAAATTACAGAACCACGTTCAAATATTGCTGGTAAAGTTTCTAAAGAACGTTTTGAAGGCAATCATTTTATTGCTAATGGACAAGCTGTACTTTTATGTCCTGGGCAAGGTTTTCCTATTCCCAAATATGAGTAAGTTATGTTAAAATGTACTTAATCTCCCATTTCTGTTCAAATTTCTAAGTGATAAATTAATTTGTTATCCTACTGAAATTACATACAGAAACTCAAAGTCAAATAATTTATTTTAAATATGTTAATGTTGGATCTAATTCTGTACCTCTATCCCACTTATAAGTTCAAACAATTCTTTAAGTTTAAGTTGTATGGTTGTTGACGCATATTTTTATAAGTAGTTCAATTTAATTGAAAAATATATGTTTATTATATTTATTTAGTTTAATAATTTGTGTGATTATTACATTTTAACAATATAAAAAAATTATTTTTACATTTATTTTAAATAAAATATTTTATTAAAATATTTATTATTGGTTAACTTTTCTATAAATTTGAAATTAATACCTATATTATATTTATTATTTTTTAATTTTTTTATCCGTAATGATCACACAATTCTAAATTTAAACTTAAATATTGAATTTTTATACCTATTTAGTTGTTCTTATTTTTTGAACAAAATTATTAAATTGTATCTGTTTTTTTTCTGCTAAATTGTAACATAGGTTTCACAATATGATTATTTTCCTAATCCTTAATATCTAATAGTATAATTATAATAATTAATATATATATATAAATCCCTTTCAATTAAATACTTTATAAACTGCCTTTTTTATTTAAACAAATAAGAAATGTGACTTTAAAATATTATATAATTACTATTTTTGATATTTTAAAGCTTAAAACATACATCATAATTGTATAAGCATTAATCAGTTAATATTTAATCTATTTTTAAAAAGTCACATTTCTAAAACATATTATGTTGGAAAAAGACAAAATTATTCAATAACAACTTTATTTGTGAACAGGTGGTACAAGTTTATTGAAGGATCAAATAAAAAACAAGCAGTGACATTAGATGATAGAATTAAACAAGTTTCTGGAACATTGATAATACGTGAAGCTAAAGTAGATGATTCTGGAAAATACTTGTGTGTTGTCAATAACTCTGTTGGTGGTGAAAGTGTAGAAACCGTACTGACAGTTACAGGTAAGTTTATTTTTAAATTATATTTTTTTTCTAGTTAGTTTTTAAAAAATATATTATTTTCAATAATTATCATACTGTATTATATAATTTGAAAATTGCAGCTCCATTAAATGCAATTGTTGAACCTACCATACAGACTGTGGATTTTGGAAGACCTGCTACTCTGACTTGCAATTATGAAGGAAATCCGGTAAAAACTATTTCTTGGTTGAAGGATGGTAAACGATTGAATTCTCACGATGGAAGAGTATTAAGAATTGATTCTGTACGTAAGGAAGATAAAGGAATGTATCAATGTTTTGTAAGAAATGAACAGGAGAGTGCTCAAGGAAGTGCTGAACTTAAATTAGGAGGAAGATGTATGTATCTTTTAATGTATATTTTTTTCTTATTAATGCAATTTAATTTTAATATTTTAATAGTTGAGCCACCTCATATTAAAGAATATTTCAATGATAACACTATGCAGCCAGGAGTCTCTTTGCACTTGAAATGTATTGCATCAGGAAATCCCACTCCTGAAATTAACTGGGAATTAGATTCCAAACGCCTTAGCAGCACAGAAAGGTTTGTAAAATAAAAATTCTAATAATTTGTATTCTACTTAATTAATATGTTTAGACTTCGAATTGGACAGCATATTACAATGGCAGGAGAAGTAGTTTCGTATCTTAATATCTCTTCAGTCCACACTAATGATGGTGGTCACTATAGATGTGTAGCCGTATCAAAAGTTGGTACTGCTGAACATACTGCACATCTCAATGTTTACGGTCTTCCTTTTATTAGACCCATGGATAAGAAAAATATTGTATCAGGAGAAAATCTATTCGTTACTTGCCCAGTAGCTGGATATCCATTGGAATCAATTACATGGGAAAGAGGTAAACATTTACACATTGTGTTCATCAGTATTTAACATTTTATATTTATTTAATTACATCATCTAAATACATTTTAATTATTAGACAACCGACAACTTCCTATCAACCGCAAGCAAAAAGTATTTCCTAATGGCACTTTGATTATTGAAAACGTCGAAAGGTCTTCAGATCAAGCTACTTATACATGTGTTGCTCGAAACGCTCAAGGACATACTGCTAAAGGAAATCTTGAAGTACAAGTGATGGGTATGTTAATATTTTTTTTTCACATTTTATACATAACTGTTCTTCATATCTACCAAAAAAATTTATTATTTTTATTATACAGTTTTTCTATTTAATACATTTTTAACCAAATTTTGAATTGATATTGTATACATATTGTATAAATTTATCAATTGAAACAAATTACTGAAAAAAATTACAGTCACATATTTTTATAACTTAAGGTCATGACTTTCTTTTTTTCATTCATTTTAACTTAAGAGTTACATTTTTTCAAATAAAAACAAAATTCCCATTTTATAACGAAACTTCAAATTCTTAATAGTAAAATAACAACTTAAATATGAAGAATAGATTATAAAGTATAACTGTTTCAGAAAATTATAATAATTATTTTAAACCTTTAAAAGGATTTATGGAGTATGCACATATATGAAAGTTAGTTTTTAGCTTTCATTAAAAATATATAATTCATTAATAATTATTATTGATGTTGCTTACACAATTTATTGTAAAAATATTATCCAGTTAAAACTTTCCAAAATATTTAAAACTAAATAAATTCTATAGATTTAGATTTTTGATTAACTGGTTAATATGCAACAGAAATAATATATTAACATAAATAATTCATATTATATATTGCACAATATTTATTATTGTGTACATTATATATTATATTTAATATATTTTAAATAGGAACTAGTGGAATTCTTGTAGGTTGTTTAATACCAATATGTCTTCATATGATTAAGTTAGGTTTATCTAACATAGTATTTTGATTCAATGATAATTAATTGTTTATGTATTGACACTATTAGTTTATTCATTACATCTCCAGGTAAGTGAACTTTAGTGGTTTATTATGTATAACCCATTAAGTTAAACCATTTGTTATAATTCTGATGGTATAACAAACACAATATACAATATCATTTTTAGTTCCACCTGTAATATTACCATTTGCATTTGACGGAGAAACCAATGCTGGTGATAATGCACAGTTAACTTGTCATGTGAGCAAAGGTGATATGCCTCTCGAATTATTTTGGACTTTTTTGGATGACAAAAATCATTCAGTTCCACTTCCTGAACTTACTACTATAAATAGGATAGGAAAGAAAATAGCTGTTCTTGAGATACCTGTGGTAACACAGTTTCATCGTGGTACATATGTGTGTACTGCAAATAATCGTGCAGCTCGAGTTTCGCAATTTGCTGTTTTGTCTGTGAATGGTAAACAATTAAGGAGGACAAATAAAAAAATAATGTAGCATGTCTGCTGTACTTACTTACTCTTAACTGTTGACAATGTGACGCTAAATGTTAATTTTTTTAGATTAAAATGATAAATACATAATTCCTCTTCATATTACTTTCCTGTGGTATTAAAAACAATGTATTTGTTATTAGTACCGCCATTAATGAAACCATTTTCATTCGAGGGTGAATCGAATGTTGGTGAAACTGCTCAGCTCACTTGTCATGTAATAAAAGGTGACACACCATTAGAAATAATATGGGTGTTTCAAGGCCCAGATGGTCGTATACAACCTATGCCACAGCCAATAATTGAAAATAGAATTGGAAAAAAAATAACAATGTTAGAGATTCCTACAGTAACAGAATATCATCGAGGAAGCTACTCGTGTGTAGCGACAAATAGAGCAGGAATCGTCAATCAAACTGCACTTTTGATGGTTAATGGTATACAGAGGCGCATATTTTGAAAATTCAAATGTAACAACGCAACATTAGCACTAGCACATTATGCTTTTTGTATTTCTAGTTCCCATTTTTCATGCATTTTTAACTACAACTATATGATAATACTCAATACTAAAAATAGTACTTTTGATTTATTCATAACACCTTATCTTTCAATTTTTAGTACCCCCTTCAATAATGCCTTTTTCTGTTGATGGTGAGTTGAGTGTTGGCGATAACGCTCAGTTAACATGTCATGTAGCACGAGGTGATATGCCTATTAACATCTCTTGGACGTTTCAAAGTGCTGATGGTGGAACAGTGGGATCATTGCCTGAACCTATATTGCTTAATCGCATAGGGAAAAAAATTGTCATGTTAGAAATACCGTCTGTTACTGAATATCATAGAGGCTCTTATACATGCATAGCAACAAATCGAGCTGGTGTTATCGAACACACAGCAGAATTAATGGTCAACGGTAAAGATCATCAGTTCAGACTTGCACAATAGTATTAATATTAATGGCTTCCAGCACTTCTGCATGTTCAGATTATTGTAACCTTGTTAGGTATCGACGTTTGTCCCATCCTATTATTATGATCGTTCATCATAATAATCCTATTTTTAACTTTTTTTTAACATATATTCATATTTTTTTTTTTTTACTGAAATACATATTTAATTAAACTTATAGTGTTTTTATTAATATCCCAAAGGATTTTTTAAATAGTTTTTTCTATGTTTTCAAAGAGTAGGTATTTTATTTATAAAAGTCTTCTTTTTATGAAAATGTAATTTTGAATTCAAAAATTACCATAAATTGCTATTTATCATTATATACCAAATATCAAACCACTAATATTTTTTAAACATTTATGATAATAAATAATAATAAAAATTATTGTACAAGTATATACTATATAATTTATCTAGTAATATATGTTAACATTTGGCATACAAATAAAGCTTTGGAAGTTTAATAATTAATATATATTATTAATAATATATAATAAGTTATTTTACAGAAGTATCTAGACAACCTATTATTTTAATCAATTAAATATTTGATGATTATTGTTTGTTACCATTTTTCCATCACAATTCTCATTTTTAACAGACTCTTCTATGTTATTCCTGTTGTTCTCAAATATTTCAAACAATATCACATATAATGTCTTTATAATAAGTTTATAAATATATAAATATTGTTCCCAGACTTTTCTTCAATATTCTATGATTTCTGAAAATTATTTTAGGATTTGTAATATTTATATCAAATTAGTAGTAAGTGCCTCAATTTTAAACTTCTTGAAGTATAAAATATTTACAGTACTTCCACGTATCAGACCATTTGAGTTTGAATCAGCAGTATTTGCTGGTGAACCAGTGCAACTAACATGTTTTGTCACTAAGGGCGATAAGCCATTACGGATATCATGGTATTTACACAGTAAAGAATTGACATCTCAAACTGGCATTACAACTAGTACAATGGGAGATAGAGCGAGTAGTTTATCTATTGCTTCTACGGGTCTTTCCAACGCTGGAAATTATACTTGTGTAGCTCAAAATGCTGTTGGAATGGATTCTTATTCCGCATATTTGGAAGTAAATGGTACAAACTTGGACATAATTTGATACTCAAAATATTTGTAACAAGTCAAAAGCTTTTTTTAATTGTTGATCTGGAACTACTAAATTAATTTCGATGCAACCAATTGAGACGTTTGGATTTTTATGCTCTTGTAGTTAGTTTGTGATAAGTATGTAACATATTCCTTCATTCTTTTATCCTATACATTAATATTATCATTTATGGTTTTTATTTTTTATTAATATAATATTGAAAGAGAATATTTATGCAAAATATTATCTAATTCAAGATGATTTAATTATTAGATATCAACTAATTATATTGTGAGATTTATGATTTAAAATTATAAAACAAACATTAAAAATTCTAGTACCTCCACGTATCAGACCATTTGAGTTTGAATCAGCTGTCTATGCTGGTGAACCAGTTCAGTTGACTGTCTAGTGACGAAAGGTGATAAACCTTTAAGGATATCATGGTACTTGCAAAGCAAAGAATTAACAGTTTCTCAGACTGGTATAATAACCAATAATCTGGGTGATCGAGCTAATAGTTTGTCAATTTCCTCGGCTGGTATCTCCAATCGTGGAAATTACACATGTGTAGCTCAAAATGCTGTTGGAATGGATTCTTATTCTGCATATTTGGAAATAAATGGTACAATATAAAATATTGTAAAACATTTTTTTGTATTTCTATAAACATTAAGTAATTTATGTACATTAATGCTTATCGCAATACATACATTATACATTCTTTATTTCCCTGTAATTTCTGTTCGAGTATATTCCTCATGATCCTATCACCAACTAAATAAATAATAAATAGAAATCATCAACAGTATAAGTAATGCTTGTACGTATATAATATATATTATAAAGGTACCCACGTGAGTTTGTAATAAAAATTAATTATTGAAAACATGACACTTAAAGCTGAAGTTGATTTTCATGATTTCCAGTTCCACCTCGAATAAGACCATTTGAATTTGAGTCAGCAGTTTTTGCCGGTGAACCAGTACAAATAACATGTCTTGTGACAAAAGGCGATAAGCCTTTAAGAATATCATGGTATTTCCATTCCACAGAACTTACATCATCTCAGACTGGAGTTTATACTAGTTCTATGGGTGATAGATCAAATATTTTATCCATTCCTTCTGCTGGTCTTCCTAATGGTGGAAATTATACATGTGTAGCACAAAATGCCGTAGGAATGGATTATTATTCGGCATACTTAGAAGTTAATGGTACAATAATATTAGGTTTAAATAAAACAGTTGCTTATCGTATGATTATATAATTTAATGGTGGCATAATTTATTGTTTTAGTAGTTTGTTTTTCAATGAATAATTATCACACTATTTTCCTTTTCATCCTTATTATAAAAATAGGTACTAAATTAACAAAATAAATTTACAAAACTAAAAAAAAAACATTTGACTTAGACTCCTTAGTCTATTGAAGTATAGAATATTTTATTATATATCGTGTATCTCTGTACACCAGGCAAAAATTATAATATAATGTAACACAGGTAAAATAATACATTAGAAAAGAAATTATTGATACATAAAGGTATATTTGTCATACAAGTGCACAAAAATTACTATAGATCATTCGGCATTTAGCTATTGCCGATGATCAAAATATTGTTGATGAGCAGCAACTTTAAATTTGTTTATAAATTATTATTCTTTAAAACTTACTTAATTACAAAATATTTTTAATATTTTAACCTAATTGTTTTAAAAAAAAAATGATTGTCAAATCAAATATTATCTTTTAACTATCAAAATATAAACTAAAATTAATCAACTAAAAATAAGTACTTATATTCACAATAGTTAATAATTTCAATTTAAAATACATAGGTATAAAAAGTATTCTTAATAAGACTGTTTGTGGGAAATTATGCAATTGTACCAGAATAATGTTTTATAAATATTTACATAGAGTTGACTAATATGATTTATAATATGTATAGAAATCATTATCTTTAAATATTTACAGTATGCCCGAAAATCTTACCATTTTCATTTGGTGAAACACCAAGCAATGCTGGTGATTCAGTGCAAGTTGTCTGCACCATTGTTAAAGGCGACAAACCTTTACGTATTAGTTGGAATTTTTATGGGGAAGAGTTATCATCTAATATGGGTATTACTACAACGCCTGTAAGTGATTCGATGAATGTCTTATCTATACCTTCTGTCGGGACACCAAATCGAGGAAACTATACTTGTGTAGCTAAAAATTCAGCTGGATATGATTCGTTTACAGCTCAGCTGTTGGTTAATGGTAGAAAATTTCAATAAAATTAGTATGCTTATTGTGTATGATGCAACAATCCTTTTCCAGTAGCTGTCTCTCCTCGAGGTAATTTGACAAAAGGTTTCTAACTAATTTATTTATTTGTCAATACATTAAACAGGTATTAGGGTTATCATCTAAATGTTAAAAAGTATTAGTTAACTTATTACTTGGTGATAAAAACATAATTTGTTTTCATGGATCATCATTAATATAGATAACTTACCTAAAAGTTATATTAAGAATAAGCTAACAAATACGTTTGCAGTTCCACCACAAATCATGCCATTTTCATTTGGAGATAATCCCAGTAATGCAGGTGATAAAGTTCAAGTTGGATGTACGGTTGCTAAAGGTGACCAACCGTTACGTATAAGTTGGAATTTTTATGGCGAGGAACTATCGTCAAACATGGGCGTTAGCACCATGGCTATTGGAGATTCAATGAATGTTTTATTTATTCCATCTGTTGCTCCTTCGAATCGTGGAAATTATACTTGTGTAGCAAAAAATCCTACTGGATATGATTCATATACAGCTCAACTTTTGGTTAATGGTATACATTATACCTATACTTTTGATTACATATGCAACTATATTTTGTAGTGCTATAATTCTGAATCCTATTTAATCCTTTTATCGTTTGAAATAGTATATACTTATGTGTTATGTACTAAATAAAACAACAAAACTTAAAAATACTGTAATTTTATTAGATTTGAATTGTTGAATTGATTAGAAAATATGCACACATATTTTTACTTTCTATATAGTGCGTCCAAAAATATTACCATTTTCTTTTGGCGATACTCCTAGCAATGCTGGAAATACTGTTCAAGTTGCATGTACAGTCTCAGAAGGTGATAAACCGTTACGTATTAGTTGGAATTTCTATGGTGAAGACTTGTCATCAAACATGGGCGTTAGTACTATGCAAGTTGGAGAATCAATGAACGCTTTATTTATTTCATCAGTTGCTCCCTCAAACAGAGGAAACTACACTTGTGTTGCACAAAATTCAGCTGGGCTTGATTCATTTACAGCTCAACTTTTAGTTAACGGTATCCAATATTACCTGGATTTTAACTATTTGTATATGTGTATTTAGTGCAGCACTTTTTATCCTACACCTGTCCTGATAGCGTTTTAAATTAAACGTATAAATCTATTAGGTATAGAAATATAATTATTCTATAATCATAATAAAATAATTCGTTGTACATAATTACTAAAAAATTATATTTTATTAAAAAGTATAAAAAATGTACAATTTTATAGAAATTATGTGAATCAACCATTTGGCAATATTATGTATTAATTCTTACAGTACGTCCTAAAATATTACCATTCTCTTTTGGTGATTCGCCTAGCAACGCTGGGAACCCTGTTCAAGTTGGATGTACTGTTATGGAGGGTGATAAACCTTTACGTATTACTTGGAATTTTTATGGTGAAGAATTATCATCAAACATGGGTGTTAGTACTATGCCTGTTGGAGATTCGATGAATGTTTTGATTATACCATCAGTGGTCCCTTCTAACCGCGGGAATTACACTTGTTTAGCAAAAAATTCAGCTGGAAATGATTCTTTTACTTCTCAGCTCTTAGTAAATGGTAGTGATTTTTACTCTCCAATTTAGAGTAACTATTAGATTTACTAAAATATTATAAATGCATACTTATATTTTTACTTTTTAGATCACTAGTTTTTGAATTTGTTTTTACGATTTCTTATTTACCTATGCATATATTTCCTATTTTAATACTATGGAATCATGATTGAAAAATCCTTTAAAACTAATAAAAATAACATTTATTTGGGTGTAGCACATGTCAAACATTTCAATTTACATATTACTAAGAACTGCTTATTTCAGTATTACCAAAGATCGTACCGTTTTCATTTGGTGACGGCCCGGTAAATTCTGGTGAATCAATTCAAGTTGTGTGTTCGGTTTCAAAGGGTGATCGTCCGATGTCAATAACTTGGAGTTTTTATGGTGAAGCGTTATCATCCGATATGGGTGTAACCACACAAATGTTGGGAGATGCAACTAATTTTTTGTCTATTCCTTCGGTCGGTCCTTCAAATCAAGGAAACTATACTTGCATCGCTAAGAACAATGCTGGAATCGACACATATACTTCACAGCTTGTGGTCTACGGTATTAAATAAAAAAAAAAAAAATGGGGAAATCGGGCGTGTTAATAAAACACCAGCAGCATGATCAACGCGTTTAAAAATAATCATCTAGTTTATCATGGAGACACTAACAACAGCACCGCAGCTTAATATTCCTATTATAATAACAATAATTAGAGGTACTTAATATAATTTTTTAGACCGATCACAACTATCCTACTAGGTATATTAGTTTATAGATCAATATTGGCATAGATACTATCATTGCGCTGATATAAATACAAATCATAAAATATTAATTTTTAGTTTATAGAATTCTCCTTATAATCACCACACGACTCAACTTTTATTATATTTATACACAAATGAGTGTTTCGACGTTATTGATAATCATTTTTAGTATTACCCAAAATATTGCCGTTTTCCTTCGGAGATGGACCCGTCAATGCCGGCGAGTCTGTCCAACTGTCTTGTTCGGTGGCCAAAGGCGATAAACCCATGTCGATAACTTGGAATTTTTACGGCGAAGAACTGTCTTCTCACATGGGTATCACCACGCAAATGTTTGGTGACACGACAAATTTTTTATCAATTCCTTCAGTCAGTGGCTCTAATCGGGGAAATTACACTTGTGTTGCTAAAAACTCGGTTGGGCTCGACTCATTTACATCTCAACTAATGGTCAACGGTATAATAACGAATTATTTTTGAATTCTTCGCATGTCCCGTTATACATTATAAACAATTAATATCTTATTGTTCTCCGCACAACGCTTACATCAGGTGGTGAGTTTTTCCTGTAATTTATCCCATTTAACAAATACCGCGATCTTGTCTCCTCATTATAATTAATGTTTTATCGTTTTCTACATTAAATATTGTCGATATTAGCATAATAAGACACTTGTAATGATGTTTTTCTTAAAAGGTACCATATTTTAATTCATGTAATATATTTTTATTTCGATATTCTGTATCTATCAGTTACCTATGCGAAAATCTAAGAAGACTAACGCCCGCTACATTTTTCGGTTTTTAGATTTTATTTTCATGAAATCATGATGTATAATGTACTCTTATTGGTGAAAATTTTACATTTAGCAACTTATTATTTAATCCAGTCGTTTATTTTTTCACAATTATTTTCTAAAATGTGTAAATTATTGTTTTATGGTATTGTAGTCCTACCACATATCGTCCCATTTTCTGTTGACGAGAAAGTAAGGTCTGGCGATAGTATACAGTTAAACTGTCACGTTTCGAAGGGAGATAAACCTCTAGAACTCAACTGGTTATTCAACGACGACGAACTCTCCTCAGAATTGAGCGTGACGACAACCAAACTAGGTTCAAGTTCT
This sequence comes from Aphis gossypii, assembly GCF_020184175.1. NCBI lineage: Eukaryota > Metazoa > Arthropoda > Insecta > Hemiptera > Aphididae > Aphis > Aphis gossypii. Next base: position 39,548,785 of record NC_065530.1, on the reverse strand, counting down.
AGTGTACTTACCATAGGTACCGTGTCTGCTGCACACACGGGAAAATATACCTGTATAGCTTCTAATCGAATCGGATCTTATAACTATTCAACGTACATAAACGTCGATGGTACACATTTTAATTTGTAACAAAAATTTTGCTTGTGATTTATAGCGTTACTTTGTGTAATGGTGTAGCCTTTAAAATTTAACGTCTGATAGTTTGTTTGTCGTCTAACATTTTTTGATAACTGATAATTAGTACATGTATTGTTTATAGTTTTGCCCGTAACCATTTAATTCAAATTATTCCTTTAAATCGTTCCATTTATTTTGGTCGATAAACCTATAGGCTATAACATAAAGATGCTGAACGTATAACCATAATGTGTTTCAGTAATCTCAAAGTTTGTAAGCGATTACCTAATTACTTAGTATTGTCCACTCTTAACACACATTATAAAATAAATGTCTTTTTATTTGTACACATGAATAATTTAATTTCGAAGTCCCGCCCAAGATGACTCCTTTTTCGTTCGGTGGTGATATACCCAAAGCCGGTGAAACTATTTCAATCCAATGCACCGTGTCTTCCGGGGACATTCCTATTGAGTTCGCGTGGACGTTCAACGGTAAATCGACCAGTGACTTGGCGAACGTTTTTGTCTCTAAAAACGGACGTCGAGTCAGTTCGTTAACTGTGGAATCGTTGACGGAGAAAAATGTGGGAAATTATTCGTGTCTTGCCAGAAATTTGGCGGGCGAAACAGGGCACACCGCTTCGTTGTATGTGAACGGTAACTACTCACTGAAAAAAATCCGGGTTACAGAGTCGTTGTAAATTTATATTATATGTAGGTATAGACTTAGCATGCTCACCGTATAACAGAAAACGTTGTAGATATAGTCAATTTCGTGTGTGGAACGATATTTTTAACTACTGTGGGTGATAATGATTCTGAATGAAAAAATCTCATTTTTTGTTTGTAGTTTTTCATTGTTTTTAATATAATATAATCGGAAGCAAAATAACATTTTCTTAAATTGTTGACGTGTTTAAATAAAAATATATACTAAACAGTAAAGTTTTCTAAGCTGCAAAATCTAAATTTATTGATAAACAGAAATTTGTTCAGAATTGTATGGTCCAAGTGCTAATTTTTACCCTTCTCCTTAAATACAAATTAACTATAAACTTTAAATTTTGATATTACTTATTGATAAATAAAAAAAAAAAAAAGTATCGACATTCAAAATTCATAAATAATTAAAAAACGTCAAACATGTTATCCTACTTCCGACTGTAAAATCAAAAATATAGAAAAAATTAGTTTTGTTATTTTAATAACACAACATCTGCTTGGACCTTTACTCTTTAGTGTAGTCTTTGTCGTTTAAACCTATAATCCCATATACTATTACTTCACATTTAGTGACGATAATTATTTAGTCATTCCGTACTTATACCATACGATTCTTGTATCGCAAAACACTACCTTTCTAACTAACTAGTGTTTTGACCAGAAAAGGACGATTCTATAAATCCGGGAAGGTTTTTATAACTGTTAATATAGGTATATAAACGATTCCACAATTCCACATAATTCTATATGCAACATAAATAACTATTACACTTGTTTGCTATCATTGTTATGAAATAAACAAGCCTGGGCATAAACGAGTTAAAAAGTTAAAGTTAAGTTAAAAGTTAAGTTAATTTTAACTTTTTAACTTAACTTTTTTGAATTTAATTTTCATTAACTTAATTTTTAACTTAATTGATGTTTATTGATATTAACTTAATAAATAACGAGTTATTTTTAATAAAATCTAAATTACGTTATTTTATAAATAATTAAATTATAAATAAATCTAACCTAATGCTAACATATAAAAAAATAACTTTTTTTTAACTTTTAACTTATTAAAAAATTAAAATAATATATGTATAAACTTTTAACTTAACTGAGTTAACCAAAAATTTTATTAACTTTTTAACTTAACTGAGTAACCAAAAATTTTATTAACTTTTTAACTTTTAACTTTTTCTTATGATGCATATTAACTTAACTTAACTAAGTTAAAAAAAATCATTAACTTGCCCAGCCTTGGAAATAAATAATAATTTTATAAGTTTATTATATGATAAATTAAAAGTAAAAAGGAAAAATATCACGAGAACCAGTTATCAAGTGTTGTTTTCAAAACAGCAGTCGTCTATTGTACAAAAAAATAAATATTTTGTTAGTAGGTACATGTTTTTTTAGTAGACAACACGTTAAATTTAAACACATGCGGAATTTAGCTTACAAAAATTAAATTTGAGGGATCGTATATTTATAAAATGGTTATTAGAATTTATACATTGTTCTGCAAAATTACCGGTTAGACGTAGATTCACTGAAACTTATCTCAGATTGCGTTGGGTAGAAGTTTATAGAGTAACAAATGCATTGATACAACACATGCAGTACCTACACTATAACAACGTTATGTTTATACCACACGCATACCCATACACATTATATTGTATTCCGTTGGACTTACGGTGGTCCATTTCTCTTTCTTTCTGTTCCTATCCGGTGATTTGCATTATTGTTTATGTTTGTTGGTCTGTTCACCTGCAGTTTTCCCGAAAATAAAACCGTTTACGTTCGGGGACACGCCAGTCTTCGCAGGACAGTCTGCCCAAGTGGCCTGTTCGGTTTCGGAGGGAGACTCTCCATTAGAGTTGTCGTGGACATTTGACGGTTCCCAGGACGTGTTCGGTCTGGGAGTGTCTGTGTTGAACATTGGCATGAAAACTAGTCTGTTATCGATCGATAATACCGACTCTGTTCATCGGGGAAATTACACGTGCCGTGTCACGAATCGCGCAGGCCAGGCATCCTATACGGCCGGCTTAAACGTACACGGTACCTAATACTTACAATTGGTTTGCATTTTACGCGGGTCGCTACGTTTTTCAGCATGTGACGCGTACTTATCAGCTGCAAGTTGCAACTAAACATTTTATTACCCGCATACACCCTTGGCTCTTATAACCTACCAGAGGCTCGAAGCAGTGGTCGAACTTTTATTGTATTATTTTGTGTTGCGTTGTTGCATTTCGTCCATACTTCGCCCTACGAAAATATAATACTATAATACCGTCGTGATTAGAGTTCGGATTTACTTATATAATAATCATTTTTTTTTTATGGGACATTTTTATAATTTTCCGCTTTTAATTAAATTTATTGAAGAGTCCAATCCTGTTTTTCTTAATATTCCTCTGTTCATAAAATCAGAAATTCCTAATTATTTTATTATTTACTCTTCTTAAAAAGTGCTATCGTTATTCCCTGAGCAAAGTGGTTTTTTGAGAAAAATATCGGTACCTTATAGTAAACTATGCTCATTTTATTAAATTCACGTCTCAGCATTTTAATGGTAGGTATGCATAAATCCGGGCTATATTATATCAACATATATATTATATTCGTTCCTATCAAGTTTAAGATGTCAACCGATTACCTCGAGATTAAAGAAGAAACCATAACCATTTTTCGTTTCTTTTTTTACTGCTACGTTCTTATTTTTTATTTTTTTTTAGTACCTCCTCGTATTGTCCCGTTCGCGTTTGATGAGCCTATATATTCCGGCCAGTCGGCGCAAATCACATGCTTGGTGTCCGAGGGTGATGCCCCTTTGAATATATCTTGGTGGTTTCGCAAATCCGACGAGTCTGAACTGAAACCGTTACCCAGTGGCATATCGGTGAACAAAATGGGTAGTAAATTGTCTATGCTATTCATTGAGTCTACTTCTTCATATTTCGCCGGGAATTACGCGTGCGTCGTCGAGAATCGAGCCGGGAGTTCTAAACACACATCCGCGTTGAACGTCCACGGTAAAACGACGCTACTGTGACCTCATATCTAATACATCTAACAGCTCAATAGCTTGAATGAATGCTTTTTGTTATTGGAATGCGTATATAAGATCTGTTATATTTCCCTTTATGTGTATCATATAACAAGGACGGGCAACTTATGGCCCGCATCGAGTTCACTAAAACATGTACAAACAAAAAAATTATTTTAATGGCATTTTCCTTTGTTGATTTTTACGAAAAAAAAATTACAAATATATTATATTATTTAGGTAATTATTTATTATAAATTGAAAATAATAATCAGTCAAGAATTTTTTTTTAAATTTTATCATAACTTAACATAAAATACTAAGTTAAGAAGTAAGCTTTATAATATGTCATTTATTTTTATTTTTATTTAGAAAAATAATATTCAATGTAAAATAAAATAATATATTTTTAGAATTTTTATAAAATTATAAACAAAGGAATAAAAATAAAAAATTGTGATTCAAATACATACACAACCCTCAGACTTTTTGGTTTTTGAAACCAACCCTTCGATAGATTTTTGGTTGCCCGTCCCTATTATATAATATGTTATTGCGTCCAGCTGCAGCCTTTTCCGCGCGCGCGCATACCACTGTATTCACAACGTACGATTCGCGCTCGCGATGTATACACAATATATACACTGTATATTGTACAGACAAAAATGTCGTTTTTTATTCCGTCCGCAACCCGTGAGAGGACATCGATTTTTTTTTTCTGAAAATACGATTGTATTTTAGACCGTAAACCATTTTTTTTTTGTTTGTTTTCAAAATTCGATTATTCTTAACTCTGCATAGTAGTTAGTCATTGCGTCACGGCGATCAGAAAACACGGAAACCTGAGCAAGTGTACCAGCTAGACTACTTACTGTAGACGGTCGACCGCTTGTGTTTCAGTTGCCCCCCGAATAGAGCCGTTCAGCTTTGGCGATCCTGTGTACGACGGACAGTCGACGCAGGTAACGTGCTTCGTTTCGGAGGGCGATGTGCCGTTAGACTTGTTCTGGACGTTCAGCGGCCGCGCTGGCCCGACCGTCTCGCCGCTCCGGGGCGGCGTGTCCGTTAACAAAATGGGAAGCAAGGTGTCCATGCTTTACATCGACGCCGCCTCGTCGTCCCGTCACGCCGGCAACTATACGTGCGTCGCCACCAACCGAGCTGGTCGCGCTGACCGCACTGCCGCGTTAAACGTCCATGGTAAAACTGCACAGCGGTCACACTACCATCGCAACCTTTACCGCGGTTAAACTGGTTGTCACCCATATACCTGCCTATTATTTTATTATATAGTACATACCACGTTTATATCCGGACAAACGTTTGTCCTCGATGGCAGAACCCCGCCGGTTTATATTTGAACATGTGCCTGTTGTGCTTTATTACGTAGACGTTGTTCCGGTATGACTTATTTTACCATCTTCCATTTTTTCCAACGTCTCGAAAACCGTTAATGCCATACACGGTCGTACTTTTTGAGTTCTGCTCCCCTCCCCCAATCTTTACTATGACATGGTGGGTCGGCTGATAAGCATTTCCGCTTATATGATGCCTTCACTCATTTCGTACAGCAACAAGAAATGTATTAGGTTGTCAAAATAATTGTTAACCACAACCTTTAGTTTAAATGCCTATTTTAATTCAAAACAATATATTTATTAAACCAACAATGAGATGTTTGATACAATTTTTAAGTCTTATCATTTTTTTCTCGATCGAATATCGACTAACACATCTTAACATTTTTTTAGTATTTTTCGTACTTATTAAAACACCCCCCCCCCCCCACACACACACACACTACACACGTTTAATACGCTATTTTCTAGTTATAAATTAATTTTTTTTTTAGATACACTCTTTAATGATGGAATAATATCTCTTGTTAAGATCACAATAATAAAATTAAAACTACAAAATGTACAGTTATTAAAACAATTGTATATCTAAACATAATTCCGCATGAATACGTACCAGTTTGTCGTAGTTCTTTCTACCTATCTGCAGTCTTTACAACTATTATGATAGAGAATTTGTACGTTGTTATATTTTATTCGAAAATCGGTCGGTGGAAGTTTTTTCGGTTTCATTTCACTGCGAGAAATGACGCCTTTGACGTCTTCAAATAATATTTTCGTATCTTCTGTTTATTTATTTGTTTTCAGTCTCGTATCGCACGATTGAGTTACATTGTTACCATATCATTTTTAATTTTTTTACTGATGTCCTCTGACGATGGTTTTTTCGTGCGCGGGCGCGTGTGTGTGTTGCAGTCAAGCCGGAAGTTGAACCGTTCTCGATTACCGATAGTACGTTAAATGAAGGGGGATCGGCGAAAATCTTGTGTTCCGCGTCGTCCGGAGACACACCGATGCACTTCTTGTGGACCGTCGACGACCGTCTGTTGACGGACGTGGCTAACGGGGACCATCTCAAAGTGCAGCGGTTGGACGAACTGACTTCGTTGCTTTCGTTGACCAAGGCGTCACCGGAAGACGCCGGCAACTATACCTGCGTCGCACAAAACGAAGCTGGTTCCGCTTCGCGTACGGCTACTCTGAAAGTCATGGGTAAAATAATAATATACGCCTGCCTATAACACGATATTGTAATTGGGTACCTACTTCTCGCAAGTAATTCGTCGCGTCTTTATTTCGTGGTTTTACTTTTTCTTTTTTTTTTTGACTTTCGACGGTATAAAAAATGGCGATAATTCGATGTACTGCAAATTTACGAGTATGTTTCGTTTTCTGTGTGCCGTAAGCCAGTCTTTACCTAACCTACATGCGTGTAGTGAAAAACGAAAAACATACACGTTATCATAATATAATAATAATAAATTATGTCCATGGGATGTATGCGTGCGAGTTTCGGACTATTTTCAATGTGGACCGTCACAATCTACACGGGTTTCGTGTGGTATCGATAAACTAAACACACAAATACTTTTAAAATAATATGATCATCGCATCTACGACCTGTCGAAAGTTATAGGAGTTATCGTGCCCATTCTATGTTTTAATGATCGCGCATTAAAAATTCAAAAGAATACTACTCCTAAATTGAATCCAGCCGTTATTATCCGTCCTTTACTGTCCTTTCTGTTGCTTTTAGTGTAGTCGCTTGAATTGATCGTAACAATAAGTGCATGCAATTAATTCCTATAATGTAATGTATTATTATACGATTTCGTTAGTAAGTATACGTATATTGTATAATGTATTCATACTGCATTATTAGGTATAAGACAGTCATATTATTAACCTTAGGTATATATTAACAGTATTTATCATATTTTTTTCCGATAACAATTTTTAATGTGTAGACATTTTTCTATAAATGTATGTTATTACTCAACAACTATTTCTCTTTGTCATAAAAATTATTGCACTGTGTGAAGATCAAATTACAGTATATTACTCAATTTTTATCTACCAAATTATCTAAACCCTAGTTTTTATATATTTTTTAATTTTTCAATAAATTGCTTCTTTAGCGTTTTTCAATTAAACCTTTATTAACTTGTTGACATTCAAAAATGTTCAAAATATTTTTAGTGTATTAAAATATATTGTCCAATTTTTCTTCCTCATTCGTAAATCTTAAACCATTGACATTCATTTTATGTAATCTGTCTACACATTTATTATTATTTAGTTATTTTTTTATTTAATTTTTTTTTTTGCCGTTTAATATACTTTATTAGTACCTTATTACCGAGTTATTTGTACATTTTGCTACTGCATTTTATTTCCTAGCACGCTTTTACGCACTAAAAATTAAGTTTTTCTGTGTGATGATGAATTTAAATTTGTTAAAAATTTATATTTTTATCTATCAACTATATAATGATATAACTGTTTTTTTAATAACATTTTATACTTGAATTCCATCACTAGAAAAGCTTTATTTTAAAACCTATTAACATAAAGTAGCAAGAGTTCTGAGTTTCATTTTTTTTCTCATTGTTATACATTTCATATGATAACTGTTTTGTACAATTAAATTATTCATTTATTTAGTGATAAATTGTAATCACATACATCATGTAGATATATATTTTGTATATACCTCTAATGTATGTTTATAAAATCTATCAAATAAGTTTTGAATAGACTCTTGCTACTCCGTTACTTTAAGTTAAAATTCTTTATCTACATAGTTATGTTTTTTTTTTTATTTAGTTCCTCCCAGGTGGATACTTGAACCTACTGATAAAGCCTTTGCGCAAGGAGGTGACGCAAAAATTGAATGTAAAGCAGATGGATTCCCTAAACCACAAGTAACATGGAAAAAAGCTATTGGTAATTATTATTTAATAAAATGTCTATTTAATGTCTTAAGTTTCTAAATAATTATTTACATTTAATTGTGTACTTTAGGTAATTCTCCAGGAGATTATAAGGATATTAAGGATTTAAAACCTGGCAGTGATGATATTAAAGTTGACGAAGGAACATTATCTATTCATAACATTCAAAAAAATCATGAAGGTCACTATTTGTGCGAAGCTGTTAACGGAATTGGTTCTGGATTGTCTGCAGTGATTACAATCAGTGTACAAGGTGAATGTTAAAATTAATTGTCATAGATGAATTTATTTACTAATTGTTCAACTTAAATTTAAGCTCCACCACATTTTGAGATAAAAGCAAGAAATCAAACTTCTGAAAAGGGACAACCTGCTGTTTTGGAATGTATGGCAAAAGGAGAGAAACCTATTGGCATTGTTTGGAATATGAATAACAAACGACTAGATGCTAAAGAAGAAGAAAGGTATCTTTTGTAAATTAACATATTAAACTTCACAATTATTCCAACATAAGACAGGTTCTGAACATCACTACCTTTGTCTCATCCTGCTGTAAAGCAGATTACGATTTTCTATAATCAATTTTAAATAGTTTGCTGAACGTTCCTAAACTCTTTGCTTCTATACCTATCTTTTAAAGTCCCTTCTCATCCTTTCATATATCAATCTCAAATTGTATGTACCAAATTTTTATATAGACACTACCATGCTCAGTACCATGTGACCAGAGCTGTAAATAATAATTAATTCTTAGGTTCTAAACCTTTTTATCTATATTATATCGTTTAACTATCTTATTTAATTTTTGTTCTTAGGTTCTCTATATAATATCATATGTATTCTACTCTATTAATTGTATGTAATTACTTCCATACTTCCATACCATATATTCTATTAAAATGTATAAAATTTCTGATTGGTGTTCAATTAACAATAATATAATAATGCGTAAAAAGAATCTTATAGAACAGGGGTGGCGAACCTATGGCACGCGTGCCAGAAGTGGCACGTTGACCAAATTTCAGTAGCACGCAAATATTATTTATCTTAAAAAAAAATTATATTTAAAAGTTTAGTACCTATGAGAAATTTTTAGAATCAAATTTATAAGTTTGTAATAAAACTTTACATATATACTATTTATTTATTAAATTATATACCTAATAAAATGTGTATAATTATTGCATGCTTTTTTTTTTCATCTTACCTAGTAAAATTCATTTTTTTTTTTTTTTTGGCACGCGAGCATATTCCAAAAAACTTGATTTTAAATTTTGGCACTTGACCCAAAAAAGGTTCGCCACCCCTGTTATAGAATGTTTAAATAAAATTATTATTATTTTTAGCAAACTACAATATCTAATTCTTTAAAATTAATAGGTACATGAATTTTTATTATTTTTATTATTATTTTATTTAGATACACAATACGTGAAGAAATATTAACAGATGGAGTAAAATCAGACTTGAGCATTAAGAGATCTGAACGAATTGATACTGCTGTTTTTACATGTGTTGCTACTAATTCATTTGGAAGTGATGATTCAAGTGTTCAACTTATTGTTCAAGGTTAATACTACTATAAATTATTTATCAATTATCACTATATATATTATAAATTTGTTGTACCTGTTTAAAAATTGTTTTATTTAATATTATAGAGGTGCCTGAGATTCCTTTTGGATTAAAAGTATTGGATAAATCTGGCCGAACCGTTCAATTGTCTTGGTTAGCTCCATATGATGGAAATTCACCTATCACTCGTTATATTGTTGAATATAAATTGTTGAAAAGTAATTATATAGTTGATACATTTCTAACTATTAAAATTATTTTTTGTGTTTAAATTATGATTTAATCATCAGGCACTTGGGAAACAGACGTTGAAAAAGTTGAAGCCACGGGAGATAAAACTGAAATGAGTGTAGTAAGTCTTCATCCAGCTACTACATACCATTTTAGAATAGTTGCAGAAAATGGAGTAGGTGTTTCTAAACCTTCAGATCCAGTTACCATAATTACGTCAGAAGAAGGTAAATTATTTTTTTTTCATTATTTGTTATGATTATTAATAAATAAATTGTTATGCAGCACCTGGAGGAAAACCAACTAACATTCATGTTGATCCTATTGATGAAAATACTCTAAAGGTAATGTGGAAAGCTCCAGAACGTAGTGATTGGAATGGTGAAATTCAAGGATATTATGTTGGATATAAACAATCATCATTGGTTGAAAACAAATTTGTTTTTGAAACTGTTGAATTCAGTAAAGAAGAAGGAAAAGAACATTATTTGGAAATATTTAATCTCAAGTAGGCTACCAGCTATTAATATATACATCTTTGGTAGTAGATAAAATATTTAATTAGTATAGTATCAAGTTTATACAATTAATGTGTATAAATATCCTACATTTTAAATATACAACATTTACCTACTTAAAATTTATATTAAATAATTAATTCTAATATTACTTTTAATATACTGTTATCTAGAACATATACCCAGTATACAATAGTAGTGCAAGCTTTCAACAAATTAGGCGCTGGACCCATGTCTGATGAGATTAAACAATACACTTCTGAAGGTGTACCAGAACAACCACCACATGATACAACTTGTACAACTCTGACTTCTCAAACTATTAGAATTTCTTGGGTATCACCACCACTAAGTACAGCTAATGGAGTTATTAAAGGTTATAAAGTGATTTATGGACCTAGCGATTCTTGGTTTAGTAAGTATAATTTTTTTTTTTTTTTTTATTCTAATGTTCACATTATTTATTTATGTATTTTATTTTTTTATAAATTTAGATGAGAGTACAAAAGACACAAAAATTACAGTATCGAGTGAAACTATTTTACATGGTCTTAAGAAGTTTACAAATTATAGTATGGAAGTATTGGCATTCACTGCAGGTGGAGATGGTGTTCGTGCTCCTAGAATATATTGCCAAACTGAACAAGATGGTAAAGATATTATATGAAATAAAATGTACAAGAACATTACTTAGTATTTCTTTATATATTCATTACAGTCCCAGAAGCTCCAGCCGCTCTCAAAGCCTTGGTCATGTCTACAGAATCAGTCTTAGTCAGTTGGAAACCTCCTGCTGAGCCTAATGGAGATGTCAATCAGTACACTGTTTACATTAAACCAAGTGGTGATAATAAAGATGTATGTATAAATAATATTTGAAATGTTTTTATTTATCTATTTTAGTAAATTAAAATAATAATATCAATAAAATTAGGTAGGTATTAATTGTAAAATTAAATAATTTAATTATTCTTACTATAGAAAGAACCATTGGTACATAAAGTTGCTCCAAATCAGATGAGTTTTGAAGCATCTGGTCTGATTAAGCAAGATCCTTATGAATTTTGGGTCACAGCATCGACTAATATTGGTGAAGGACAACCTACCAAATCAATTGTTATTGCCCCTAGTACTCGAGGTATTTACCAATTACTTAAAGTCAATACAGTAGTTAAATAATGTTTGTATTTATTTTAAGTTCCTGCTATGATTGCATCTTTTGATGATTCATTCGTTGCAACATACCGTGAAGATGTAAAACTTCCGTGTTTAACTGTTGGCGTACCTGCCCCAGAAATTTCATGGAAAGTTAAAGGTGCACCCCTTGAGAGCAATGATCGTATTCGTCAGTTACCTGAAGGTTCCCTATTAATTAGATCTGTCACTAGAACTGATGCTGGAGAATACTCCTGCTTTGTAGAAAATTCATTTGGAAAAGATAAAATCACACATCGCATTGTTGTCTTAGGTATTTTATATGAAGTACATAATGTAAGCATGAGCATTCATGTTAAACATATTTTACAGCACCACCTCACAAACCAGAAGTTTCTGTTGGAGCAACAACATCTAATACAATAACATTAAATTTAAAGCCTCATGCTGCTGATAAAGAACCTATTCATGGATATACAATTAAATATAAACCTGAATTTGGCGATTGGCAAACAGCTCAAGTAGCTGCAAAGGCTGATAAATTTACATTAGAAAATTTATGGTGTGGTTCTCGGTATCAAATAGCTGTTACTGCATACAACTTGTAAGAATACATTTATAACTACAATCTTTAAACCAAATTAAATTACTCAAAATTTATATTTTAGAATTGGCACTGGTGATGAATCAGATTTATTAAACACAAAAACCACCGGTTCAAAACCTAAAATTCCAGAAGCAAGTAAATTTATTGAAGTATCGGCAACAAGTGTAACACTACATTTAAATGCATGGTTGGATGGTGGTTGCCCTATGCTATACTTTGTAGTGGAACATAAAAAAAAGTAACATTAATAAAAGTTTTTTTTAAATAATTAATTTTTATGATTAAAAATTAAATTAAATCTACATATACTTGTGTTATTTTTAAGATTGCAATCTGAATGGACTCAAGTTTCAAATAATGTAAGACCGGGAGGAAATTTTGTTGTACTTGATTTAGATCCAGCTTCATGGTATCATTTAAGAGTAACTGCTCATAATAATGCTGGATTTTCTGTTGCTGAATATGAATTTGCATCACTGACATTAAGTGGAGGTATGTAGTTTTTATTTTTTATAAATCCTTTCTTCCAAAACCGTTTGCTCACTAGATGGTGCTTAAGTAGTACTTGGAACAATTTTTCCATTTTGAAAATATTATATATAAATGCATTCCTATTTCCTTGTTCCAGGTACTATTGCCCCAGCCCGTGAGGTTCATCACAACGGTTTTGGTTCAGCTACTGATACTGCTATACGTATCATATTGGCAAATTTGAATCTTGTTATACCAGTCACATCAGCATTATTAGTTATTATTGTGGCCATAATCTTCTTGTGTTACCTAAAGAAAAGAGGAGTGGAAATAAAAGGTTAGTTTTTTTTTTTTTAAGGTACTATTGCTCCCCCTGCACAAGATGTCACATCCATCTATACATACTTACCATGGATACCAAAATGGATTGACTTAAATGTAGTGGTGCCGACTGCTGCAACAATTATAGTCATTATTGTTGGTATAATTGTGGTTTGTTTTGCTTGGTCTCGTAGAGTTCATGAAAATGGACAAACTAGATTGAGAGGTACATAATATTAACTATAACTACACAAACTCAAAATAAAATTGTCAACACATTTTCTATTTACTTTTATATTATCTATAAATTAAATTTAATAAATATATTATTTACCAGGAGTAGCTTCCATTTTCATATTTTTAAATTTTTCTGGGGAGCCCACAGCTTATACATAATTATTAATTAATATAAACTATGATAACAATATACCTATTGCCTTTATTACACATTATATTTAACCGTAACCTGGAAACCGTCTTCAGAATATACAAAATACCAAATTCTATACTTATTAATTAACTACTAACTGAGAATATGTATTGGGTATTTTTCCTCTGAAGGGGTCCAGTACCCCCTCCTACCACCGTAAATTCACTAATAGTAGCTACTAGCTAACATGAAGACTACCCTGAAATACTTACATCTAAAAATTTAGTATGAGTAACAGCTAAAAGAATGTAAATCTAATTGATCAACAAAACCACATAATGATATTTTAAAAGATAAAATTCAGTTATATAAAAATACTCTAAAATATAATATTTAAAGTTTTAACTATATTTAAAAAGATGTTTTGCATTTTTAAGATTATATTACAAGCTTTATACTCCTGGTAGATATGTTAAATACTATATATATATGTATATGTATATGTATATGTATATGTATATATAAGACGGACAATTTGGATATTTGTATGCAATAATCAGTCAATGTATACAATTTTCTACTCTAAAGACCTACAAACTCACATAATCTTAAACTATTAAACATTGTTTGTTATCGTATATGAATATATTAATATATAATATTATCATTAGATGATATGACCGTTTATAATCAATCAATGATTATGGGAGGCAATACACTTGACAAGAGGCACGCAGATTTCAATGATGAACTTGGTTATATAGCACCTCCCAATCGCAAACTTCCACCAGTTCCTGGTTCCAATTACAATACATGTGACAGAATTAAAAGAGGTAAATTTTTTCAGTTATCTAATATATTTTATTGTCCATGTTTGTTTTTTATTATTTTGCTTTTTTTTATGATTTGAGTTCGCTCGATTTTGTTTTTATTTTGCGTTTAACTATTTTATTTTTGTTCTCGTCACATTTATCAATCAGGTTTTCCCGGCCCCTACCACGGTCACGGTACATGGAACCCTAGAGCACGTCATATGTATGAAGAACTAAATGGTAGTAATCCTAGGTGTAGGGGGCATTTGCCCCCATGTCCAGGGTCCGACGAGACAATGTACACAAGGTGTAGAGGTAAAAAAGATGACAAAAGAACCATCAACTATTGCACGGCAGCTTTATTATTTAATATCAGCAGTGTGAGAGTTTCATTAACCATATACAAACCAATTTAGAACAGTGTGGAAGCTTTAAGCTAAAAATATTATTATTGAAAGCTATGTTAAAAAATGAACCTGGTATTAATTTATATTATATTGATAATTAATTACTATTGGTTTAAGCAGTGTCTATTGCAGTTGAAATATTAGTTTTAAAATAATAATTTTATACTTTTATTTAGCAGTGTTACTATTGAGTATCATTCAATAGTTACAAGTTTCTATTTTTAAAATGCTAACAATTTACTAATAGTTAAATATTATATCTCTGATTATAATAATTGACAATTGTTATTGTAATACTTAAATATTAATACTATCATAATATTATATTATGTTATATAGGTATTAATATACTTATCATACTATTATGTGCCTTCTTTCGCTGTCGCGAGTTGCTTTGGGTTTTTTTTTTTATATTACAATTATATTTGAATTAAAAATGTGTTTTGACATGATTTTAAATTTTGAATAATTTCAGGAATAGATGGTGAAGACATCTGTCCATATGCTACATTCCACTTACTTGGTTTTCGTGAAGAAATGGATCCTTCAAAAATTCCATTCCAAACATTCCCACATCCTAATGGACATTGTGGTACAATTGGACCCGGTGGAACTATAGCAAGTAATGGTCTCATGCATCAATGCCCAGGAACCCAAACTATGGTAAATTAATACAATGTTTAATCTATAAATAAAAATACTTAATTTGTATTTTGATTATACTAGTTAAAAAGTATTGTATCAGTAATGAAAATTGTAATTGTTTTATGGGTAATTAATATATAAATATTTGATTTCAGCCTCGAAATGGACGTTATTCTCGTGTAGGTGGAGCTAATTCCATGTTTTCACCTGAGTATGATGATCCTGCCAATATGGGAGATGAATATGGTAGTCAATATGGACAATATGGAGCTCCTTATGAACAGTATGAAAGTCGTGCATCAATGGCTGGACGTAGTATTGGTACTAATTATATACTAATTATTATACTCCAAAACATTATAATATCAATATTACACTGTTCTTCAATTTTTTCATATACATTATACATACTGTAGAACCTCAATTGTCCATCTTTCTCGATTAACCACCACTATTCACACATTGCAGGAAAATCTTGTCACCTTTTATGCGAGTTGGTTTATTTGAAACTTTCCGTAAATATCCACTAAGTAAATGATATATGTACATTTTTTAGGTGTAATAAAAACAGTATATTACGATTGTGGGCGTATTTTTGTATTGAAAAATCAGTTAGCTATAATCATTGAAAAATTATTAATAATATGTACATTGTATATTTTTAAAAAATGTTCGTTTCTTGTTAAACTGTTTTTTTTTCAATTATTTGTCAATGCTTTGATCCTAAGACTGTTGATTAATCAATGTTTTACTGTACATAATACATATATAAACTAAATAAGAATATTACTTTATTAGATATTATTTCTGTTCATAATGTTGATTGTTGAAAGAAATTATATTAAAAAATTGTATTTTATGTACACATTAATTCAATGAATGTGTTACTAAAAACATTTATATAATTTTTAAGCTAATACAAGTTTTTGAATAAAATCAATTTCAATTATTAAATTATAGGAAGCCCAGAACCACCTCCACCTCCACCTCGTAATCATGATCCAAATGTTAGCAACACAAGTAATGAAGCTAATGACTCCAAAGACAGTAATCAAATTTCTGAAGCAGAATGTGATCAACATCAACAATCAGCTACTCAAAGTTATGGTGGTAAGCTCAAAAGCTATTCAACACATAGTAATTGTATTATTAATAACGCTTTTTAGAATAGTTGCGATAATGTTTTTATAGTTGATATGAATTTATGTAAAATATATTTTCTTCATTAAGTTAATAGTGAACTTAAGTATACCACAAACTTTTTTTGCATTAGTTGTTGGTATTGATAATCTTAATTGCATTTGTTTTTCTTTTTACACAATATTAAAATTAGGCAAATGTTTGCGGCCACATCCCACTGCAAGAGGTATTTTGGTATAAAAGGTAAACAAATTCACTATTACAATAGGCTTAATGGTGATTCATTTACATTACTCTAAAACAAAACTATCTACATAATTTATTAATGATTTCAAAATGACCTAATACTTTAATACATTTTGTTTGAACTTATTTTTTCAACTTTATTTAATCTCAGAAATCTTAAAACTAAAATGAATTAACTACTTATGTGATATGGACTAAGATACTTAATTATATAATTTGGTTCTTATTATTCTTAATGTATTATTCCTATGTAGACAGACCACTAACAAATATTTATCAAATTTTATACCTAAACAATTAAATTGTTTATTAAATATAAATAGTATATTTAAGTATATATTTTATATTTATTGTTTACTAAGTATTACCATTACCTTTATAATATACCTCAAAATTAATAAAATATTTATGCACCAATAAGTATTTCTTATCATAATATGCATGGAACATATTTGTTTTTAAAATTTAGATTGTTTTGCTTTTGCATGCACGAGGCTTAAAAGGTAAGGTTTATTATTATGTAAAATATATACAGATATAAATTTTATTTAACTCTAATTAATGAATAACAAACACTTACTTATGGTTTTTTGATCATTTTTCAACATCAGTTGAGAACATCATTTAATTGAAATTAACATATGCTTTAAAAATTAATTTTTCATCTACATTAAAATTTAATCATTTATGCTATTTATGCTTTCAAGCTAAAAAAAAAGTGTACATATTATAAAAGACTAAATAGTAATTGACTAACATGACTTGTCTGCATTATCAAAGGCATATTTTGCTTACGGTGCTTCAACACATTTCACATTGCTTCAACAGTCATTTTTTAAACTCAACATCTGAATATCAATGAAAGTGGCCCATTAATTTTGATTTTCAGCGCATTTGAAGGGCAATACCAAGGATGGTATGACCACAGAAGAACTTCGAAAACTCATAGAAAGGTCAGTGATATATAGACCTATATATTCAGAAAATTTTAGTCTTATACACTAAACAATTAATATAAGCTACCTACCTACATATTTTATAATTTATAAGACTAACTAAAATTACCTACCTAATAAATAAATTCATAGAAATCAATAAAATTGAATTTAAAAATTCATTTTAGGACTAATTATTATTAATAAATTTTATTATACAATTAAAGTATGATGATTAGTTAGATGTTAGCCTTATAGATTTAATTATCATATGTTAACTTGTTATTTAATTTTGTGTGTGTTTAATGCATTGGTCATAAACTCATAACTTAGGAAACCGTAAGTATATATTTTTTTTTTTGCTATTAAACTATGTTGCTCTAATAAATAAATAATATTTATAATACCATATTGTTGTGCATTGTGTTTTATAATTAAAAGTAGAACTGTGTGATGTGGGTTTTGAAGTAGTATGCATAGAAGACAACAATATGGTATTTTATTTTGTATAACATAGTAGTTTCCACGATTATGATTTAGATACAAACAATCTACTTCTGCTGATTATTAAAACAATATTGATTTTACAAATTAAATATTTTATGACTAATAATCTTAAAAGTTTAGATATTTTAGAAACTGATTATTTTTTATTGTTTTATAAAATATTCTTATCTTTTTTTGCTTTGTATATATAGAAACGAAGCCCCAGCAGGACAACAACGCCTCCAAAGCGGAGGGCTCACAACCTACGATACTATGGCAGTGTAACCTCTAGTCAGCCTACAACCAAAATATTAATATTTAAAATTATTTCCAAAAATAAAAATCCTTTTCCAAAAATATTTGTACTGCACTTTTAACTATAAAACATTTTTAACAGATTTACTTATGCACATAATGTGAGTAAAACAATATTAGATTCTGATAACAATGTCCCAATTATGAGTGTTTTATACAATAAGAATCCTAAGTGTTGTGTCTTTTTTTCGCTTTAGTGGTTTAGATGTTTAAAATAATGTCCTATTTTAAAATTTAATTTTATGTAAAGATCTGTGAATATTAGGTTTATTTAATGTATTTTAGTAGACATTTTTAGCTTAATGTCCATTAATTTACCAAACAAAAAAAAAAATTTACAATATTAAGAATTTTATAATTTTATTAATAATATTCCGCTAAATATATTTTTTGAGTTCCTTTTACACGAGTACAAAAGTATTGATGCGCCATTTATGATGTTTCAGACAAATATTAGGTATTGGTTTATAAACTACAGTAATCAATTTATTATATTTTATATAGTTAAGATGTATGCTTTTCAAATATATTCAAGTATAATATACTATTATTATTATTTCTAAAATTTAGAACAACGTAAATTCTCTCTTCCCTTTTCTATATTTTTTTTAAATAAATTTTCATATTGAGAAATATTTTTTAGTTCCTAGTTCAAAATATGTGGCTCTAAACTTCCTTTATGCTCTTCCACTTTCTCTAAATTCAAACCACTAAGCGTGAGGTGATTTAAAAATTGTACTTCTTTGTATTCTTTCAATTATTTAATTTTTAGACATTTATTATTGAGAAACTAATGTACAATGTTACTTCAGTAACATATAAACAATAGTTTTTTTTCTTATTTTGTTAATATTTTATTTTAATGGTGCATACAATATTATAGTTTTGTAAACATATTTCTTTATTGTCTTATAATTACCAATTTATATTTAATTTAAGTAACCTGATATTTTATTAATTTTACTTCAGCTTTGTATCGTTGTTTTATTTTTATAATTTAAGTTTGATGTTTACGTTGAGTGTTTTGTTCAGAAAAAACATATGTAATCATAATATTATAATATTGTGTTAGATTTAGTGACATTTGTAGCCTTCTAAAATATAAATAAGTACCTAGTTCAGAAACATACATTAGAAATCGTATTTCTACTATTTGTAGAATATTTTTATCAACTATTTAAATATTTTAGAAAATCTTAAAAGTTAAATAATACCCGGAATACTAATTTATTATTATTTTTTTTTACTAAATATTGCTCAAGTTTTTTATTTTACTCCATTCAAAATATCCAACAATAAATCCAACAATTAAATCATTTTTCACACAATAATTTTTCCTTCATAATTTAAAATTATTATCTTATCTTTATAACTAAATTATACCTTTCTTTAGATTTTATCAAATTACTATAAAATAGGTTCTAAAAAATGACAAATTAAAATAAAACCTAGTGCCAAAATTTGCTTTGTGTTTGAAAATATGGAATTTAAAAAACTTTAAATTTATAGAGTAATAATTAATAAATTAAAATTAAAAACACATGTATTATTATAATGGTAATGAATCAATTTTATACCAACTTAAATTATTTGTGTGATTTTTAGTATTTTATTATTAGGGAGCAGATTTGATAAAAGTTTGTCTTAAAAATATTCAATAGATTTAAAAAAAAAATAAGTTAACTTATCTTTTAAAACATATTTAAAATTTTAATAACAATAAGGTGTTTCATCTGTTGTGTAGTTGTAATCTAGAGATCTTAAATTTATTCGATGAGTTGAAAAGTATATTAATAAAAATTGTTAATTTAATAGAAAAATATCTGTTCCCAAATTATTATATTTATTATTACTATAATATTAACTAATTAAAACGTTTTAAATTAGAAAACTATATTATAATAATGAAAACCACAGATAACTATAATAAACATTAATAAATGTAAACTTTAAAATATTAGATATTTTAAATCATGAAAAAAATAGTTTGGTTTTCTAATAATTACTGAAATACTAGATGTTAAAACATAATATAAACTAAAGGTTTTAGAAAATACAATTGATTTTTTTTTAATTCATATAATATGATAGTTAACAATGCCATAAGTAATGTTTTTCTGATATATATATATCTCATGTTTATTATTAATTATTATTATTAACATACATTTAAGATTAAACATTTTAAATATTCATATTATTATCTATAAATATTTTTTTTGTAAATTGTAACTAATACTCAGCTTTCTCGATATATAATAATAACTACTGTATTAACTAAATATTATATTAATATTATATTCATACCTATTTGTAATGCTATTTTACTGTACGTCTATCATAATAAAATGATTATTCCATAAACTTTAATATTTTTATTATTATTTATTGAAAAAAATAATGTATACCTAACATAAATTATTTACACTGTACAGTGTATTTAATTATACCATATTAAATGGAGTGAGCACTGAGCAATATCATAAAATCATGTCAAGCATTGTGTTGACAATGTTATTAAATATGAAGTCAGCTTTTTAATTTTTACCCTTACACTGAATTGTTTTTAAAATATAATTGTAATTTTCATTTATACGTAAACAGTTCATTTTAAATTGATTAAAATTTAGCATAGGTATTATTAAATAATTTATAAAATTTAAGTTTTGCTATTTAACGATTTTCTAAACAATAAAAATTAAGCTTTTGTTTTAATTTGGCATTTATAGCTCACGGATCCATGAATAAGGGATCGAACAACTTTAATTGACTTAAAATAATTGATTAAAATATCGAATTAATATTTATTTATTCTACTTTTTAAAGAAACATCAGTAAATATTATCTAATTAATAAATTAGCGTGAACTATAATTAAATACACAGCAAGACATCGATGGACATGAATATCTAATAAGGTAACGGAATTTCTATATAAATTGATAATTAATTGCTAATTTTAGATTTCAAAAATATTAGCCACAGATTAGGTAAAAAATAATGTGACTGTATAAAAATCATACAAATAAGTAAGTAAAGACTTAGGACAAAATTCCATGAATAAAGTATAGTACCAGTGTACCACGAAGTAGTACCACTTATTATTTTTTAACCAATTTTGTTCAAAATAAATATTAGTTTATAAAAATCTCAAAATCAAAAAAATGTTTCTTTTAACCCAGATGCCGTAGCATATTATCCTGTTTCAATGACGCGTTAGTGATAAATGATAATCACACTATTTATGTCATAAAAAATGCAGTTAATTAGATCCCAAGCAACAAGATACAGTACGTTGATTCTCAAAATTAAGATCGCTATGACGCGATATGCGTTGAAATTAATTATAAATATTGAATTTCTTTCGGTGCTGAACTGCAGTAAAACAAAAGTAAGTAACTAGATATTGGAACGAATATTATTTTATCAATATCCCTTAATTGGATTTTTATTACCACTCATTTAAACTGTTTGCTTGCGATTGTATCGACTATTTTTCTAAGTATTAGTAAATAATGTATAACACCAGTCTCAAAAAATGTACTGAGATAGAAGCGATGGATAACCATTGTTAATCGTCGAATTTTTGCGAAAATTCAATGGGGTGAAAAATGTTAAACATTGTGAATAAATATAATAAATATATGTTCGAAAAAGTCTATCAATAATTCATAAATATTATAATAGGTACCTACTCAAAGATCTTACCCAATTCCCGTACGTGCGATAAATAAATAAATTACGAGCAGTTGGTAGTTTTATTTATCAGAGTGAAGGTAGAAGTGAAAATATTTTTGTAGACTCTAATATAAATGAAATCCTAAGTATACCTCAATTCCGAGTACCCGAGTCATCATCGTCACGGAACACGGGTAAAGACTAAAGGGGTTATCTCCAACAAGGTTCGACATCAAAGTTTTAAAAACAAAATTTTTTTATTCACATTTTCAGGCAGGCAATTAAGAAAAACGATATGGTAATCTGTTGGTAAATATTATTACCGTGGTCATCAGGTGTAAAAACATAAAATAATTTGACTAGGAGGATCACGGAGTTATCGGACAATTGAATTGCAATAATAGCTTATGTAGAGCCTACGCCCTGCGTAGGTATGATAACTATAATATTATAATTAAATTTAAACTCCCGCGTATTTCTTGAGTTAACAGCACAATATACGCGGTTCTTGACACCCATGCGAAATGTTATTATTATAGTGTAAAAACTAATAAGGTGTTTTATATTTCCATAAATTATGAACGGCAACTATAAACTTATCGTTAATGTTTTTAGTGTTTCCATCGATTGTGAATAATAAATATTATCTGAAAATTACCATATTTTTATGATCGCAGTTGCCCGTCGTCTGAAACCGTTGAACGTTACAGGTGAACTTGGACAAATGAAACTAGGATTTTCGTTTTGATAAAGGTACCTTTAGTGTAATATTCTATTTAATATAGTTGTATAATAGCCAATTATTGATAATTTAGAACAGTGGTCGCCGGTCGGCAATTGACGGCCGCCCGCGAACCTCATTCGGTCTCACGACTATTCTATGTGGTCGTTCCAAAATGTCAAATGATAATGAAATTTAATATTTTATATTCTTAGCTATTTTTGTAAATCCACGCACATTTTATATTTATGAATAATAATTCGATTATTTAATTGTACCTATTTTATTCATTATTTTTATTAATGAATTAACACAATTTCATGTTTCTAAACATCTTTTTCAATTGTAAAAATTTTCATTTTCATCAGTTCAATTAATTGTAGAATCTATTTCGATATTTAAATACGAATTTAATAATCGCTTTCAAGATTTTAAACGATTTTTACAATAATTGTAATTATTCATCAATCCATTTTATATAAATGTTAAAGATGTTTCTGCTGAGATTAGAATAAAAATAATAAACCTGCAATCAGATGTTCTTAAAACACATTCAAACAATTGACTTTATTTTACTATGTTGAACTTATTCTATAATTTTCAAAAATTAAAAATATAGCTGCAAAATATTATAATTTGTTTAGATAGACATATAATGTGTGTGAACAAGTTTTTTTTAATATGAAAAAAAAAATTAAAATCCCACACCGATCATGCTTAATAGATAAGCATCTCAACCGTGTGCTTAGGTCTTAGAGCCTGCATGATTAATAATTTTGATGTAAAAATTGAAAAAATAGTGAACAATATTCAACAGCAAAAATCACATTAAGTGTATTCATCAAGTACCTATTAAAACAGTTATAATTACATTATTCTCTAATTTAAAATCGATAAATTTTAACATTTTTACATAATGAACATATATTACATAATAATTAAACGTTTTTAAAATAAAGCTAAACTTTTTAAATTTTTGAATGTGTTCTAAATGTTATCGGCCACTATTTTAGAGTATTATAAAGATATGTTATTGTAATGTATGTAGGTAGTAGGTACATCTTAATTCTTATTTGTTTTCAGTTCTATAATACTGACGATTGCGGACATAGTACAACATACTATTTCACCATTACGATACACTAATATAATAATATATGTTTGTTAATATTATTAGTTCTTAAGATCTTAGTCTGGTTCTATATGTATGTAGTGGCCAGTGGGTATACTTGCGATACCTCCTACAAAAGGAGGCTTGTTTTAATTAATTACAGGTTTAAAGTTTAGCCGCAGGTTAACTTACTATATACTACTCGTATATACTTAAAATTATTGATAATTTTTTAATTGGTGTAGTAGGTAGGTGTGTACGCTAGTCAACGGTAAATATGACTATATAATATGATACTATATAAACATTTTGAAATTAAAGATACCTAACTACAAACAGACAAACTGTATACAACATTTATGTTTTGAATTGTTGATTGACATACAATACATTATGTATTTTAAAATTTAGTCATATAATTTATTTGTTGTTCCGAAGTAAAATATAGTTTGTACTGTTTAGTGTTTATTTGTCATTTGGCTGTAGAATTTATTGCGGGTGTCTTGTGTACACGCGATATACTGTACATAATTAATGCGGAACAAAATTGCCGCCGTTAATTATGGTTAACCTATAAATTATTCATATTTTTGTGTTGTTAAAACTATTTAATAACTTTATTTTAACGTGATACGGAGAAGATCCAAGATCTTGAGTGATGGTAAAACATTTACAATGCATAAATGTATTACATATAGGTAGAATTAGAAAGAAACTTCTTGATGAATTTTAAAATATCAATAATTGGATAGTCAAGATTTTGGTAATTATCGCAATAAACAGCGTCATCCTATGCATGCAATGATATTTTATGGTTAAACATTTACCGTCATGTATACAGATTTATAAATACCTATATATAACGTACTTGCGTATACAATATGTTTATTACGTTTTATAAGTTTGCGTCGGGATTTAGTGGAAATTTAATTTAAACAGTTGTGTGTTTAATGTATATATTATAATATATAGTATATATATGTGTAGTCGCACGAAAAAAGATCGGTCGCCCGCCGAAGGGCCACGCCAGTGCCAAATGCTATATTTAAAAAAAATCAACTCGCGGCTGGCAATAGCCGTGCGCGTTAAATCTTTTTCAGTATCCTCGTGGTCTTCAGCACAATCCCTTATCCTGAAAAAACTCGTCCCCAGTGTGAAACGTGTTCGTTGTAGTGCATCTTAAATTACAATAATATATACAGTGTTTTGAATAGATATCGTATGGTTTTGTGATAGAACGATCACTGGATTATTACCCTTCCCATTATATATTGGTGAGTAAATGCAAAATATAATAGGTTTTAAAAATTTGTAACGTACCTATAAATTATTATTTAATAAAAGATTATGAGCTATTATAAGGGCAATGTTTTAAAAAATTAAAAATAATTATCCATTTTACATAATTTTATTTTCATTTTTGTTTGGTTTTTTGTTCTGGTAGTTATCATTACGTATGTTAAATTATTATTTTACCACAGTATCTAGGTACTTATTGTACATTTATGGCAATAATATTAGTTTAGTTGATAAAAGAAAAATAATTGTTCAATAAATGTCTTCATATTCTATAGTTGATTTAATATTTTTATTATAGTTTGTTAATATCATTTTATTATGAAGAACTTTTAATTTTTTGAGTATGGATGACATCATATAAATTCATGTTTATCGAATATAATATTGGCATGTAGGCATGTACTACTTACTATTTATGTATAATAGTGCATACTAGTTAAGCAATAGTTATGAAACCTCTCAAATATTTATAAACATTTAATAAAAGGTACTTAAACATTATAAGACTTGTAAGAAATGTTTCACTTTTATAAAAAAATGTACATTATAAAATATATATTATGCAGATTAATGTTTTAAAGTTCTAAGTACGAGTAGTTAAGATATCTGTAATAAACTAATAACTAATATATTTATACATTGTACGTAGAAATATAGAACATTCACCAAATAGTATATATATATAGCTACTTATTTATGCAAATTTAGATGAACCTAAATTATATTGCTAAAATTGCGTAACTAATTGAAAACATTGTATATAATGTGGTTGAAAAATAAGTATCATTTTTATAATTTACATTTATTTTATACCTACAATACTGCACTCAATTAAAATGCTTTACATTCTTATACTAGGTTTTGGTAGTATAATTTCTGCCCTGAAAAACAATAATTTTTTTACTTGGTTTTTTTTTTATATATACATATAACTTATACGTATACTGATACATACATAATATAATATATGTATATAATATATATATATATATATATATATTATATTATATTTTTTTATAATATTCATAATATTTATATTATATTCAATATTGCACTATACTACTTATTATATATATATATATTATATAGGTAATTCTGCTCGGACTTATAAATTTAAATGTGATAATATCAGTTCAATACTAATGCACTTACAATTCTCTATAGCTATATTTAAATAATAATTTATTAAATTAAAGAATATTTAGATTGTATTTAAAATGTAATTTACTTTGAATTTTAAACAATGATATAACTAGTGTAATATCTCAGAGGAATTACTTACTATACTTATCGTATAATTGTAAAAGCTATTTATTAAATAAAACACCCTTTCAAGATTTTAAGAGATTTTTCCTATATCCTAGTTTATTTATTCAGAGAATTAGAGGGGATAATATTTGATAATTATTTTCACATGAAAAACGTACATTAAATAAAACTAAAGGTCCACAAGCTTATAAATAATTACTGGTGATTTCAATATTACCTATATATTATTATTTTAAATTATCTACTAAATATTAGATCTTAAACAACTTTATCATCTCGATTAGTTACTATTATAGTTTATTAAACAGTACATAATACATATTATATTAGGTATACGAGTATAGTACTTCTTCTTTCTACTTATAGAAAGAATAGAATATTACTTAGTACTATGTAAAGAAATTATTCAATGCTATTATTCATATTATAGTTATAAATAAATAAAGTTTAAATATTTTACTTAACTTAAGTTGCACAAGACGATGATTGCATTTAAGTTATAAAATCATTTTCTTTCCAGTATGCTAATTACTTATGTGGGTACAATGTCATTTTCTCATCACTCTATTTTTATGATCATTACTCACGTTTCATATCGAGGTCACTATAAACACCATCAGCACTATATTTTTAAGTGATTCTTTTTTTCGTACCCAACTTGGCACAAATTATGAATTAATTATTATTTTTACTACCATTAATTGACCTTATATTAGTTATATTTAAAAAAAATATGATAAAGACTAATTTAAAATTATATTGTATGTTAATTAAAAAAAATACCTGTTCTTATATTATATGTATATATATATTATATATCAATTTTTAAAGGATTGAAAACGGTGATTATCTGTCTTTATCTAATACTAGCGCAATATGATTATTTAATTGTGTATTTTATTTCCTTTAAAAACCTGAAACGATCATAATTGTTAAAATAAATTTGAATTTATTATCAAATATTCAAATCTATGAAGCCAACTTTCTCACATTTTTATTTTATACCCCTCTAAATTCTAAAAAATATGAATTAAAATATTGTCATATTTTAGTTTTTGATAAATCAGTCACCGATTTTGGAAAGCCAGTCTAACAGTAGGCTATACGATTATAAATTAAAATGTTTTCAGAATTCTTATCGCTTCACTTGATAAATTGGTACGTTGGAAATAAAACACGATGTACCTATCAGTTCCCGTATTGCTTGTATATTTCACTAAGACAGAAAATCACCGATTTCAATCCCTATAAAATAACGTATGTAAAATTTTATTTTATTGGAATATTTTTATATAATAAAATAAAAAATAAAATGTTATGAAAATAATAGACTCCATATTAAATTTATAAATCATCATTTAAGATTTAATTATCTACAATAAATTTATAATTTGTTTTCTTCATCTAAGCTATATGTTAGATCAGGGGTCTCCAAACTTATTTATTTAAGGGCCAAAAAAAATATCAAATGCTCTTTGTGGGCCAAAAGTTTATTAACACATATAGTTTTTAATTTTAAAATGTTAGATATCTATTCATATATATTTACCGTCATATGAGGGCCGCGGGCAGGTTAAAATTTGTTCGCGGGCCGTAGTTTGGAAACCCCTGTATTAGATTATAAGTTGATGTTGTCTATCTACTATATATTTACACTAATAATTATTTAATTTTATATTTAATTCTTAAACTTCAACAGTCCTATTTTATATCTAATTATATTTTGTATTATTCGTCAAGAATTATATTTTATTAGTATTTTATTAAATTTGTCGTAATATTTTAGGGTTTCTACACAAGTACACAACCGATTTTTAATGAATGACTATAGTCAAAGTATTAATTTAAGTTTTACTACAATATAATTTTTAAAAAAATGCTTGAATTTATTTTGAAATCTCTTTTGTATCCGTATAGAGAGTAAGGTAAACTTGACTTACTCGCATGCACTCATAAAAATATGCCTAAGAACAAAATTATTTAATGCTGAAATGTTGTAAATCAAAGACCTTAAGGAGTTGCTACATCTTTATTACTTGAAGGTAGGTACATACTAAATGTACTCGTTTGAGTTTTACACTGATAATAATTTTAAAAACCGATTTTCTTTTATTGTTAAATCAAGTTTGGATCTTTCGAGCCATATTTTTAATTTAATATTCCTAAATAAAAAATCTTTAGTAAAAAAAAACTATTTAGAAATTTAAATGAAATAAAAATTTAATTTTTTAATTTTTTTTTTATATTTTTGACTTCAAGGGTTCAAAATAATATATTTTATAATAGATTTAAGTATATTTCCAAATTATCATCAAAATATAACTCAAATCAGTACTTTAGATTTTGATAATTTGATTCAAAAAATAGTAGTGTGAAATCCCTTTAAGTATACTCGCATGCTAATTTTTTTTTTTTTTAATTAAGTTATTAAAAAAGTTAATAACAAAGAACATATTAAATTTACCTTACCCTAAAAATGTAGTTGTTTAAAATTGTATTATATATTACGTAATTTAAATTTTATTTTTATATATGGCTTTACAGTTTTTAGATTGTAGATGGTATAAAAGTGGGAGTGAGATAATTTTCTATCAGTTTTCAATTTATTATTGAGTAGGTAATCGTAGATTAAGCTCATAGTTTATCAATAACCTATCTATATAAAATAAATGTTTTTCGTTAATTACCATATTTTTATTTAAAGAACAGTGCGCTATAAGAATGATATAACTAAAAAATATTATAATACAACTTTATAGCGTGTTCATTTTTAAGTTTAAATATGTATGTACATACAAAATACGAATATAAAACTAGTTGCCAAAGATCATATCTATTTTTTTTATAAGACAAAACATAAAATTAGAATATAATATATAGACTGAGACACACATTTTATAGTTTTTAAGTTTTGTAGTTTTATTTGTATTTTAATGGTTAAATGGTATTATATATATACATAATAAATGTTATTTGTTGAACAAATTTTTCACGTCAATATTTAAAAATGGTGTTAAACTAACGTGGAAAACATTGATAATAGCTGGTTATGATTTTATGATAATTTTTTGATACCTACCTAACAAATTATTATTTGTTATTTTGATTATTATTGATTTTAAAATGAAATTCTTGTTCAAACTAATAATGTAATATAATAGTAGGAACAATGAATACAATATCTATCTATAATAACTTATTCTACAATATATTTATTTAGATTTTAGATTTTTTTTTATAGTTTAGGAATCTTTGACTTCCTCTAGAATTAACCATAATATGATGTATTTTATTTTAAATCCATATTATAAACTTGTTATAAATATTTTAATAGCATTATATTAATTATCCATTTACTTTTAGTTTTTAAAGAATATTTTTAATTACAATATGATTTAATGATAAATGCATAAAAACAAAATTTAAATTGTACATTAAATAATATATTATTCATATTTTGCAAGTACAATTTGTTTTAGAAACTATTTTTGGTATATCGTATATCACATGACATCATTTTTTTTCTCGAATGTATATGACTTAATCAAAGAAAACATATAAATCCATTGCTCTAAATTCTTACATTATAATATTATTATAAACCTACCTTTTATCTACTTAGTATTTTATGCTAACTTAAACAAATTGCTTGCGATTATTCTAGTCTTTTAGAGTTATAAGTTATAATACTAACCACTTAGTAGACTATAAATAAATTTTAATGAATAGTCAGTAACAGTGTTTTAAAGATTTGCATAGGAAATTATGGCACGATTAATAGTAGGTACTTCCCACTATTAATACATTTTATACTGGGTAATTTACACTTTTTTCAACAAATATTAGCTATAAGCTATAACCACTATTTCAGGTATTATTAATTACTTTAAATGTACGAAAAAAAAATATAGACATTGTAATCTTAAATTTTATGAGTATTTTAAACTTTCAAGTTTCAATTTAATTTAAAATGGCACTTATTGTGTGTTATATGTATATTACCTAAAATATTTGCATTGATACCAAAATATGACGATATTTACATAATTTCTTAGTACCACAAAAAAGTTAACATTGATTCCAGTAAAATTTATTTTTTGTAGTACTGCTACACAAAATATAATATATTGTATTATATTTCAAACAATTATGATATAAAAAAATGAAAATGAAATTAGATTGTATGTTATAAACAAAAATCCCATAACTATGATAGATATATTTAAAGTTTAATAGAGCCTCAATTTAAATTTTATACAACAAATTGTAATTATTCGTTTCGTTAATAAAAAATATGTATGCAATTTAGAAATAAAGTATTAGCTATTTATTTATTTTGTGTTCATTTGTATTTTATTTTTTAAAACATAATATTTTTTTATAATATGATCACTCACTATTCAGCAAAGTTATAAAAAAAACTGTCATGTGTCCATTGCAATTGAATCATTTGCCAAACAACTAGGTTGACTTCGGCAGTTTCCTTTGAAAAATATTATAAATGAAAGATTTGGCTCATAAATAACTTGTTTATGATTTCAAACATTAATATACATTTAATGAACGGAACTATTAAAATTTTGTTAAAATTTTATAATTTTAACAACTCTAACATAAATAATAATAATAAAAAGAAGTTATGAATTATGATGAATATATATTTTAAATAATTTAATTTTAAAATAAATTATTTGTTAATAATATGTTAACTTGTTAACTGAATCTATTAAATTTATCTATTTGTAATTTTTATAATTTAAAATAGGTATATCTTAAAAATATTGTATTTCACTTTCATATAAAATAATGTGACATTACCTATATGATCTCAATTATGTTAATTTAAATCTCAAACATAGTTTAACAAATAACAGTTGTCATTAAAGAAGGTATTTTTATGATATTTATGCAAATTAGTTTTAATTTATGGATATACACAATTGTGAAACAATAAAAAAAACTCATTGTAAATTTTTCAAGGTGTATATAATGAGTAAAAAATAGGTACTTAACAAATAATAATTTTTTACTACTCACTCATCTTAATACTTACATGATATATTATTAGCTATTACAGTCAATATACGCGAGTAGTTAAATTACAGTAATTACTGCAAATCATTTGTAAAATTTTAATATTAATAGTTTCAAATAAATTAAATAAAAAATCCACTAAAAAATGACAAAAAGTGGGAATTTTTACGCATGTAATTTTTTACAATCGATTTTTTTTAGTTGTAACTCAAAAACGAATATAGTAAATACTTGAGATATTTATAGGCAACTGGAAGTTTTCTAAGTATTTTTTTTTTTTTTTGAAATGTCGATAAAAATGTTTGGATCAAAACAAGCAGTTTCTTTTAAATTGTTCATATTATTGTAGTTAAAAAAAAAAAAAATCAAAAATCGTTAATCACAAATTTTTTTTATTGTGAAAATTTGCAAGTAATTTCGTAGTATATTTTTATATTTATATGTAAGGTTAAAAAATTCAACACAATATTTTCTAATTGTTTTCCTTCAAATAGCTATAGAGAAAATTTGAAGAGTCATTATAAGAAAATATGTTATAAACATCTAAATTTTAAATTTTACGAAATCGCGTACCTATCGAAAACGATTTATCCTCAAACAATTTTCAATTTTATATTATTCAAAAAGTATAAATTGTAGATACTTGAAAATGTCACCAGTTATTTAGATTGTATTTTCTTTACATAATATTATTTTTTAAATATTTCGCTTATTTTAAGGCTATTTATTTGTATTACCAAATGCTTTAAGTAATTAATTTTTTTTTATAAATAATAGGTATACTATATAAGTTCAAAGTTGAATACGTATTGTCGTGTCAAAAACATGTAATACAGCCATATACGTATTATATTTTACAGTAGATAATCATTAAAAATTAAAATAATATTTTGTATCGTATAATTTACTTCTGACTACTATTATTAATTTATAACTGCAGATTTTGAATAAATACCGATGTGACGATGTATATACTGTTCAACTATGTTAATCGGTATTCATGCGGTGTTACATTTAACATTTAGTAACAGTAACATAAAATGAATTTAAATATTAAATATTTAAAAAGTGTCATTATGTAATAAATATTAAATAATAATATACGTAATAATGAAAAAATTTTAAGTTCCTATTGATAAAATTTTTGAATTACAAAAAGAAAAAGAAAAAAATAATTTAAATCTTTATTTTTCGTTTTAATATCCAATTTTATTGTTGTTTAAATTTGTTGCTTGAAATGCCTTTAAAAAAATTAGACAGGTATAAAGTATTATTGAGATTTTTAAGAGTTTCTATGAAAACAACTTATAAAGAACCTTGTATAAAATTTCAAGGTTTAACTGTTAAAATTGAAAATGTTTATAACTCGCTTGAAATTAGTCTAAATATTTTGAAAAATTCTTTTGTGTACGGAAAATGATTATTTTAGTAATAGTAAGATAGGTATATAGATAGGTTATTGTCTATTGATAATAAAATAACTAAAATCGATGAGAATAAATCTTTATTATAATGTGTTTAAAATATCTAATATCATAAAAATCAATCGCTCATAAAATATTTAATGGAATTTGATAATAATTTTTTTTTTCAATAAAAAAAAAATACTTATAAGGAATTTTCTATTTAAAATTATTACAACTATAAAATAATTTTCCAAATTTTCATGACATTGATCGATTATGTGAAAATTTGAACTACCTATATAAATGCTTTAAAAAGAATTTTGAATACTATTATGTCTTATATATTTGCGATAGTTTTAAATAGGCTAAAACAAACTTCTGAAGAACTTCATTTTAAAGCTTTTTCACTGAAAAAACTTTAAAAATGAAATTTTCAAAGTTCTATAAATAGCACAAAGATCTAAATATTTTGAGTTTATTATAAGTTTAGAAAATACATTTATAAATATTTATAAATTATAAACACTATAAACTTAAGTACTTATTTGGTAAAAAATATTAGTCCACAGTTATTTGTTTCTAAATAAATTACTTACAAAAAAAAAAAATCCATTTTGTTGAAAATATAATTTTGCGTTTAAAATTTTTAGTTTTTCATAATATTTTATAATTAGTTTCTCCCGGTTATAAGTCTCTAAATTTTAACTTTCAAACTTCTTAAGTACGATTCATATAGAATTTACTATAAACCACCAATAAAAGTAAAAATCAAACCGATTTACTGTTCCAAAAAACGAATAGTGTCAATAGTGACTACTTAAACTGTAATTTAAAATATAAAACACACATTGTAAAACCAATATATTTATCACTCTGCCCAGAATCTAAAATTTAACGATTAAACTAAAAATATATTATGTTAAAATGCAAATAGAACAAAAATAGTTAAAACTAACCGTTTTTTTTTTATTATTATTATTACATTCGTATACATGTCATGTGTATAATATCAAGAACTCTAAAATAAAATTGAACATCTGGTGACTAAAATGGAAATATATTAAAATAAGCTAATTATGTCTTGTTAATAAATTATAAAATATAAATATTAAATACTAATGTGTGTTGGTAGGTATACTAGATAGTGTTAACCACCTAGATCGAATGCAGCACTAATAAAAACGAAATTAAGTTCTCAACGACTAACGATTTATTATATCAAACATAAACAATTAATTTAACAGCATAAACCAAAAAGATTGACACAACGGCACAGACCACGTCTGGCGTCTAGCGCACAACTGTCCACTAACTTACTACAAACATTACAAACGTCGGCCCATCGTTCGACAGCCAACTGGACAACAGGTTGGCCAACCTTGCAGAGTTAACACTCGACCAGCCCTGACCTTACTGTTGCCCTCAACAAGTTAATACAAGTAACCTTAACTTTCACAAATCCAAGACTTATCAACTAAGTTAACATCATTAGGAACTAAAAATTCACAAAGAAATTTTAAAATTTAAAAATTAAAAAAAAAAAAAACATATTAAATAATTTTGCTTTAACAGTATCGTTGTGACCAAGAGTCATCAACATCAGTCTTAACTCAGACTTAATTTACAGCAAAGAATTAACTTTCACAGATCCAAATACTTAACAACTAAATTAACATCATTAGGAACTATAAATTCACAAGAAAATTTAAAAATTTAAAAATTAAAAAAAAAAAAAAAAAAAAAAAAAACATATTAAATAATTTTGCTTTAACAGTATCGTTGTGACCAAGAGTCATCAACATCAGTCTTAACTCAGACTTAATTTACAGCAAAGAATTAACTTAATAATCATAGTCTTTAGACCACACTGGAGGTTTTCTTAACCGCCGAGGTCTATTCTCCTTCTGGTCTTCATCACCTTTTTCCGCTTCGTTATGGTCCTCTACATTAATTCCTTTGTCGGCTGTTTGGTCATCTTCTTCAGTGTTGACTTCTCCGTCAGAACCTTCCACATCTAGTTCTTCGCTGACTGTTTGACCATCCTCCTCAGGTAGCAGTCTCCACGACTTCAATTGTGAAACATGAGCCGTAGTAGAGTAAACCCTTCTCCCTTCAGCAGCCAAACTGGCTACTCGGTACGCATCACCAGTTAGGACTTCAGTCACCACCAAAGGCCCTTTATATCTGTCTTGAAGTTTGGTGGACTCCCCTGTTGAAACTGGAGCACGCCTCATCACCACAACCTCCCCGACAGTATATCTAGTGTTGTTGTGCCGGTGCTGGTCGTACTTCGCTTTGATCTTTCCCTTAGCTTCCTCCATCCGTTCCTTCGCTTCCTGTCGTAACTTCTCAGGTGGTTCCCAGTCACCTTCGGTTTTGGAGAGTGAACGCAGATTCCCCATTCTGAAACGTGGCCTGTAGCCAAGTAACAACTCAAAGGGGGTTTTCAAGGTCACCTTACTTTCACTACTATTAAGATTATTTTGAACTTTCAAAAGCTCCAAGTCCCACTCATCTGGTTCGACGCAAGCAGTGATCAAGGCGGACATCAGCGCACTGTGGACTCGTTCCACTTGTCCGTTTGTTTGTGGATGTCTGGATGAAGCTAACACATGAGTTATACCTTGGTTTTCACAGTAAGTGGTAAAGCTATTCGCCGTGAAACTGGTACCCCGATCAGTCACTAGTCTTCTTGGCAGCCCGTACGCTTCCACAAGACGTTGCACACACTGCACTGTTTCTTCGGCAGAAGTCCCAGCTACCGCATAAAACAATACAAATTTAGTAAAACTATCTACAAACACTAAGACGTACCGGCAGCCTCTTCCCGTCGTTATGAACGGCCCGACATGGTCTGCGTGCACTGTCTCGAAGGGCCTATTGCCAACAGGTAAAGGGTGCAGTAATCCAGGCTGTTTCCCTCTAGGCACCTTCGTCATGAGACACTCAAAGCACATGCGAATATGTAGTCGCACGTATCTTTTCATGCCACCAAACCAAAAATCTTGCCGAATGTTTGCCATAGTCTTATCCACAGCTGGGTGGCCACTGAGATCATGCGCACTAACAGTAAGACTCTTTCTCATAGCCTTAGGCATGACAAACAGCAATTTGCCGTTGAATCGGCGGTACAGCAATCCTTCCTCAATCTCGTAGTTACCATTCACAGCAGCTCCTCCACTCCCAGGTTCAGCTTCTAGCTTCTTCCTTATGTCCAAGAGTTCTGCATCTGAAGTCTGACACATTCTTACCCTCTCTTCTAGAGAGAGTACCACATAGACGTCCAGCTGTTCGTCAAACACTTCCTCCGTTGAAGCAATTGGCGCGCGAGATAGCGCGTCCACATGTCCCATGCGTAGTCCTGGCCTGTACTTAACGGAAAAATCAAACTCTTGTAGTGAGTCATGCCAGCGTGCTATCTGCGAACTAGTGCCCTTAAACGAATTCAAGTACACCAGAGCTTGACAGTCCGTATACACAGTAAACTGCACTCCCAAAAGGAACTGTCTTAACTTCCGCACAGCCCAGACAATACACATTAACTCCAGTTTACTAGAATGGTACCTAGACTCCGCTTCGCTCGTCGTTCGGCTCGCACAGTATACCAAGCGTAATGGTTCTCCCTCCTTACCGGCTTGCATCAACATGGCCCCAAGGCCCACCGAGCTGGCATCTGTATGTAACTCAATTACCTCGGACTTGGGGTTAAACATAGCCTGGATTGGAGGCTCAGTCAACATCTGTTTCATAGTTCGGAAAGCTTTTTCGGTCTCTGGACTCCACTCGTATGCTACATCCTTTTTGGTAAGCCGTGTGAGTGGTCTGGCTATCTTAGAATAATCCTTTACAAACCGTCTAAAGAACCCCGTAAGTCCCAAAAACCTTCGCACGGAGTGAGCATCACCAGGTTTTGGATACTCAGCGATACAGCGGGTCTTTTCCTCTCCGGGTTGAATCATTCCTCCTTCCACAACGAAGCCCAAGAACTCTATTCGTCTGGTGCCAAACGAACACTTGGACGGCTTTAGTGTTAAATTGGCAGATTTAAGTCTGTCAAAAACTTGACGGAGTTTAGACAACATGTCCGACCAACTCACCGCGTCTACAACCATGTCGTCTAGATAATTTCGGACAACATCTCCTCTGAGTGGTCCCAACACCACGTGCATCAAACGTGTGAATTCGGCCACAGCACCGGATAACCCAAACGGCATCCGCGCAAACTGCCCTGTGGTGTCGGCAGTAATAAATGCAGTCTTGGCGGCCGCCTCAGGAGTGAGTGGTATCTGTAGATACCCACTCGCTAAATCAAGCTGAGCAAATAGGCTGGCCGTAGCCAGTGACTCCAGTTGTTCACCCATATCAGGAAGTGGAAAGTGGTGTCGTAAGGTTTGCTTATTTAGCCGTCGGAAGTCCACGCACAGCCTGTGCTTACCACCATTTTGTTTGACTAGTATGACCGGGCTGGCGTATGGCGACTGTGTCTCTTCCACAATACCACATCTCTTCCACTCCCCAACGATCTCAGCAATCTCCTTCCGGTCTTCGGCCGTAGTCTTGTAAGGCCTACACACTACCGGTCTGCTTCCAGGAATCTCGTTGACGTCCATGGTCATTAGCGGCGTGCATCCTAGTTCCGACAGCCCTTTAGCAAAACACATACGATACTCGTTCGTCAGTTCTAGCAGTTCTTCACGCTCAACCAAGCTGGCATCTTCAGATACAAACTTGAAATCTTCTATGACCAGTGGCGTCGGTTCATCATCATCTTCCACCACATACAGTACATCACACGTATTACCTAGTGTCATTACCGAAGGTTCTACTTGCTCATTAGTAATAGTTGCTTCTTCAATAATCAGATTATTACCAGCCTTACGGTAAGTTACAGTTGACGAGTCCAACCAGTTCCGTCCTACTATGACGTCAGGCCCCTGAGCCTCGTCAGGCACCACAAGTACCCCTATGGGTCCAGCATTGACCCCATCGATAACAATCTCGATAGTCGACTCACCAACCGCTTCCACTGAAGGTACGACCGTGCTACCAACACCATACAACTGTCTCCCAGACGGTCGCAAGTCAAGTCCGCTTTTAATAGCCACGGTAGACTTGAGTAGAGTACACGAACTTCCGGTGTCCAGTAGAGCGCTGTACTCACGTCCGTTAATCATTCCAACCTTCAGGTACGGATGTGCCTTCGGAACATCACGGCCCGACACGGCGCTCACTTGCCTTAACTCTGGACAATTTGTCTTCAAATGACCGGCTACGCCACAATGGAAACACGTGATAGAATTACGCCTAGCCGAACAGTCACGCGACAGGTGTCCAACCTTATGACAGTAAAAACAGCTACCTCGCTCAGCATCATCGTTCGCCTTGCCTTGGGTTTCCTCAGATATTCCCGCGACAGGTGTCGATCGCCTCCATGACTTCCCGTTATCACGGCCACTAGTGGTAGTCTGACTACGTCGGGGTTCCACATTTTTAATAGGTTCTTTTACCTTTGTCTGTACATGTCCCGCGGCGTTCCGCAACGCGTACATCCTTTCCCAATCCAGCAGGTCCGTCAGCAATTCATTCTCGTTACGGTGCGTTCGGCTCATCGCATACATGGCTACTTCCTTAGAGTACAGACCTTGTATGACATGGTCCCGTATTTCATCAAACGAAAGTAATAAATCGCGACACAATCTGACCTTCGCTTGGAAGTAGTCCATTTGGTGTTCGTCTTTCTGTTGTCGTCTCGCGCGTAAAGCGTCCCAACGATCCGATATGCGGACGGTACGAACGAACGTCGCATTAAACTGCCCTTTAAAGTCTGACCAATCCAAAAACAATCGGCCGACAAACCAATCACGGGCGGCCCCACGTACGTTAGCGCGTACAAACTGAATGCGGTAAGCAAACGGCCAACAGTTTAAATCCGCAATACCTTCGACAGAAGCTAGCCAATCGGCCGACACATGGGTAGACTCACGTCCTTCGAAAATGCCAACGGTTTTGTCCAAGTCCGCCAACACCCGGAAATCCATCACAGGTTGGCGCAATACTCCTTCCGAATGTTCCGACCCCGTGCTCGATTCGCTCGGCTCCTTAATGCTGGCTATCTCTCGTCGCAAGCTTTCTACGAGCGAAAAAAGTTCGTTGTACGACGGCCTTTTTGGCACTTCGACTGTAGCATTCGTTTCATTCGACATAACGAATGTTATCAGTACGACGTAATAACAACACAATATCGTTAACAACAACAACGTTGATAACGCGGCAATCACGTGATACGCGGTAACAGACGGAGATTACAACCTCCTTGGAGTAACGGTTAACCTCAAATCAACAAATCGACGGCCTTGCCCACGTTTCGCGTCGAGGTCGCACACTCGTACTTCGTATAAGCACTACGCACTTCAGGTCAAATCCCACTTCTGACTTATGTTAACCACCTAGATCGAATGCAGCACTAATAAAAACGAAATTAAGTTCTCAACGACTAACGATTTATTATATCAAACATAAACAATTAATTTAACAGCATAAACCAAAAAGATTGACACAACGGCACAGACCACGTCTGGCGTCTAGCGCACAACTGTCCACTAACTTACTACAAACATTACAAACGTCGGCCCATCGTTCGACAGCCAACTGGACAACAGGTTGGCCAACCTTGCAGAGTTAACAATAGTGAATTTCGAGTTCTTTTATATAATTGATTTTTCGAGGATTTCTTATCTAGTTGATATTAAAAGAGAAAATAGTGGAGATGCACTTCGATGGCACGAATTTGCACCTCACCTTGAAAAAATTATTATATTTCCTACTATATGATTTTCTGCACAAACACTAAAAGTCAAACATATATCAGTAAGTACACGTATAGTACACAAAAAGGATCTTATAGTTTGGTTCCGAAATTCTTAGTTTTGAAGCCTGCAAGGTAATGCGGCTAACAAACGGAAAGATTCCAAGGAATTTTCGTTCTGTTATGTGAATTTTCATTAAAAATAAAATATATAGTACTACCTATTCATTGACATTTAATTCGGGTATAAATATTAACTAAATTATAATTACATATATTTAACATTATTCAAATAAATTATTCTGTTTATACATTTAAATATTAATTATGATATTAATTATAATACATTATATTTATTTTTAGTACAATTTAACATAGTAATACAATTATTATTTATTATTAACAGGACTACATGGGTCACGGGGTTAATAAATAATAAGTAATAACTATAATAATTAATAGGTAACTATTAAATACAACGTGTACAGTATCACTAATAATAAATTATGTATTAGTTATTAGATGATTAAAAGCAATAACATATTAATAATATTATATCACTTTTTAGGTTAATTTTATCCATTCTGCGTAATGTCGAGGCCTCCAGCACATCCTAAAGGCTGGGCACCGGCACCATCGGTGACTTCTCCGCCTATGTCTTTTCGACCTGCGACTCCAACACGACACTCGCCGATCCATCGTCTTCCACCACCGTACATTCCTTGCCCAAAACCGATGAGGCCCACATCATCTCCATCGCCTGCTGTTGTAACACAACCATTTAGATACCCATCACCGGTAAATTTCTCATTGTTTTATATCATTAAATTTTGGTTTTTATTTTATATGCAACGCATATTACTATCATAATATTATGTTGGATATGACATCAAACAAGATATTCGACATACTTCATGTAGGTAGCTTCATTATAAAATTATAAATTACCTAAACCATAAGTTGTACTTTGGTTTGGTAATGTTTTAATTTCTTTTAAATGTTTGATACACTAATATAATAATGAAAAAACAAAAATCAATAGGTACGGGTTTTACAAAAAAAAAAAATAAAATTTTGGATATTTTTTATAAACCTACCTCTTAATCCTTTTTATTTATCGAATTTTATCATGCTTTTAGATTCCAAAATCATTTACTTAATGAATAATGGCACACGTCTAAACTATGCCTATAGTACTTACTTCTTACTATGCATTACTTTTTTTTAATTATTAACTTTTTATATTTAAAGTGTCCATCACCGCAAGTATACGAATCGCCTACGTCAATGCCATCTTATAGACCACGAGAATTCGTGGTGCTCGAAGCTCCTTCACCACAACAGTGGTCAGACGAAGAAAACACGACAGACGGCCGTTCAACAGCAGAAATAATTGCGCAACAGTCACAGGATTACGTTGACGAAAAATTGGCGGAGTATCAAGCTACAATTTACATGCTACAAGGTAATAATGATAAAATGTCTTAAATAAAGTATGTTCCATTGATAACTATGCTTTTGGTGAAAAATTCCGAGTGCAATTAAAATCTTGAAAAGTTTTTAAATGATGGCTTATACAAAAAAAAAAAAAACATCTTAGGTGTATAGATTTTAGAAATAATTGTAAAGTATAAACTTTTCTTACTAATTTATCCATTATTCATTATAGCTATTAATAATTAATAACAAATTAGTCAATGGTTGATAACAACGTTAAGCATAACGATAAGCACCGTGGTCATTGTAGACAATGCAAGTCGTAACTACTTAGTGTCTACTATACTTACTACCTACAACATTGCAAATGATTGACAATAATGACTATATAATATGAAACAAATGTAACGTTTTTTAGACATATACCAATAAATACCTAGTATATTCCATTTCATTTAAATAATGTAATTTTACCTATACAAATCAAAATATATTTCGAAAAAGTTTTTTTTACGGATATATTATCTAAATTTAATTATTAAAACTCAGAAAAGATTAACAATAATTGATGAAATAAAAATTATGACTTAATCTTAATTCTATATTTTAAGCCATTAATTAACATTTATTTTATAGTTATAACTTATAAGAAATATATTAAGCAGTGACGTATTTATGAGGAAAGTAAAAAAGGTTTCTATCCCCTATCATATACCATGAAATTAACTTCATTACTTCTATATGTTTTCTTGAATTTTATTTTAAGAAAAAAATAATAAATTGATAATAAAAATAATAACGGGAAGAATATTTGATATAACGATATACTATAGATAAAAAATATTATACAAATTATAAATTGTGAACACCTCAAAAAGCTAAATAGAATTATTTATTTTCTACATTATCTGTATAATTATTATAGGGTAATCTATGCTCTGCAAAGAGTGCAATAATATAATATAGGTGATGTATAGTAGTTACTATCTACTGTTTATTCGTGACGTTATTTTAATTATTGCAGTAATCTAACTCGTAACAGCTACAATTACTAAATATTAATTACTTATAACACTATAAAAGCTACATAAATACATAATCATAAAGTCGTTTGTATTTTAAGCCACATCATTAATTTCTTTTCATTTAAAAGGATTCCACCCGATGATCTTCTGTCTTTGTCTAACATACGGGTGACATAGGATTTTAGACGTGTTATTTGCCAAACGTTCTGATTAATATAGTGAAGCGATAAGAATTCTGAAAACAAATTTGAATTTGTCGTCAAGTCTACTTAAATACTTGAAAATGTCATCAGTTATTATTTTAAGTCTATTTATAGGCATTTGAAATATTAGGTTTTTTTAGTTTTTTTTTTTTATAAATATTTTAAATTTGTTTGGCTGAGTCAAAATACTTGAAAATTTAGTAAAAAGTTCCTCACGAGTTAGTCTTATAGTGATTCAAACATTATAAGAATATATTATTGAAGTACAATTTTTTTTTTACTAGTGTTTGAAGTTAATATTAACAAAATTCGTCAAAATCATGAATATTTGCAAATTGTTTTATAGTAGGCTGACAAATCATCTCTGTTCAGAATCGTTTTCCGTGTACAATGATACTAAGTAATAGTATATATATATATACTAAGTAAATTATACTAAGTCTTATCATTGCATTACAATTTAAAACGTCAATTAAAGTGACTGAGGTTCACTCGATACCTAACCTAACCGATATACAGCAGAGCGTTATCCCCTTGACCACCCTTTTTGTATACTTTTTTTTTTCAATAACAACATTTTTATTCAATAGCTGAATATTTTTTGGAAAACTATATGTT
Source organism: Aphis gossypii (assembly GCF_020184175.1). Classification (NCBI taxonomy): domain Eukaryota; kingdom Metazoa; phylum Arthropoda; class Insecta; order Hemiptera; family Aphididae; genus Aphis; species Aphis gossypii. The sequence continues at coordinate 39,505,749 of NC_065530.1, read as the reverse complement.
AAAAATGTATGTTATCATTCAAAAAATTAAAAAACTTAAATATATTTTTTCTAAAAATAGTTTGTATATTTTTTAATCATGTTGTGTATAAGTAAAGTGTGTGTTAAAGTGTTGATAATTTTTATTCAATAGTTCTATTTATTTAGTACTAAACACAAAATATATATAATGTTTAGAAGTTTTGAACATGTAATTTTTCGGTTTTATTTTTTATAGTTTTTAAATATCTTATAATAACACTACCTATAGGTTCTAAAATTTAAATTAGTATTTTTCAAAGTGTTTTAATAATCTTCTCGGGATCATTGAATCGTCTTATGCAATAATATGCATTTATTATTTACATTATGCTTTATTTTTTATTTAATTTGACCTAATAACAAAAATCAAATAGAACATTTGGGGAATAAAGCTATTGTATATATTATACAGTTAAAACATGAACAATACAAATTGTTCCCCTACCAACGGTTTTTATACCGGTTGGGCTATACGGTACACCAAACACAAGGCTATTAGTACGAATACTCCCACATTTACAAAAAGTCTTATTAGTTGCGCGCAATAATAATTCGGTGATAGCTGTAGCCTGATTATTACACCGCAGGCGATGTGTGAGAGACAAACTGAGGCCACACAATCGTCTATCGCATTGGCGAAGGACATATTATTATTATTATTATTATTATTATATAAAATTGTAGCAATATATTATACGTCTTATTCATTTGTATTATTATTTATTAGTTTCAATATCATTACCTGTATGGCTGTATGTAATATATTGAATTTCATAAAATAACATAGGTACTAACGGATATTTTACAATAGGTTCATAAAGAAAGTTGAATTTAAGATAATATGGATATATTTTTAATTTTTTAATAAATATTAAGAAGTAAACCAGTATAGTCAACTTCGGGAGTATTTAAAAAAGTTATTTGGTACCTACTTTAAATTGTTCACGCGTAGTTCGATATAATCATTTATTATTACTCTACAAGTTAAATATAGAATAAATAAATATATACTGAAATACTATATTTATGTTTTTTTAATATTGATATAATATTAAAATTATATTCTCATACCTACCCTATAACTTTAAAATTATTATACAATGTAAATGTAATTATGTAACTAATGAACTGCAGGTATTAAAGTTTTCTATAAATAATAATTTGAAATAATTATCTGAAATTATTTAAACTTCGAAATTATTTATTAGCTATACTTCGCTAACTTTTGTATAATTTGTAGCATATAGTATATACATTTTTTTCACAAGATATTTTAACTGTATTTGAAAAAAACATCATAAAATACTTACAATTAAAATTAAATTAAAACTTAAAAGTCTTCATTCACACCATCAAGTCATTGTACATAATATATTAATTGTAAATAAATAAAACATCCTTTATATTTATTTTACTATTCGTACTACATAAATCTATAGATTGTGTAATTATCTACCTGAATACCTATTATCTAAATGAAAAAAATGAAAGTTAATAACTTATAATAAATACATACCTATATAAAAATATATATTTGGATACAAATACATTTTAATAATAAATGTAGGTATAATATATGTATACAACTATAATACGTATACCTATTTCTATTGCAAATCTATAATATGACGTGTACAAACGTTATAACTTATAATAATAGTTAAGGCTTCATAAAAAAATTCCAATCTAAGAGTACCTCATAAAATCTACATGTAGGTATTATGTACTTTTTATGATATTCCCATTTTTATAATCCAAGAATAAAAAATTTGTTTCTGGGAGTATAATTAGACTAAAATCTGTCTGGTTTTTATTTTACGATAACAAAATTAAATATTATATAGAATTTTTGTTTTCCATTTTTCTCGAATTTTAAGGACTTCAATTCTTAGACATTAAAAATTTTGAAAACAACATTAAAGTATTGATTTATATTCGTCAACATTTTCGAAAAATATCAGCTTATTAAAACAATTATTAATAAAAAATGACGGTTTTCATTTTAAACAAGAAGTTTGAATTACCACGGGATACTCTTTAAATGACATACAAATTTAAATAGGTAGGTATTTTTTTAATTTCCTTTCATAACTTTTATTTTAAATATACAATCTGTAATTAAAATTACAATAAGTATATAATGAGAGAAGAAAGTAGTTATTTGAAAATATGATTTTAAGTTTTTGTACTTAAAATTTACGAATATTAGAATTTGAATAAGTTTTTGATTATATAAAAATATTAGGGTAATCATTCTGGTAAGTCACTCTTTAAATAGGTATGTGAGCAATTTTTTTTCGATTAAAGTTAGAAATGTTGACTATTTACTACGATTATTATACATAGATACTCGAACACCCATAAAGGTACACATTACATTATTATTATAATGAATATTTCCGACACACAGAATAGTAATATCAAACAAAAATAATTGCTCTCATCGAATAGGTGCATCAAAAGTCAAATGAACCCTATAATTTTTTTTGGCCACCAAAAGTTTGTATGTTAATATATTATATAATATTATAATATTGTAAATATTATACCAGAAATAATTAAACAAAACGACGTTGTGAAGCTATTATAAAATTAGGTCGAGTCATACGTAATAATAAATATAATAGTAATAACTCGCGCGCGTATCATAATGGGTATTGGGTGTAATACTATAATATAATATTCTCCGATCTCGTATTAAATTACTGGTAGTGTACTATCATTTTGGTTTCAATATTTTAAATATAAGAAATCGTAAATTAACAGGGAATCTAATTACCCGGACACGTTTAGTTTAGACTCGCGGTCGTCGTAGTGATAACAGAGTTGAATGTTTACCAGATCGATATAATGGTATAGACGCGTTGTGTATTTTACTGCCTATCTCTGTATACTGTACAATACGCGTAGCGTTTTTTGGGGTCATTATGCACCGCGAACACGTGGTTCGACGGCGGCGGTCCTGCGCTTAGGCGAAAGTGAAACTTTTATTGACGTTACACCGGTCTTCGGCCCGGCACTCGGCAGTGTGTACACGAACAACAACGGTATAATATCCGTGCAAAAACACGCAACTCACGAGATCATAAACTAAATGTGTGTTAGTCGAAATGCCTAGATCGAAATTATAATAACATAGACCGAGTCGTGCTACGGTGGTGAAAACTACGATAATCGTTCGGAGTTTATAATATTATTTTTAAAACAGTATAGTGCAGGCGAGTTTATGTTGTATACGTAATGTTTACAATAGTTTCGATTCGACAACAAAAATTGTACGTCCGGACTCCGGAGGCCCGTGAGTAGACGACCTTGTTAGTTGTTATTGATGATAACGCAAACGCGTCTGTATCTATGAATTAAAAATCAAATTACTATTTACTATATTACGCGTATGCTTTACGTTGTGAGTTTGTGACTCTGCGTTTTCACTTTTTTTTTTTTTATCATTTAATGTGATGGCATTTAACTATTGTAATATGAATTTTATAGTACTTCAAATTTCCTTCATCGTGTTGCCAGCTTTTATAGCTGTTGAAAAACATGTTATTATTAATTCCATTTTATGAGTAGGACACGGTAGCTTGATTCGTCATACCTCCCCAGTTGAAGTAATCACTCTTTAATTCGTGTTTCCCATTTAAAAACTCAATGGATTTGGTAATTTCTAACAAAGTAATAATATTGCCTATAGTCTATACGGTTTCGGACTAATCGGTATGGTCATGCTCTAATTAATATCATCGCCCTTACTACAATTTGGCACATTTCAAATGAATGAAGAAATTATATTATTTATATTTTAAATATAATGCTCAAAAAATCACTTATTGTATTTATGTATATTTATATCCCGCATGTATGTAGGTCCTACATTTAATAATCTAATATAGAAATATAAAATTATTTAATAAGTTTTTAAATTATGTATTACTTATTTATTTTTAAATAATCAATGAATGCTTCTACGAAAGAACGAACATTAATATTTTCTTTACAGTGTTCTTATAACATGTGATTACAAATAATCATATATAATGTCAAAACAATACTATTTCTGACACAGAAAAAACTAAAAATAAATCTTAAGAAAACTGAAATATGATTTATTACCTAATTAAATGTTTCTATAAAAACCCAAAACTCTTGGTGATATTTCATTTAAAATCAAAGAAATACCAGTCAATATTAAAATTTCATTAACTTTGTTTTTTAGTACATACTTCTATTAAATCAATATACTCGTAATATATTTATTAGGTAGGTATTAAAATATTCGTATGTCTAGATTTATGTTTTTCGCACAATTTCGTCTAATAACAAATCATAATGTTATAGTATCATCGTTGTATTATTATTATTATTATTAAACCTTTTGCTGCCAAGCGGTATAAAAAAAATAGATGTGAGATGTGAGAATATGAGTGGGAACGATAATATTATTATAAATTATTATGAGATTTTTCCGACTTTCCGCGATGATAACAAACGTTTACTGATAGTACACGTTGAGCAGAAGTGTTGTATTATAAAAAAAAAAATAGGCTTTTCGTCTGTTACATATTTTGATGAATTTGATTAATGGGGCAACACTGTGCAAAACATCTCGTGTAGAACCGGCGTTCTACACTTTGAACCGGTTCTCCGGCTGTCTGGCGATCAGTCGACAGTTGTTGCGTACCTGCTGTAGTCGTGTGGTCTAGTACTACAATGTTACGCTCCGCGGTCAGTGTGTAACGATGTGTCGTTAATATTTATTTATATCTACGTAAATACTTTATATTTAATGTTTTGGAACTATTAATTTTTACCATACATTATAATATTATATACTGTGTACAGTGTACAATTGGTTTGAAATCCTTATCGAGTTCAGTTGATAAAGATATAAGTGATAATATGTGTTGAAGGTGGGGAAGAACTTTTAACATGGACAGGCCCAAGAGGCCTTTTTTTTCGTTAAAAACGACGAAAAAAGACGAATCGTCGTCACAAGATAAGGTGCCTACGAAAAAATCTTTCAAGGATAAAGTAGATTTTTTTGAAAAGTCTAACGATTCTAAAGATAGTCAAGATGCTGGTAAATTTTGGAATAACTTTAAATTACTTTAATATACTCCTGTTTTCTGTAGAACGACTGTGATCAAACGTTTTATATTGGTACTTAATTTATTTTACCTGAGCTATATATTAAAATAAATATAAGATAATTCATTTTTTGTGACATCATAATATCAACATGTTTTAGATTTTGATAGTGTTAGGTGAAAATATTGTACATGATAATATAAAGTACCTATATTATTGGCTATTGCTTTATATTGTGTTGTGTGTTTTTTTTAGAGATTTTTGAATAGAACTTTCATGCAACTCTTACCTATATAAAAAAAAGACAATTTGCATGAATCGTAAATTTTAGACTTACTTATTCAAGATATCCCTGTAGTATTCCAGGAAATTAATTATGAAAAACGTTATTAATTGATGGTCCATCCGTCAGTTAACACGTTCATCCGTTATTCAGTTGTTGTAATTTAGAAAGTTAGTGAGACAACATTTTAACCGATATTCATTTTATAGTATTGTTTATATATTATAGTAAACGTGATATAAGTTCTTGCACAATTTTAAATATTTTTGGGCTGTGAAATAACAACTTTTTTTATGATAAAACAAACTGTGAACCTATAGTATATCTATACTTGTCTTAGGTACTAATTTCTAGAATGACGTAATCAAACCATTTTTGTTGCATAATAATGATAATAATATTAAAATTACAATGAAAAATAAAAATATTATAACAATAAAAATAAATATAATAATAAAATAAATTATGATTTTGAAAAAGAAAAATATTACTATAGTGCCTACTATAGGTAATTAATAAGCAAATTAATGTTTATAGATATTAGATAGTGTTGAATGATAGGTATTCGTGCGTGTAGACTAAATTGATATGAAATATTATTACAATTATTTATTATATAAATTAAGTAGCGGTGTAATACTTTTATTTTATAAACATTAATTATCTAGTTGAATAATATTTTTAAAAAGATTTAAGTATTAATAGGTATGTGTTCATTATAATAATTTAAAGCCTATATTATAGAATATAGGTACTTATATACGATACAAAGTTACATATTGTAATAACAATTAATAATATAATTTAATTAATTGTCGGCCGTTATAATATTATGATACAGTATAATTATTAATTATTATATTATGTGTTTTAATCAACAGCTACAGATGGATATTAAATATTAATATGTATTATACACGTTATACCTACGTCAGATTTTACAAACACGCTATTAAATTAATTCTTAAGAAAGAACATAGGTATATTCGTATATTTAATTTGTTTGAAAATTGTTGCTGATTGGTATTTCAAATGGATTTATGTTTGATTTAAACGATTATTTAGTTTTTTATTTTATAAATTATAATAATAATAATAATTGAAAAAAAAATAATATTAAATATTAATCATTTATCGCGGTTTAAGTTTTACTCATTCAACTTTATAAATGATTTTAATTTAATTTCAGTCTTAAAAACTGTCGTAAACATACAACATCCTTTTTTATCTATGTCAGCTGGCAATCATTTTATGCCTAGAAACACCAACAATAGTATAACAAAACTTTCACATTATTAGCAATGTGATTTACAAGGTTCTGATACTATATTAAAATTATAATTTAAAAATACATATTTATATGAATATACATTTTTTATTATAGTCTACTTATAAAATTTATTTTTATAACCTAGTTATAAATGGTTTCAAGTTGGTATTTTAAATTATAAAAATGATTTGTGCAAAATTCCAAAATAAGTTTTTTTAAATAGTCGTTTAATTGATATTATAAGATAGGTTCTAATATATTCGCTTATTATTATACTACATCAGGTACCGTTATTTTTATAATAAAAAATTAAAACGATTGCTAAACATCGATTAGAATAATAAAGTATTACCTTTTTTTTGCAAATGAGAAGTAAGCTTATTATAATAATATACTGATACACAGACCATATAATTATCTAACGGCTTACGAAACCAGTTTTTTAGTACTAACTTTTTTGTCTATGTACGAGGTACTATTGGAAATTATTAGTTATTTTCCCATTTACACTGTATGGTCTTTTAATCATTTCAAAATTGCAAATTTGCAGATATTTTCCATGGCATTGTTAAATTATTATTGTTTTAGAATTCGAAAAATAATTATTAATGTATAAATGTTTTTCATTGTACTAATAACAAAAGGTGTATGGCCTTTATTAATTTAAATAAAATTAAATTAAAAATTAAAACAAACCCACCATATGTATCTAAAACTTGTTATTTTGTTATCATAAATTCAATATTTTTTATTAAGAAAATGTAAAATAACAAATTAATTATGAATATATTATGGATTTATCGTATAATGTTTCTTTTCGTAAATGTAGTTGTATAATTAAATTGACCTTTAATTTTGTTGATAAAATAAATACAGCTTATAAAAACAACCATTTAAAGTATTCGCAATAAAAAATATATTTGAACTATTTATCATTCATTGTAGATATCTACTGAAAAAAAAATATAATTTAATAAAATAATATTTTTGCTTTATTATGGACAAAAAAGGAGGAAAGTAAGTAACCTCTTTGGTGTACAGTAAAATTCGAATTTACTTCGTCATTCAGTAAGTCGCTGTAATTTCTGTGTTAAATTTGAATTCAATTTTTCATTATAGGTGTACGAAAAACGATTCTGAACAAAGATTCTACTATTAATAATTGAATAAATTTTCTCCAAAAACTTTGCATCTATCATAATATATTATGTTGTTATTAACTTTTAAGTTAATACAAATTAATACCAACTTACCACAGAACGCCCAAACGGTGTAAATGTAGGTTTAAGTTGTTCGATGTAAAATCAATAATAGCATAATATTAATACAAATTAATTTCAGCATTTTGAAAAATTCATTATGATATTGTATATATCATATAAAATTTAATTATTTTATTACGAAAAGTTTCAAAATTCCATGAAAAATGTTTTTGAATTACAACTAACTATAATTTAATCTCGTCCAAATTTGAACTTAAAATGTCTATAAAATTTACGTAAATTTTACAATTTCAACCAGGTATGATAAAATTCTAAATTCAAAAGTTTATAAAAAAATATTGTGAATTTACTCTCTATTTTTTTAAAAATTCTTTTCATAAAAACTTATGAGGAACCTTGTATTATTTAATACTTTTTAAGATTTTTGATCGAACGAAACAATTTTTATTTACAAAAGTTTTGTTTAAAATCAAGTTTTTTTTAATCATTATGAAAAGTTAAAAAATTAAACTTTTTTATAAAATTAAAAATGTATAACTTGTTATGGTGTAATATCAATATATTTAATGCTCTTTTTAAAATCTAAAATTTAATATATTTTTATTTTACGACAATTTAAAGTAATAGGTATTAAGGTACATATATAGGTATTGTAGACATTCGAATTTTAAAACTGTAGATCATTAATCGATAATCACACAGTCGTTAATCTATGGGAGAATCAAGTGTAAATATTGAATACAAAAGCAAGCATTGTTTTGAATATTATTTAATTGTTTAATTTTGTTAGGCTTACACTTTCGCTTATTATCATCGAAAATTCTTTTGTATTTTGATAGATATTTCAATAGGGACATTCTACTAAATGATAAACATTCAACACAACAATACGTATTTTATACTTAACCTATTTTTTACATCATTACAAGAACAATTATGCAATAGATTTATACTGTTTATAAGTTTAAAAAAAAAACTGACCCTTCTTAGGTTATTAAAATAAAATACCTCTTCCGAGTATAAGGTGCCTAGTACCTATAATATTGTAAACGTTTATTACACTTATCAGTTATTGCTACAGACCTAACTACTATCCGAGTCTAAATTATTAAAAAGACGAATTGTACCTATAACAATGTTTCAAATAATCAAATGTTATTAGTTATGAGTACTTATGACTTATATGAGTTATGAGTTACGATTATTATGACATTTATAAGTTATCAACTTATAACTGTTGTAAACTAGTTGAATTCCGTGAGGTATTCGAGGTTTGTAGACTATGCTACTGTAGTTACACAGTTAATTAATTACCTACAATGCATACATTATTTTTATTTTTGTTTTTATATTATCAATACAATCCGTAATCGCTCAATTCTTAGATTTTCCTTATCGATTTTTAATATTTATATGATAACCTAAAAGTGATCACCAGACAGTACACGACATCTAGTCCGTATTCCGTATAGTAAATAAGGGTTACGACCTACTTAATCCAAATATATGTGGCGCCCGCGCGTCATTACTATTATTATGTACTCTTAATTATACATATTGGTACTTACATACATAATATTTAATTAATCGATTATTATTTATCAAACTATTTGATTATCTAACTATGTAAAGTAATAATATGCTTTAGAATCTAAAGAATAGTATGTAATATGTTAATATGTATATAAGTGTCTGCTCAGTTTAACATTAAATAATTTTAAATAATACAAGGTGTCAAGGTGTAATACTATATTATACGCAAATTTTTTTAAAATTTCATCCTAGAAGTGGTGACACTATCCTAAATTAAATAGTATTGTACATATTGTGTGTACAGTTAAATTCATCGAAAGTAATATATAGTTGTTATTTAAGCTTGTTATTATTTAAATTATTAAATATTCAATTGTATTTCTTAAAGCTATAAAATAATTTCAACTTTAAAATAAGAAATAATGTTTCAAATATTTGTATGCAGTATGCAATAAAATAAAAATGTAATTTTAAAAGCGTTTACCAATAAATGATAAGTTTATTCTCGGGATAGTCGAATAAATTGTACTTATTAGGTACCTAAAAAGAAATGGTTGAATTGCACTTGGGCTCAAAATAAATATTTCAACGAAAATATTATGCATTTTAAGGGGTTAAGCGTTTAGAAAATACTCATTTCCTTTCCCACTTACAGGCTTAGAACTGACAATGTTTATGTATGACGTGTACCTAGTTATAATGCGGTCTATAAAATGTTTCCTTTATGTAGAATAATAGGAATTAGGATGTAGATTTAATTTATCGCAATCATGGTATTGTAAAATACAAAATTTGCAACTGATTATAAATCTAAAATAGAAACTGGAAAATTATGTTTTAACACAATTACAAAAAATACATACTAAGCTAAATTTTTTGATTGAAGTTTGTTATTAGTTTATTACTATAAAAAAATGATCGACATTTAAAAAAAAAATGTAATAATGACAATAATTATATTTGACGATTAAGAATTTATAATATTATATTAACATGATTTTTATATAAAACTATCATTTTTAACCACGCCAATGATTAAAATCACTGTCAGTCCTATGCCTATAAATGGAAATGGAAATGAGTGTTTTCTAAACGTTAAAATATTTTTGTTGAAATACTTTTTTTGAGCCTAAGTGCAGTTCGACCACTACCTGTTTTTTTACCCAAGTGCAGTTTGACCAGTACCTTTTTTAAACCCAAATGCAATTTGACTATACCCAGTTTATTGTGTCTGATTAAGAAATGATAATCATTATTTTATAAAACTATAAAAAAGTGCACTATTATTTTTAGAATAACTTTAATAAGTATGACATTAGTATGATATCAGACATTAGCATATTAAAACAATCGATTTTATACGAAAAGTATTTGTATTATACGATTGTCTTTGGTGTTTCTATCATATTATGATAACTGACAAGTATTTTAAGTAAATGTTTATAGTTGTCTTATTAAATTATTGTTTAAGTTTATATGATATACTTAAAATTTAAATAAACAATGCTCTACTAGAATATATTGTCGATTGTGTTATATAGCGTTTAATATAGACCGTATAAATATATCTAAGTATTATAATTAAACTATGATAATAAAGAAAATATTTTAAATCAGTAGGTTTTTTCTAATAAATTATAAACTGCATATTTTGATACGGACTACGGTGATGCGGGTTTGATTGCTGTTTGTCGTTGTCCGCCAAAATTAGTGTTCCGTGAGAAATGAGAATAAAACACAGATACTTAATTGAAAATTAAATGGCATGGTAAATGATGTTATATCAAAAAATAACGATATTTATTGGTCATATTAACGTTATTTACCTATGAATGTAGGGATTATTTAGCGAATAACGTTAATAACCGTAAAAATGGGAAATGTTGATTATAATTTATAAAATAGATTTCCAACGAGCAATGATGAGGTGGCCACTAAACCAATTGAGGTATAAACTGAGTAAACTAATAAAACTTTTTCAAGCACAGATAAAACGTAGGTATACCTTGTGCCTATAATAATAGCATATAATAAATCTAATGACAAATTATAATACAGTTGATTGTACCTTACTGCCTTAGTATGTGTACGACTGTCGTCTGTCGTCGTATGTGCGGATTTGAAATGGCTATTGATGTATAAACCATTCGTACAACTTTTAACATACAAATAAAAAATATCCTTATGAACAGGGGCGGAGTGGCTCCAAAAATCTTACCGGGCAAATTAATATTTTCAGGCCACTTTTTAATATTAGCACTACGGCTTACGTACATTAACATAATAAATTTTTTTTTAGGAATGCGTTTATATAATTATTTATGTCCAATCAATGTGCAAAAAGTACTGATCAGTAATCACTCATCACATATTATGTCTTCTTATATTATTTTCAGCTTCACTGTAAACTATTATAATATTATAGGTCCTTAAACTAATATATTAATTTACGATGAACATATTTTTTAATTTTTTTTACTGAATATATTTTTGCCACCGATCATTTGGTATTTTTAACTAAAAGTTTTTTTTTTGATTTTAGCTGTAAATAATTTACAAATTAAACAGTATAAGGTTTAAGGTTTCAAAAAAATAACAAATTCTTACTTTACAATAATTTACTTCAAAGATTACTTTTAGTACCTAGTTTATTAATTATATATTATTACTAGTTCCATTAGAATTGATTTTTCTATAGACAGAAAATACTTTAATTATTTATTATTATAAATCAAAAAAAAGAAAATTTAAAATCGAAAAACTATACAGACTATAATATAGTCCAAAATGGGCAATGGCATAGGTACTATTAAATCAAAATATGATAACCAAACATTATTAAAAAAAAGTCATTTATAGAATTATATTAAATAATACGCAATATGGAATGATAATAATATGTTGTCAATAACTCTTTTAGTTGAACTTATCATTTATCCTTTTTTTTATTATCCTTCTAATTTTGACTCAAACATTATACATTTATAACCAAAAATTAAACGTATCACAAAATTATCGAATAATAGAAATATAATATATAATGATGTCCGATGGGCTATATTATTTTGTATAGGCAATCCAGGCCACTGGGAAATGCCCCGGTTGCCCGGTGGGCCACTCCGCCCTGCTGCTTACCAACAAACTGGATAATAAATATTTTTTGTCTTCTAAGGATTATAAATATCTCATTGGACAAATTAGAAAATTAAAATTGTATTTAGTAAGTAGCTATTAAAAGGACTGTTGCAAGCCTTAAGGGGTACCAGCGCGGCGCTGCCATTGCAAGACTGGTTTCAACAATAAGCATTGTGCCTGTCGCGGGGCTGAAAAATTGTGTAACAGTGAATTTCACAGCAGTACCTACAACTAGTAAAAATAAATAAATGATTATAATAATGCCTATTTTTCAAAATACCTATACAATTTTTCAATTTATAGAATTTGAGTTTCACGTGCATATCCAGTATTAAAAAATAATTAGGTACCCGTCTATTTAGTATTATTTGGTCAATAACGTTATAATAACCGGTGAATAACGTTAATTTCGGATTAATATCATTTACTGTAATACACATATAATATATATAAAATAATTATATATTTATATATATTATATATATATTTGATTTTATTATATAGAAATAATAATATTATAAATTATACATTGATACTCGTATAATGGTCGCGGTGGTCGTCACCATTTCACCTATAAGCTGGTTGTAGCCTTTTGCCGCTGATCATACGTATACGTACTATAGTACGTACCTACATAATATACGCCTACTACTAAGCACGTTTACGTTTGAGAGATTAATTAGAATTTAGGTAAATAAAAATGTACTGTTAAAAATATTGGTAATTATAAAATAGTTTATATTTTTATAAATACAATTTTTTTCACATAAATCCTTTGATATTTTCCAAATGTACAATGTACATATTATGCTATTACGTATAATGACCAATCAAACCAATGATCACAGTCGTAATGAAAACAAAGAAATAAAATAAATCTGCCTGATGTAAACTTTTGCTAAGTAGCTGTTGGTGGTGAGGGACTACGTGAAGGGTCGGGTGATGAAACGTTTGAACAAGTACTTGAAGAACGCGATGTATACACAAAAGATGGCCGGAAAAAAGGCAAAATGGTCATCGTGAACATGATAACGGTACACAAAAGTGTAAAAGCTATTGGTAACCCTGAAGCGGGTACTTCTGAAGCTAGTATCCCCGCTGTCAAACATTCGTTGTCATCATTCGATCGAGAAGGTTCAATGAGCAGGTCTTCATCCAGAGATAGTCTCTCTTCCCCGAGTACTTGGAGAAAATCGTTCGTCGGTACTCGGTCACAATTCGACTTACATATTGAAGAAATAAAAAGTAAGCAATTACATCGAATATTGAATATTTAACAAAAATATTCATATCTATACTTTATACATAAATAAATTAAAACATTAAATATATACATTAAAGAAATATACGAGAAAATGTACAATGCACAATTACATTCTATAAAATGATTAATATAGCCTGTTGGTATACAACTATACTGAATTATTCGAATTAAGATTTTCAATATTTTTTAATTTGCTTATGAACTTTTCAGGGGATTCCATAACACGCGTAAAACAATAAAATTACACATATCGATTATTTATAATATATACATTATACAGTACCTATATATAGTAGTTACCTTAATATATTATAAAAAAAAAACGGGCTGATTTTATTTTATTTATATTTTATCGACGTGCGCTAACTACCTATAGGTCAAAATACTAAAAATAATTTTTCTTACAGAATTATACAGAAATCTGCAGCACTTTATATCTATCTCATAATCTATGTGTATAAATGTGAAAATGGAAATCTTTGTCACACTATGTTCTCTGAAACTGTTCATCCAATTATCTTGATTTTCAATTCACGGAGCCGGTTTTAAGTTGGTTTTTGATTCTATAAGCTAATAAAAAATAGAATTTGGTTGTTTTAAAAAAAAAAAAATAATTATTTAAAAAAAATGCTGCCGTTAAATGGTAAAAAAAAACGCTGAGGGGTGTAAGTTTAATAGGTAGGTACCTACGTCATAAATATCATCCATACCAGTGGTTTTCAACCTTTTTGTTTTCGCGGACCACCTAGAATCTAAAATCTAGATCTAAGTAGGACTATTGACCATTTTGGGTTTTGGTTCGTTTAACTACTGTACTGAAAATATAATATTATTATATTATACGGATCGGTACCGTTTTTATCGGGAATCGGCGGTTGAGAACCACTGATCTATACAACAAATCAGAAAACCAAGAATATTATTTATTCACACAATAAATCACATGTTTCACGCTAATAATATTAGCATTAGGCAACCAAATTTAAAATGGTTGCATTTTATTCGAGCAATGAAGTGCATGAGGGATAGCTAGAAATACATACAGTTTCCTTGAGGATTTGCTCATTGCGACATCTCCTGAAATAACAGAGATATCATATTTTAATTTAATTTAATGTTTTAATAAAAAAGTTAAAAAAAATTATTTAAAAAAGATGGAAGATAGTCATTTTGTAGAATTAATTTTTCTGTAAATTTTATTTTTCAACATTTTATATTCAATTTCGTTGAATGTAATATGTTTACCTACTAGTTTCGAGAAAAATTGTGAATTGTTTAATACCAAAGCGATTAGTGACAATGATATTAAATATGCGATCCGTGGGTTTTTAATGATAATTGTTATCGGACGGTAATTTGTAATTTTCAAAAAAAAAAGGATTAAAAATCACGATGTTAATGAAAATAAAATGTTGAAACGTCAACATTTTTAGAAAATAAACTGTACAAAATGGCTATCTTCGATTTTTTTAAATAATTAAATAAAAAATTATTTTTTTAAATATGAAATTTAATTAATTTATAGTAAATCTTGTATTAAATATTCAACTCTTAGCTACTTACAAAAAATGTTTTATACATTTTTAACTATAAAATAATTTGAAAATATTCATGATGTTGACGAATTTGGTCAATATTTCAACTTCAAACGCTAATAAAAAGAAAGTGTCTATATGTATTCTTATCATTTTTGAATTACTATTGAATAACTTATGAGGATCTTTGTATTAATTTTTCAAGTATTTTGACTTAGCCAAAAAATTTTTATCGATATTTAAAATAAAAAAACTAAACAAAGACGACTATTTCAAATTCCTATAAATAGCCTTAAAATAAGCAAAATATTTTGAAAATTAATTTATGTAAAAAAAATTTTAATCTAAATAATTGGTGAAATTTTTAAGTATCTACGACTTATAATTTTTGAATAATAACAAATATTTAAAATCGTGTAGGATAATTCGTTATCTTTACGAAATTACTCAAAAATTTAAAATTCAAACTCATTTAATATTTTTTCCATAATGATATTTTAAGTTTCCTCTATAACTACTTGAAAGAAAACTTATGGAAAACTTAATGTTGAATTTTTATGATATAAACACAAAAAAATTTATGATTTTTTAACTACAAAATTACATGCAAATTTTCGCGATTTTGACGTATTTCGTAATTATTGAACTTTAAACGCTTATAAAAAATTGTGAGTAACGATTTTTGATTTTTTTTTAACTACAATAAGAACAACTCATAAGTAACCTTATATGTTTTTGTACCTTTACGTACTTTATGTGCTAAGTTTTTTTGGGCACCCAACATTTTTTTATCGTCACAAAAATTCTCAGAAGTTTTCTGTTGTCTATAAATAACTCAAAAAAGTCCATGTATAGATAACACTAATATAAACATGTGGTGAAAATTTCAAGTATTTATAGTGATATGTTTTGAGTTACAACCATATAAAAAAATCGATTTGGTCAAAAACTGGTTTTGCGTAAAAATTTCCGTTTTCCGTCACTTTTTTATGTTTTCTTGATTTTTTTTTTTTTTTGAAAACTATTGGAAAATGTTTACTTTTGACCTTTATAATGCACCAAAATAGTGCAAGAATATTCACTTTGCCATCCGAAGTCACCTCTGAAGTTTTAAATTGAAGTATTGTTTCGACAAGTTATGCTGTACACAGACGCAAAAAAAAATCCCCCTTATCATTGTAAAATCAATACATTCGTTAAGGATCTAAAAATCAATAAAAAAAATTAATCATCGTTAAACTTAAATTATATAATGATATCACTGAAATTGAATTATTTAAATGTACCTAATCGAAAGTACTATGTATTACCTACATTAATCAACATTTGTGGTTTATTAATTATTCTGTTAATAGTGTTATTACTAGAGTACTTACATTAAAAATCTAATATTACATGAATTTATTATTATTTTTTATTTAAATTAATTTCAGTCTACTCCCTGTCAAATAATCTGACATACACATAACATTGTAATAAAATTCATATAATAAACGCCTGATTAAAAATTCAACTGTACGCCAATTTATTTATAGAGCGACTTACATTAAAATAGCATCATTTAAGTTTAATCGATTTCAACGGACTTTCAGAAAGTACATTTTATGCAGTTTATATATTATCTTATTTATAGCCGCTGTCCCCGGATGAAATAGGCTATTGTGAAATCATTCACTGTCCAGTTATTCAGCCAACATAAATAAAATCAATTGAAAGTTCAAGTGTGTCCACACGTCTTGTGGACACATTTTTTAAATATGGTGACGTTACTAGATAAATTAAAATAGTATTTCTATGAAAGTTTTATAAACCTTCAATTATTTGATTGTTTTCATTTAACTTAAAGTAAAACTATTTTTTTATGTCATACGATATCAAAACACTGATGTTTTTAATAAATAATATTTTTAAGGCTGTGTAGGCCTATTGTAAAACTTCCTCCGCGTATTTAATTATTTGTGTAGAATGTATAGATACCTACTTTATTTATTTATTAATTACTTTTAGTCGGATAAATGTGATGGAAATTTGTAATAACATGATCACAATTATTAAAAGGTTTTTTTATATACCCAAGATTTTTACTTTTTATAAAAAGAAAATATACCTATAATATAATATAGTAGATATACAATGTGTGTGATGATAAAAGTATAACGAAATATATTTACCAAGTACCAACGCATTTACATTGATTCGGTTTAGTTCTTACTGCATCATTTTTGAAAAATTTTAATTTTAATTTTTTTTTCTCTAAATTTGAATATGAAATTGAAAATAATTAATAAATACAACAGTAAGTTCTATTTATATGGTAAAAATAATCAAATCCAATTCAAGGTCACGCGGCGTTCCAAACATTTTGTGTTACCTTTGTTGTTGAACACACTTAGGTATATATGAACTTATAGATAAACTTAAATTTTTTTTTTTTTCAGAATTGCCGATTTATATTTGATTCGTTGTTTATTTATTTAATTTTTTTAGATACTATAATATTAAAACAAATTTATTTTTGAACGATAACCTACATAATATATTAACTTAAATTGACTGTTAATTTGCATATATATTATGTATTAAACGTAATTACTTAAACGTGTAATTACACCTTATCGACTATTTAAACCTGTTTCGGTTATGATAACAGTTACAAATATAAAATATAGCTAGTAGCTACAACTATACTTACTGAAATCGATTGGTACACTTTCTATGTTGTATATTTATTGTTGTCAGTTTAAAATTAAAATAAAATTGCTGAGAAGTTGATATAATATCTAATAAACAATAGTTGTATGTTTTACTTAATTGCTAAATTTTTATTTTTATATAGGTAATAATATTATACCCATCCACTTTTTTGTTATTTAACGAAAACATTATAATACCTATATTACCTTCTGATGTTTTAAAATATTGATTGCATTTATAATTTATTTTACTTGATGGTTTTAGAAAACCATCCCTTATTAGATTCTATTATTCATAAATAAAAATATAAAACCGGTTATTTCATGAATTTAGATTCAATAGAACGTTTTTTCGTCTTGAGTTTTACAATTGTTTATGGTAAATGTAGTTTTTTTTTATTATTTTCATAGTCTCGCCGTCATTGAATGTAATATGTATTGCATGTCTGTGACTCGTTTCTTATTGGTTTATTGTTGGAAAAAAGTTTTAAACGTCAAATGATTACTATTTATCTAATTAAAACACGTATTTTAAGCTTAAAGCTTTATCGTAATGTGTATATTATATAATATAAGGTGAATCCCTTAAAAGTAAACTTGGATACATTGATTATAATCTAAATAAATACATGGATTGTGACTTGTGAGTATGAAGGTTTAAAAAAATTGGTTAAAATATCAAAATATTTAAATTAACTATTTTTTGTCACTCATAAGATACCTATTTTTGAAGATATATTTAACATGACCTTATTATTTTAACATAATATTATAACCATATTATTTATTTAACAGGTTTTGAAATCTAATTAACAAAAAATCGTACCACTCATCTAAACCCTTAACAAATCTGAAAACTTGAAATCTATTAATGATTTTTTTTTCTTAAATAGGTACCTACCTAAATTAATCAAAATTTAAGTATAATATTTGGACGCAATGCCGATTATTTAATCTATTTAATATTTGTTAAAAAGTTGGAAAAATATATTTAATGTGTTTTGTTTATTATAAATAACTTAAATGTATAAAATACTTTACTTCCTAATTTCTATAAGCAAATAAATTATTTATCATAGAATTAAAAAAAAAAATAATATATTTTATGAAGTTCCAAATTATAAATATTAGATATAAAATATAATTTAACTGTTTTTTTGTTTTTAAATTATAACGATTATATATATATATATATATATATATATACAAAGAACTAATAATATTATTGTTATTTTTATACTAGATATATCATATTATAATATTGTTTATATAGTAGCAAACATACCGGCAAATAATTTAATTTTAATATTCTCCGTACAAATTTAAACATAATAAGGATTTAATATTTATTATTCTTTTCAACATTACATTAAAAAAAACCAGTTTTTCATTGTTTTATAAACGTACTTATATATTACATTGAAAAACTATTACTCGCATATTAATGCGATATCCTATTCAATATTTATGACAACAACAATGATGATTGTATCAGTATTGACTTGCTGATTATTTGGTTTTTGCTGTTATGTAAGACTTGTAGAAATGAAATTGTAGTGCGATATTCCTAAGCCGTTTAATATAATGGTATCGATTAAACATTTGTCCCTTATTGCATTATTATTATGTCAGTTCATATACCGGCACGGTGACAACCTGAAATAAAAACGAGTGATCTACTGTCCTATATATTTCATGTTTTTAAAACAATATTACAAATTACAATTGCACACGGAATCTTTATGATTTCACTATGTCATATTTTATTTAAATAAAACAGCCTTAAGGCGCATGTAACTAATATCGATGTGGTGTTTGTATGTATTGTACCTATCGTATAGACGAACAGGAGAGAGTGCAGAAGAAGACCTTTGTTAACTGGATAAACTCATATCTTAGCCAAGTAACGTATACATATTAAAATATTTTATATTCGATCGAATAATTTTAATCATTATGTTGTAGAGGATACCACCACTGAAAATTGATGATTTGATCGAAGACCTTAAAGATGGCACTAAACTACTTGCATTGTTGGAAGTTTTATCAGGAGAAAGATTGGTAAACATCGATTAAAATTTTATTAAAATAAAATCTTTACTAAAAAAAAAAAAAAAATTGTTTAAGGCTATTGAGCGTGGTCGTAACATGAGGAGGCCTCATTTTTTGAGTAATGTAAATTCTGCAATACAATTTTTACAAAGTAAACGGGTAAGTAACAACTAATGTTCCTTATGGGTGTATTATATTAATTTAAGATTTAATAATATTTAGATGTATGTATATTGTATGTATAATTTTTAGATCAAATTAGTAAATATAAATTCTGCTGACATTGTTGATGGGCGACCTCCTATAGTATTAGGGCTCATCTGGACTATAATTCTATACTTCCAGGTAATAAAAATATAAATTATAAATTGTTAACTTTTACTTTATTAAACTATTATACAATTAAATGCTAAGCTTCGTAAGACTGGAATTACTGTTACAAATAATGACGTGAGTATATAGCTAAACATTTTAAACATTATAAACAATTATAAAAACGATTGCCACTTGTAGAATATAAAAAAAATATAATAATACTCATAAATTATTATCTATGATGTTTCTTTAAGCTTCGTTTTTGTATATAATAGATTGAAGAAAATACAAAAGGACTTTCGTCATTGAATTACTCTTTTAGTGGAAGCACGAGTAGCTTGGAAAGCATTCGATCTCCTACGATGGAAATCAACCGGAAAGCCGATGGTGCTAAAAAAACATTGTTAAAATGGGTCGGAACGGTAATACCAAAGTATGTATTTTATAAGTAATTATATAATTTATAGTTATGTTAAAATAGTACTTAAGCTTAAAATATCTTTGCTCAACTTAGGGAAAGTAATATAAAAGTAAAAGATTTTGGACCAAGTTGGAGAGATGGCATAGCTTTTCTAACTATTATAGATACTATACAAACAAATTTAATTGATATGACTACTTTGAAAAACGAAACAAACCGTACCAGACTAGAAACTGCATTTAATGTCGCTGAACAAGATTTAGGAATTACTCGTTTGCTGGATCCAGAAGTATGTTTAATGTTAATTATAATATATTAAATTTAGTTTATATTTGTCTTATTAATCTAAAATATATTTTTAGGATGTCGATGTAGATCGGCCGGACGAAAGATCGGTTATGACTTATGTAGCGCAATTTGTGCATAAGTATCCTGAAGTTCGAAGTGAAAGTGGTGAATCAATCGATAAAATTCAGAAAGACTATAATCTTCTTTTAACGTGGTTAATAGAAAAAACTCAACACCTGTCTTGGTCTCAAAATTTATCTCAAGATTTTTCGGTTAGTAAATTTAAAAATAACAATAAATATAAGTATTTTATTATTTTAGTATATAATTAAATACAAATAATATAACAATATCTATATACACTTTTACCAGGAATTTTCAGCCACCCAAGATGAAATTATTTCTATGAGTCATTTATATAACAGGTTAAAGAAAATATGTAATTCTGGTTCGTCAATTGGTATTTCAGTACAATCGTGGAAAGAATTAGAAAAACTTTGGACGTTATTAGATAATCTAGTAAAGAAAATTCAAGCTTTAATATTTGATGATGTTTAAAATCATAATATGTATCATAAATATTTTTACAGATGAAACATTGGCAATGGCAGTTGGACCTGTATTTACCAGAACCATTTAAAGTAATTGGAGAATGGATTACAAAAGCTGAGCAACTCATAAACGATAATAATATCCCATCTATTATGAATGAGGAGACTGCGGTTATAATTAGTAAAAAACTGGAAGATCATAAAGTACAAATTGATTTATATTTTATTTTAAAGAAATTTCATTAAATAATGATCATTATATAGAAATTTTTTGCTGATTTACCTGAAGTTCAACAAAAATTCAATGAACTGTTGGTTAAAACTAAGAACCAAAACAAAGAAGTGAATGATTTATCAAGACGTCTCAACAACATTGAAGTAGATTCACATAAACGTCGAACCCATCTAAAATTTTTAGAACACAAGGTATTTTTATAACTTATAGTTCAACTAAAATATTGCATATTTCAGCGAATAATAATATTGACATTTCTTGCAAGTATTGAAACATAATATGATAAATTTGGTTGACTAAACTTTAACTAAAAGCATGTACCTTACGAAAATGACAGAAAGTTTATTTATTTTTAGTGTTGTTTGATTGCATTTTTAAGTTTGACTGAAAATAAACTAAAAGCATGGACTGTTAAATATGGCCGTCATCAGGATGTTTTGCAGCTTCTCGAGAAATACAACAATTTCGTTATAGGAAATAATATATTTCAAGAATTTAATAAGGCATTTATAGATATGCAAAATGTTGTACAAGAATATAAACATGAATGCCGTATAGAGTATAAAGAGGCAGTTGCAATTGAAAAATTCATGAGACAGACTGCCGAACAATGGAAAAGTATTGCTATGGAGCTGAGATGTGCGCAAAGTATGCTCGAAGAAGTAATTTCATATTGGAGACGATGGAAATCGGTATCTGAAGATATGAAAGCATGGTTAGCAGATGCTGTTGAAAAAATTAATTTGCCACACGAGCAACGAATTGATTTTTTCCAGGTATTTAATTAAACTTTAATTTTATACATGCATTATGTTGAGAGAACTGAATACTGAATGAGCTATACTTCGTTTTTAGGATATTGGTGTCTGGAAAGAAAAATATGAATTGCTTAATGATACTGTAAGTTTTTTAATTGCAACATGTGAAGATTTAATTTGTGCTGAATTAAAACAAGAGTTCCAAAATATTACAACTACGTGGGAAAGTATATTTTTGGTAAATAAAATATAATCATACAACTAATTCAAACAAATTTAGGTACATAGGTTGCAATAAATTTAATCTTTTTTTTTATAGAAAGCTAAAGATTACATGCATTCTGGTGATATGATTAGAAATCGTAAAGAATTTTTGGAAGGATTGGATACATTACATAAATGGAATATAAAAGCAGAACAAATTATGTCATCAATACATTTGAGTTCGTCCCAAAAAATTAAAGATTATCTTAGTGACATCCAAGTATGATAATATTTATTATAATAATCTAAAAATTATTCTGATTAAATAAAATGTTCTTTAGAATCTTCAAACACAATTGGATCAAATGGATGATCTTTTTAAGACAATCAGTAAAAAATTTCAAGTTCTAATAAAAGATTTAACAAGGGATGAAGTTAATGAGATGATGTTGTGTGTTAAAAAAGAAAAAGGCAAGTCAATTTAAGAGCACGCTACACCCGTATGTATTGTCTCTGTCCTACAAACGTTAAACATAGCAAAAACTGTTTTGCACGGGAAAAAATCGAGAAGGCTACAGTCATAACTAAGAAACAAAATTTTCACCACAGCTAAAGGAGAACTTTAACTGTGAAATATCGTGTCTACAAACAAAGTTATTCGAGTTTAAGAAGAATCGATTTTGAAAAAATTATAACTTTTTTAGTATAAGTGATATCGAAAAAATAAAAATGATATTTTACAGTTAAAGTTCCTCTTTATACCTATATGGTGAAAATTTTGTTTCTTGGTTATGACTATAGCCTCCTCGGTTCTTTTCCGTACAATACAGTTTTTGCTGTCTTAAATTTGTAAGATGGAGACAACACACGCGGTTATTATAGTGTCCTCTTGAATTACATATGTAAATGTATAATTTTATATTATATTATATAAGGTATTTCATTATCTAATTTATTCTGAATGAAACAATTAAAATCATAATATATTAACCATATTATGGTTTTATAATGATTTGTTTTTGTTTTAGTATTAATTAATATTCATTAATCAGTATAGTTAATGAAAAAGGATTTTTTAATACATTTTCTCTACAAATTCTTTTTCTTAAAAAAAAAAAAATACTAACAAATTTGCCAGACAAAAATAAATTGAATTAGTAATTATTATGTTATCATTTTTCATATCTCATTTGAGTTTAATTTTTAGCCTATAAAATAATTTTCTACCAGAGTGCCAGACTTGCATTTAGAACTATGTCTCTAGTAGGCTGTTAAAAATTTGGTGCACCTATTTTATTAGCTAGTTCTTAGTAAAAATATTTTTCAACATTTATTTTGTGTTTATAAATTTATTGTATAGACTTTTTACATTTTTTAATTAATTTACATAAGCCCATATTTATTCAACTTGAATAAATAATTAAATAATACTTTGAACTTATTGTATTGTGTATAAAAAAATAAAAATAAAATAATGTTTGATTTATTATATTTTAAACACAAATATGATAAGTGATATGAATTAGGTATTTCCCAACATGACCTAACTGTGATCCGATAGATATAAACAATTCCAATTAAACAAGAATAGGTACAACTACATTGTTTTAGGTATGAATACAGTATATTCTATAGTTATTGATATAATATTTTATAATAATTTTTATACATTTAATAAACTTCTATACTCAAACAAAACAACAATTTTTTTTAAATAAATTGAATTTCATATCGTAAAAAAAAATTGTATTTTAAATAAAAAGTTTGTGAATAGTACCCCTAAATCAGTGGCCAATCATAGTTCTATAGGTTATACTGGTTATAGCTTATATACTGATTATGTCTTCATTCAAGTCTAGGTACTGCCTTAGACTTTTTGAATTTTTTTTAAGGCATTAAAATGTGTTTTCCTAAAAAGTTATCATTAAAATTATAGTATTATATATTAAAGTACATATTATTGTGTACCTGTATGATATTATATTATGTATACGGTGTAACCTTTAATGTTAAAATGCAAAGAAAAAACAAGTTAAATATGTATAATCATATAATATACCTAACAGTGTGTTTTAATTGGTTTTCCTTTGTTTATAGAATCTCTTGTTAATATTAGAGCAAGCATACCTGTACAATTAAATGCTCTTCATCATATGCTCGTTCAGTATGATGCTCTTGAGACAGGTCAACAAGAAATAAATCATTGGTTGAATAATTGTGAAGAATTTTTATCAACATTAAAATTAAGTAAAAATCAAAATGAATTACATGAAGATATTGACTACTTAAAGGCAAGTTATGCTTATAGTTGGTTAAGATTTTAAAGTTGATATAATTTTCAATTTTAATTTCAGAGTATTATAGTGCGCATGTCATATTACCAGTCTATGTTATCTAGCAAGAATAAAATATTCCAAAGCATTATTAAATCAATTCAACCAGAGAAAGATCAAGGAAATAATTCAGAATTTGTACAAACAATGGCTGATTTGAACGCTAAATTTTCTAGAATAACTCAAGAATGTCAACAGTGGGATATGGTATGAATATATTTAATGTATAAAATATTATTATAAGTAAATATTTAAATTTTTTTTATTTATACAGAAATTACAACAGACTTTGAGATGTTGGCATAATTTTATTGAAATAGAAAAAGTTATACAAGATTGGATTGAGACAAGTAAACAAATATTTTTAGAGGAACAGACAAGTTCAAGACAAAATTTAGAATCTCAAAAAGTAAGTTTACTTAAAACAGAAATTTAATCTACTATTAGATAATATTTTATGAATTTTTTTTTTTTTTTTTAGGGATATTTTGAGTATTCAAATAATAATAAATGGATTTCCGAGTTAGAAAATGTTGAAGGTGAACTACTTAGGTGTATTTTACCTAGTGAACAGGAAACAATAAAAAATAGATCTAAAGCAATAAAGTTAAAATATCAAGTAATACCTACTGCATTACATAACCGATTATCAAATATTGATTTATACTGTTTGTAGGAATGTTTAAGTATGGTCCCTGCATACATAAAAAGAGTTGAATTTAAACTGAACGAAATTACATTCAATCAATGTATAAATGAAGCAGAAAAAGAACTTAACATTGAACAACAAATGTTTAATAGAAATGAAAATGTTAATTTAATACTAAGAAGGAACATTGTAAGTGTTATTTACTTATAAATTTACTGATGTATTAATCCTAATTTAATGATATTTAGGAATACTTTGATAACGGCATGATAATTAAAGAACTTAAATCATGTTTAAATAATATGTCTGTCGAAAGTAAAAAAATATCAAATCCTTCTATTGATTCAAGTTTAAACAAATCAATTAATCGATTTGAAAGTATAGAAAAAAGAACTGCCGAAATGAGACAAAAATGTAAACAAATACCTAATCAATTTGAAGATTATAAATCTAAATTTAATAATCTAGAAAAATGGATGGATGCAGTTGATGTAAGCGTTGAAAAATTATTAAAAGGACTTTTAAATGATGAAGAATTTGAATTTGAAAAATCTATATTCCAAGTAAATATTTAATTTAATTAATATTTTATTGCTTATAAGTTATATTAAGTTATTTATGTAATACATTTTGTTCTTAGGAAATTTGTCGTGATGTAGATAGTAAACGTGATGATATGAAATGGATGGTTCAAGTACTAGATAGTCTATTACCTTATGTATCTGAAAAACAACAACAAGTTGAACAAAAAAATCTTGAAGAATTAATTGGCCGATATAAACATTTAATACCAACCATTGACATGACAATAACTAAAACTGAGATGTATACTAAGTGCTTTGTATACAAAAAAGAAGTTACAGAAGTTAGTTGATTTATACTAATATACATTTCTTTTTCATTTCAAATTTAATTTATTTGTATAAATTACTTGTTTTGTTAGATTGGAAAAATATTAGAAAAAGCCAAAGATGAACAATTATTAGGGGAATCGTGGGATGATTTAAGTGAGCTCATTAAAAATCAGGAACAAATAATTGAAAGACTCGAGAAACAACGAATAATTGTCATGTCAACATTGCAGCGAGGAAAGCAATTAGTAAAAAATTCCTCTTCTGTGCCAAACTTTATTCCTCAACTTGTTTCCAAATTGGAAACAGATTGGAGTTCTGTTTATAATGATTCTATTGATAAATTCAATAAGTTAAAAAATGCTCAAAGGTTATTAATAGATTATACAAAAACAAAAAATGAAGTAATGGAAATAATTAAAAAAGCTGAAAATGAATTAAAAACAGTATCTGATGATAATAAACATAACTCAAAAGAAATATCAATGCAATTAAGAAGTAAACAAGAATTAAGTCTTGCTTTAAGAGAAGCAGCTGAAAATATGTTGAACAAATTAAGAGATATATCACAAAATTTACATATTCCTGAAAAAGAATTTGCAATTGAAAATGAAGTAATATTATATAAACTTATTATTATAAGCATAATATATTATTTTAATTTATTAAGAAGTATATAATTTTGATATAGATTTCTTTTGTAAATAAATTTAAATATGTTTATATTTTTGGTTTTACAGATTAATATTATAGAAAATAAATTGGTAGAAACAATTCAAACAGTGGATAAAGAAACACAGAGATTAGAAAAGCTCTCAATGAAACTGTGTGAACTAGATTCAGGATTAAATAAAATTCATGTATGGTCTGTTGAATCTGCTCCTGCTGTTATAGAAAGAATACAACAAGATCAAACAAACCCTGAGATTAAGGCTCGAGGAATTGAAGAAGTGCAAGATGAACTACAAAAACAGCGAAATAGCTTAGAACGCTTAACAGAAGATTTACATAGTTTTGAAAAAGGTAAATTTCTTACATATTGCTTAAAACTTACTGCAAAAATATTTTATTAACTTTTGATTTTGATTTTATATTCATAGCAGATGCATTTCTAAAAATTATTAAGAATTAAGGATTATTATAAATATTAAAAATTACATTACTAACTAAACATAAAAACTTAATTATGCATTTATTCAATTTATTATTTTTAGAAAGTGATACAAATGAAACACAAAAGCTCAGACAGGATTTGGATGAAGTAAGAATGTCCATTTTAAATTTGGAGTGTAATACTAATCGTAAGAATGAAGAAATCAATATTGATCTAAATGAGTGGCAAGTTCATAAAGCAAAGTTAGAAGAAATTAGGCCTTGGTTAGAAAATGTGGAAAAAAAAATAAATACTGATCATGTTAAACCAATCACATTGCAAATGGCAAATGATTGGTTAAAAACTGCACAAGTATGTTATGCTAAAATTAAATGTTAAAAATAAATGTTGCACTTTTATATAATTTGGACGATTTTTAGTTGATCACTTTGGAGTGCCAAGAAAAAATTGAAAATCTTAAAACGATTACTTCTGAGAATAAAACTGCAGTTATTTTAAATGAAGTAGATGCAATTCAGTCTCGCTGTATATCTATACAATCATCGGCAGTTCAACAAACTACTCGTCTACAGAGATTGTTACTTAATTGGAAAGAATTAAATGAAAAAGCTCAAAAAATAGAAGAAAAACTAAATCAACCATTGTTATCTGAATTGAAGGAATTAATTATAAATCAATCAATTTCAGAAGATTTACTCGAAAAAAAATTAATGGAACATAAGGTATCTTAGAACTATTAATTATTTCCTTTATTTTCAACTATAAATTAGTATACATTCTATGTATTAATTTTAGGCATTAACTCAAGAACTTAACGAATGTCTTAGTGAAATTTCTAGTCTTTCACAAAATCTAAATGGATTAAACCAACATTTTTCACTTGAAACGACCAGTGATATTAAGGAGAAGTTATCTATTTTAAAGACCAAAAATAATGAATATTTAAAACTAATGCATGGACAAATGCTAACAATTTCCAATATTATTTCAGAAAAGTACCTAAACTGAATTTATTACATTTAAATATTTAATAACGTTATTAATAATATTGTATAAAGATTATATTTTTACATATACAGTCGAATCGTGATAACTCGAATTTCTAAGGATGTAAAAATTAATTCAATTTATGTATTTTTCGAATTAAAAATATTGCAAAAGGTGTATAGGAGTTTCATAGGGACGAAAAAAAATTTGAGTTATTGAGGTTTTTGAGTTATCAAGACTCGACTGTATATTGATTTTTTACTAAAAAATATGTTATAATATCATGTATAATGTAAAGACAATATGTAGTTTTATTTATATTTTTTAATAATTTTAGTTATTTATATTACCATTTTTTCACCAGATTATAACTTAATTAAATATGTTTATTAAAACAAGATAAACACTGGTTGCATTTAGAATTTGCTTAAAGATTTTTATAATTATTTCTTCTCATTGTGCATTTATTTTTACATAAATTAGATGGCAAATTTATTACCCAACTTAATGAGAAAGAATTATTAGATTTTTTTATAAATATATTTTTAACTTTTTTAATTGATGTAGGGAAATCTATATTCAATAGTATTGAGAAATGATAATGTTTAATAAATTTTAGAAAAGAACACAAAATCAAAGTCAATATGTTTTGTGAATGGTTAAATGAATTGGATTCAAAAGTAAATAAATGCAATATTGTTCCAAGCACTTCAATTGAAGAAATATTGAAAAAGCTTCATACTTTTTCTGAAGAACATATGGAAAAACAGTCATTATTTATTGAAATTGAAGATGATTTCAAACATTTTAATGATAATGCTTCTATACAACAATCAATTATGCAATATAAAGTAAGTATTATATAATTAATCCTAATCATATTCTTTTAAATTTGTATTTATACTTTTCATTTTATTTTTATAGGAACTTCAAGATTTAATGCAAAAGAAAAAAATTGTGTTGGAAAAAGCAAATGAATTTTTCATCTGGAATGAAACATTATTAGAAAAATTGAAGCATGCTGAATTCCAGTTTGATACAAATCAAGATAATATAAATTTAATAAATGATATAAGTGCTTGTTCTGAGGAAGTAGAACTGTGGACAAATAATATAGATTCAATTGAACATTTATTGCAGCAAAGTAAAACTACTATCCCAGGATTATCAGTTACAGATCAATTTAATCAATTAAAATTTAAACTGGCACAAATTCAGTAAGTGAAATATTATATTGTTTCAGTAGAACAATTAATTTTACAAATTACTATATTTAACTAACTAAATAAATTTAATATTTTAATATATATTTAACTAATTATTTCAGGGAAAAACTCAAAGCAAAAGAAGAAAATGAACAAAAAGTAAAAGATTGCCAAAAAGTGGTCAGTGAAATAAATGACTATTTAGTAGAACAAATTAAAGTAGTGGGGAGTAAAGTTAATGACCATGTGTTGGCATTAAAATCGTGGACAGATATCGCTCTTATAATTCCAAAACTACACAAACTGAAAGACACTAGTGAACTATTTGAACAACTTAAGACTTTGGAAAAAGAAGGTGAAATACTAACACAGCTTGACAAAAGTAGCTCAATATTTGTACAAAATATTTTATTGGATATAAATGCACAGTTGATTAATTTAAAAACTATAACTGAACAGTCAATTGAAAATTTAACAGAATTGAACAATAATTGGTTAAATATGAATGATATTAAAAATAAAATAAAGACAACTAAAGAAGAATGCAAAACTATTTTAGAACTGATAGAAACTCCAAATGATTTAACTGAGGCTCAGGTAATAGAAGAAAAATATAACAAAGCATTAAAACAAACTTCTGCTCTATTGGATGTATTGCCTGTGGTAGAAGAATCTATGCATAAAATGGTAACATTGGCTGAAAATTATCCACAATTAAATGTTGAACAATTTAATCAAATTTATAAAAAAGACATTGAACATTTAGAAAAATATCATGCGGATCTTAAAGAAAATGCTGAAATAGCGCATTCTCAACAAGTTATTTGGAAACAAGTAAACCAAACCAAAGATACTATTTTACAATGGTTATCTGATGTAAATATTGAGCTTTTAGACTGCACAAACAATTTTGACAATATTGAAAAAATTAAAAACAAGCTTGTTAAATATTCAGAAGAAAAAGAACTTAATTTAGATTTAAAAGACAATCTTGTTGAAAAAATAAATAAATTACAAAAACTTAATAAAAATAAACCTATTATAACATTAGATTCATTAAGTATATTGATTAATGACCAATTTAATGCTGTTGAAAGTATTGCTTGTAATTTAGTTCGTTTAATTTCTGCTTTTACTCAACGAGAAGAAGCAATAAGAACTGAAATAAAAAAACGTACTTCTGAAATTAATCAAATACGAGAAAATGTTAGTAAGTGTGACAACTTAAATAATGAATTAGATACATTATTGATTAATTTAAAATCTTGTCAAAAATGCAAAACTGAACTGATTAAAATGAATTTAAACATAGACACTGTTAACCATTCAGTATCAGAAATGACAGAAACTTTTCCTATAATTGCAGAATCTACAGCTATTAAGGAATTAAAAAGTCTTAAGAAACGATATGAAAGTGTTGTTCAACAGGTTGATAAAGTTGAAACAACATTAATGACATATTTAAAAAAACATTTAGAAGATGATTTGAATAACCTTTTACATTCGATAAAAAGTATTGATGAAAAGCTAACATGGTGTAAGCCTGAAGAAGAAATTGAGAAAGAACAAATAGAAATTAAACTTGGTTCTGTTGAAGGTATCAAAGAAAACTTAACTGTGATTAAGGAACAAAAATGTAAAATAGATCAAGTTTTAGAATATCTCAATCAGTATTCATCGTTGGATTTAAACTTAGAAGAATTGAGCAACAATGATGAGTTATTAAGTATTAACATTGAGAACACTGAAAAACAAATAGATGAGCTTAAGGTGACTCTAGAAAAAATTATAAGTTTCTGGGTTGAGTATCAAAATCATCTGGATAATATCCTACCATTAGTAAATGTTTTAGAAAATGATATAAAACTTTCTGTAGAAATTCCTATTGATATGAATTCAATTAATATTATGGAAGAAAACGTAAATAAATTCCAGTTCAAAATTGATACAGCCAAACAATTCTTGAATGAACTTGAATCTTGTGTCCAAAATATCAAGTGCATTGATAGTAAATCAACATTAGATAATCAAGTTATTAAAGTTAAACGGAAATTGGAGTCTTATCAAAATAGCATCAATAAATGTTTGGAAAGAATAGAACATTTAAAAGAAATGAAAAAAGAATTTAATATTTCTTATGAAAAAGCTGATAATTTAATAAAAGAATTAAGTAATAAATTTAAATCTATTGAAACCACTCAACCTGTGGGAAAAAAATCTGTTCAAAATGCTCAATCAGATTTAGGAATTATGAAAAATCTTAACAAACAACTTGAAGAAAGTCAACAATTAGTTAATGACACAGTGTCAAAAGGTGAATGTATGTATCCTGACATTACTATGGAGAATCGGGATGAAATAAGATTCAAAGTTAAGCAATTAAGATTAGCTTGTGAAAACTTAAATGATGAATGTGGAAATATAACAAAATCAATTGAAAATGTATTAGTGCAAAAATCATCATTTGATGAAAGTTGTAGTCAAATTAAAAATTGGCTTCACGAAACAGAAGAAAAATTGATTGATTATAAAAGAATAAAGAAAAATAATATTATAGAGAAAAAAACTAATTGCAATAATTTAAAAACATTAAAACAAGATTTAATTGATTATAAAGATAATATTAATCAGTTGAAAGAAAAGGTAACTCAACTAAATGAACCAGATACTGATCTAAAACTAAAAGATTTTTTGAAACAATATGATAATCTTGCATTAGGAGTGAATAAATGTTTAAAATTAAATGAATCACACTTGAAAAATCATGAATTGTACTTAGAAAATGTAGAAATATTTAAAAATTATCTCAAGGTATTACAAGATGAGTATTCAGTTGCAGTCAATAATCTTTCAGAAATTGATGTTGATGTATTTATAAATATAATTGATCATAAATCTGAAGGAGAGTTAATACTAAAGAAATGTAATGAAATTGGAAATACTGTATTAAAAGAAACTGATGTAGATGGTAAAAACGCAATACAGAATGAACTCGATGAGATTAAAATTAACTGGGAAAGTTTAATGTTGAATTGTGAAAATACTTCAAAAATGTTAAGCCAAAAACAAAATCAAAATGATGAAATTTTAACTAAAATTGAAAATCTGGATAAATATTTAAAATCTATTGAAACACAAATTAAAGATAGAAGTCTAAAAAATTCATTAGCAAGTAAACAACAATATTTGGAAAAATTGAAACAATTTGATGAAGATATTACAAAAAAGCACAAAGAGATATTAGAAATACAATCTAATACTATTGAGGTTTCACCCAATGTAAATAGTGCAATTACTAATTTAATAAAAACTTATCAGAATGTTAAAACCAAAACAAAGGTACTAATGTATTAAAATGTAATGTGAATAAAATAATAAAACAATTATTTGTTTTAGGAATCAATATTAAGGTATGACAATTTTGTAAGAGAACACCAGCAGTTTAATTTGAGTTATGAAGAATTTATTGGATTAGTAAATTGTTTATCAGAAGAGCTTAACCAATACAGCGAAGTTGTTGGCGATTTAGGACTTTTACAAGTAAATTATAATTATGTTTAACTATTAAATTTTACTTATTTTATTATTATTATTAAGGCAAGGCAAAAGAAACTGTTAGCGTTGTTAGATTCAAAATGTCAACAAAGTGTACAATATGAGTCTCTTGTTAATATGGCAGAAAAATTATATGTTCAAACCTCTCCAGATGGAAGAGAAATGATTCGTCAAAATATGAAGTATAAAAATATTTTAAACAAGTATAATATTCAAAATTATTAATAATTTTAATTTTAGGGATTTGAGAAATTCATGGGAATTAGTGTCAGACACTTTACAATGTAGCTTAAGCAAACTTGATAATTGCTTATTACAATTCGCTGAATTTTCATTGTCACAAGAACAACTGACCAAATGGCTGAAAAATATTGAGCAAGCAATGCAACAACATACTGAAACAAAAGCTACTTTACAAGAGAAAAAAGCACAACTCCAGGTTTATTATCTTATATTTTTATCTTTGAATTCAATTTCACATATTAAAAAATATTAACTATTTTTTATTTTTATTTTTTAACAAATTATTATTTGTTTTTATTAGAATCATGTTGTTATTAATCAAGAAATATTATCTCATCAAAATTTGGTACAATCAGTGTGTGACAAGGCTCAAGAACTTGTAAATCAAACTAAAGATAGCACTTTAAACACATATTTAGAATCAATTAAAAATCTTTATGAAAAAATTGTTACAAAATCTAAGGTAATTAAAAAAATCAGTTAAAATCTTACCATTAATATGTTAATTAAAATTGAACTTATATATTTAGGAGTTAATGGATTCATTAGAGCTTTCTGTTCAAAATCATTCTGAATTCAATCATATTTGTCAGAAACTTAAATTGATGTTAAAAGAACAACGTGATAAAATTCGAGAAAATGATAGTATTGCTGCAGAAAAAGAAAATATTGTTAAAAGAATTAATATACTTAAAGTAAATAATTATAATACATTTAATGTTTTAAATATTTCCTTTAATAAATGTCATACTACTAATTATAGGAAATGAAAACAGCAAATACAACTGAAAATGAATTAAGAAATCATCTTGAACAAGTATTTCAATTGGTTTGCAAAACAACCACAAAGAAAGGAATTAATGTTATGTCAAAAGAAATTTCAAAAATAGATAGTGATAAATCACAAATAATAATTCAACTTGGTAATTTTTTTACAGAATAAATCTAATAATTGAATTTATAATTAATAAAACATATTTTAGATACCATTATTGAAAAAATGGAAGAAATACTGATACAATGGACTGATTTTGAAAATGAATTTGACGAGATTACCATCTGGTTTAGATCAACAGAATCACTTATTAAAGATCAACAATTGCAATCAACATTTGAAAATAAAGAAAATAAACTAAAACTTTTTACAGATAAACGAAATGAAATATTAAATTACGAACCTAAAATAGAAAAGTTCATTGATAATTCAAATAACTTATTGCATACAAGTGGAGTAGAACGTCTTAAACCACTAATACTTCAAGTTGGAAATCGGTATGACCAATATAAACACAAAAAATCTATTTTATTTATTAACATGCCTCCTAATATTTATTTTAAATAACTGTATAATTTTTTTTGAAAAGTTTATAAAATATTTTTTGTGATCATTTTGTATATATATTTATTACAGGTACCAATTAATTCTAGTTTTAAGTAAAGAAATGGTTGCTAAATGGCAAAATATCTCTGATGCACACAAAAATTTCAACAAAAAATTAACTGAATTTGAGTCATGGTTAGAAACATTGGAAAGTAAACCTGCCCAAATTTTAGATGACGATGATTTGGATTTAAACAAAAAACTATCACAATTACAAAGTATTTATGGTAGTTCTGATCAAACATCATTAAAAATATCATTATTAACATCTCTTGGTGAAAGTTTATATCCTGATACATCTGCTGCTGGGCGTGAAATTATTCGTAAACAACTTAAAGATATTCGCGATAGGTATAAATCAATAAATCAATATGTTGGTATAAAAATATATTTAAGACTTAATTTGTATATTATAGATGGGACACATTAGATGAAAAAGTAAAAACAGCTCAAAAAACTCTTGGAGTCCAATCACAACAATGGAATAGTTATCAAGAAACTCTATTACAAACTATTAATTGGTTAGAAGGTATAGAAAAAGTAATTGCTTCTAATCAATCACCCATTTGGTCTTCTCCACAAGAAATAAGATCAAAACTTTTAAAACAAAAGGTATTAATTGATAACTCAAACTAAAAAAATATATTTCTAATTCAACTAAAAAAAATTTTATTTAATAACTTTTAATAATGGTATAGGCAACAATGCAAGAAATAAATTCACATAGTCGTATGATAGAAACAATCATAGAGAAAGGGAAAACTATAAAGAAGCCTAAAGATGAATCTGATTCAGATATGTCATTGAAGGATAGATATGATCTATTACGTGACAAAATGAATAATTCTATTTCACAACTCGAAAATTACTTAGAGACTTATCAACAGTATCAGGATTTACATAAATCATACCATGATACTCAAAAACAACTTTGGGATCAGCTCTCAATACATACAGGTATTATATTATATTATTTAAATTGCCATTATTTATTCATTGTTTTAATAATATTTAAAAATTTTAGATTATTCGGGGAATAAACAAATTTTAGAGTCTCGATTAAATAAAGTTAATATTATACAAACTACTTTTAATAACAATAAAACAACTTTATTGGCGATGGAACGTTTTGTAGAAGGCTCAAAGGATACAGTTCCACAAAAAGCAATTGACACAATGTTGAGAGATCATACAAATTTACAGTTAAATATTACAAATATTCATTAAAACATTATCCTAATATTTATTATGATCGAATGTATTACAGATTTGAGCAAGAAAAGTTCCAGTCATTGTTAAATGATTTGTTAGAAGGTTTACAAAGTAGAATAAATCAATGGGCAGAGTTTGAAAACTTAATGCATCAATTAATTTCTTGGCATAATGATACCGAAAAAAAATTACAAAATTATTCAGAAAAGGGCACGCTTGAAGAAAAAACTCAGCAATATAATAAGTTTCAGGTAATCATTTTATATTTAAATATTATTTATAAGAGTATAATGTTCTATATTTAAATAATCAAATATTATCAAATAGATATTATTATTTAATGTGATTCATGATAATATAACTAGGGAATGGATTTTATTTTAAATACTTATTTTTATTGGAATGAGATATTTTTTTTACATATTTTTACATATTCTTAGATATTTTAATAATTTTTGATTTATTATGATTTTTTTCATTGATTTGGGACTTGGGAGCATAATAAAAATTAGTTGTGTTATCTATCTAAATAGTATTCACATATAAATAAACCACTACTAAAATATATGCCATTGATATGTAGGTAATGAAAACCTAAAATAATAACATTAACATTAATATTATATTTTATAATATCTTAATGGCTAAGAATTTGATGGAAAATGTTAATTTAAAAAATAATTTAACTTATACTGATTGTAATAAATTTTTGTTTTTTTGGTTTATATGATAAAACAACTGAAAACCTATAATAATATGTAGTTATTAGTTATTACCAAGTTTTATGCATTGTTGAAAAATCAGAAAATAAATTAGAAAAAGCATAAGGTTACTTAAAATATTTATTTAAAGAGAAATGTATACACTATACATGTATTCAGAAAAATGATAAATAAATAAATAATTAGTTAGAGATATACATCTAGAACTTAATTCCATAAAATAATTGTACATCAAACTCATACTAGGTACTTGATGTAGCTAACACGAAGTATATCTCCATTACATCAGTTGATGTGAAATATTTAGTCAGTTCTAAAACATAGTGTGATAAAATTTTTACTACTTTACATTTTTAAATCTCTAAGAATATGTGTTTAACATTATTTCAAGGATAAGATAACTTTATCCTACAAAATAAACTTTTGTAACGTTAAAAGAATATAGTTATCTATGCATACATCATATATGTAAAGTTTGAGCCTAAGATCAGGTTTAGTCATAATTACTAATAAAATATTTTAAAAGCATTTTACATTGATTCAATATTATACCAAGAAAAATAAATGAATAACATTTTGATAGTAAAATACATTAGTAAATTTAGTTAATTTTTATACAATTATTAAAATATTAAAAACTTTTATTTAGTATCTATTTGAAAGTAATAACTTAAAATATGTCTAGCTAAACAAATGAAAATTCAGAAAGTAATAATATTCTATTTTTGAAACTTTATCTAGGATTTAGAAAAAGAAATTAAAGGAAAATCTAATTCAGTGAAAGATTTAATTGCATTTGGTGATCATCTTCAACAAGTAAGACATAGATGTAAAAAAACAAATATTGCATGCACCATGTTATTATAAGATGATTATATAGTAAAACAGATACATAAGATTATAAGAATATAAAAATATAATGTATAATACTTAAAAAATGAATACATTATACAATTTAACTTCATTAATTTTCATTGAATAAGAAAATGATTAAAACCCTATTGTTTAATTTAAATTAATAATCACTTATTACAATTTTAGTCGTTGGTGGACGATATGAAAAATAAAGTTTTAGATATAGACAAACTTATTGATCAATCAAATGAGTATAAATCTGCAGGAGAAGCACGATTATCAACCAAAGTCAAACAAATATCATCTCGTTATCAATCAATGGAAACTACAATTAAGGTAAAACTTAAAATTAATAATTCTATAAATGAAACTAATTTGTATTATATTTTATATTAATTATTACCAAAGGACATTTTAAATAAATGTAATGAATCTATTAAAACCCACCAAGAATATGTGGATAAATATAATGAATGTTCAATTCAACTTTCAAATGTTCAAAGTCAATTTAAAAACTAAACAAACCTCCATTATCATCACAAGCTAATCATCAATATTTAATTCAGAAAAATGCAAAACTAAATGAATTATTAGACACAAAGCCAAATGTAACATGTTTGTTAAATAGCTGTATGGAATTAGGAGAAAAATTATATTTGAGTACATCTACATCTGGAAGAGAAAACATAAAATGTCAATTGGATGAACTTCAAACAGTATTTGACACTTTGTATGATGATCTTTTGAATATTAACAGAGAAGTCAAAGATCAACTAACTAGATGGAGTGGATTTGAAGAAATATACAATGAATTAAACCAATGGTTTAACAACACAAAACAGATATTAAATAAGGATTTAGTGCTTAAATCTACATTAGATGAAAAGAAAATGCAATTACAAATTTACAGAGAGATGCTCCAAGCCGCATTAAAGAGAAAACAAGATATTGTAAAGTTACAGGACCTTACAAGCAAAATGCAAATGCGAGAAAATAATGATATACTCTTATCATCAATGAGTAAACAACACAATGACATTTTAAAACAAATTCAAGATTTCGTAGACAAATATGAAGCAATTGTAAAAGACCATGAACAGTATACAAAATCTGTAATGGAAATGCAAGAATGGCTTGATGCAACACATAATACTTTGATGCTTTGGGGCGATACAAATTTGGAAAAGATCTCTTTGTTGAGCAATCTGGACAGAATAAAGGTAATTATAGTAATTTTTTCTCATACTTACTAAATATATTATACCAACCTACATTAATTGCATTAATTATCTAATTATACTTTTTAGAATTTGTTATTAAGCCTTAATGAAGAAGAAAACAGAATTTATAATATACAAAAACTAGCAGAAAAAGTTATTCCTGGTACCATTGAAAATGGCCAAGTAAATATTAGGGCACAAATTGATTCATCACAACAAGATTGGGAAGGACTAATGACGACAGTAAAGTGAGTATATACACATATCTAATATACATATATATAAAAAAGTTTTTGATAACTTATATTATTTGTTCCAAATGGCTATTTCAAATAATTTCTTTTAAAATGTGTCAGTATATTATAAAAAACTAATAATGTATTCACATTAGGATTAGGTATCTATAATTTAAAATTTGATATTTCAGAAATTATATTTATAATAATTATTTATTGAGTACAACATAATGGATAATTATAATTTTATTTAAATTTGAATGAGAAGGTTTGTTTTATCATTGTATATTTAATCAATTGATTTATTATTTATTTTATATTTATCATTAATAATAATATAGTTTTATTAAAATAAATTCATTTATAGCTATGGACTCATCACTTATGGTTTGGAAAAATATGCATGAGCAATTATCTTTGGATTATTTAAAAATTTAAACAAGTCAAGTACAGATTAAAAAATATAATATATTGTATATTATGATCATTTTTATTTAAATAAAAAAAATTAAGCCTTCACATATTTGTATGCTATGCTAAAATAGTGTAGCAGAAAAAAAAACAAAAATATAGTTCTTATAACACTTAAGCAGGTTTTTAGGATAAACATCCACCTGGGGCAAGATCAAAGTTTCTTATCATTACTATATAGTATAAAAAATAATAAAAATATAAAAGCTATATTACTATATTTACTATATAGTATATGGGCATACTATTTTATTTTAAAATACTGTTTTTGTGACATTATGAATTGTACAATAATCTATAGTTTAAAAAATCCCATGATGGCCGCTTTGATCAGTTGCTTTTTTACTCCCCTCCCCTCGTTTATATTTGGTGACACTAATTTTAGGTCACAGGATGTTTTTTTTATGATAAATATATCTACCTATCACAAATAATAAAAATAGTTAATAACTTTGCACGTGTTAAATAAAATATTATATTTATATTAAGAAATTTCAGATAAATTGAAATGAAATGATGTTATTGAACGTAAAACTTAAAAACATAATTGAATTCTATTTTAAGTTATCATTATTAATTTGAGTATTTTAAATACTTTTTACGTAATTCACACAATAAATTCATGCAACTATATTATATTCTAAGTATAAAAAAATTATATTATCTATAAAACCTTATTTTAAAAATTTAAAACATTTTTGCACAATTATTAAAATATATTAACTGATCTACATTTACTTTTTAAAATATTAAACAAATATGTATTGTAAAATATATAAAATATTTATTTTATTTTTTAGAACATCAATAGAAGCTTTAGAAAATAAACTTAATAGTTGGAATGAATTTGATGTACTCAAGGAATCATGCTTAACATGGTTACGTGAAACTGATTATAAAATCCATGCTATTGATTTAAAAAATTCATTACAAGAAAAGAAAACTCAGCTTGAAGAACTTAAGGTGATAATTTTCATAAAAAATATTTACTTTGATTTTGAATTTACTACTAAAAATATTTATAAATTTTAAATTTATAATTTTAGGATTTACAAGGAGTGATTCGTGCTAAAGAGTTTGAGATTGATTCAATCACAGAAAAATCACAAAACCTATACACTATGTCAATGTCAACCAAAAATTCCCAGATCACAGAAATTGTTCAAA
Source organism: Aphis gossypii (assembly GCF_020184175.1). Taxonomy (NCBI): domain Eukaryota; kingdom Metazoa; phylum Arthropoda; class Insecta; order Hemiptera; family Aphididae; genus Aphis; species Aphis gossypii. The sequence continues at coordinate 39,464,680 of NC_065530.1, read as the reverse complement.
AGTTTCATCAGCTTTCAATGAAAATAAAAGTAAATTTATTCATTAATTATTAAAATATATAATAATAATTTTATTTTGAAGTTTCACAAATGTGTATTATTGTAACAAGTTTTGATATGACTGACAATAACTAATAGGAATATTATAATAATTATTATTGTGACTTTTTTCTGCATTTATAGAAGTATTATTATTTGTATATTTAATTATTTTAATTTAAAAAAAGGAATTGGTTGGAAAATGGCAACAATTTTTAAACAATCATTTGGAATTTGAAAGCAGTTTAAGTGAAGCCATTATTTGGTTAGATTCTGCAGATGATAAATTAACAAGCTGTACAGATTTCAAATCTACCAGTAAAGCTGATTTAGAAGAAAAACTTATTGTTATTCAAGTAAAATTATATAATTCATAATATTTATTTGTATATAATATTAGCTTTTTGATCCAATTAAATATAATTAAGTGAATTATGGATTTGTAACATTTAAACATGTATCCTTAATGTATATGTTTAATAGCTACATTGCAAAAACAATGTGTATAGTTTAGTTTTTAAATTATTTTATGAAATTCACTAAATATGAATTGTATACAATTCATCAAATGTCAATTCTCAAAGTTTTTTTTTTTTTTTTTTTAATGTGGACATCAGAAGTTAACTTTTTATTGTACGACCCATTTTAAAATTTTTTTAAAATATGGCGACCCACAATATCAATGAATGACTTTTTTTTTTTATCATATAACAAAAAATACTTTGAACATCAACGAAAAGTAATAGATGATTATATTTATGTATTATTTAAAAATATAGCGCGACCCACCAAAAGTATAATCGCGACATACTTTTGGGTCGCGACCCACAGTTTGGGAACCTCTGGAGGATATGATTTATAAAACATGTATTACCTAGAAAATAATAATTAAAATACATGTATTTTGCTTAGGACATCTTGTTGTATAAAGACGATGGTTTTAATAAAGTCCAAAATTGCATTGAAATAGCTCAAATAGTTTTGGCCAATACCGCACCTGAAGGTCACAAATCAATAAATGAATCACTTACATCTTTACAAGAACATTGGAGTAGCTTAGCAACAAAAATGATTGAAACTAAGGTAGATACAATATTAAATACTTCTATAACCTATATATTATATATTCACCAACTTTATTAACTAATACTTGTTTAATCGTATATTAAAGACAAATATTGATGAATCAATTCAACGGTGGTCAGGATTTTTAGAACATGTAAAACAAGAAGGAAAGATAATAGAAAAATTTGAGGACGCATTACCAGAATTGGAAGAATTTCAAGGGACTATGTCTGAAAAAAGAGATCAATTAGAAAAATTAAAAGTATTTTATTATTTTTTATATATAAATTAAGTTTTAATTCATTTTATAGTTGAAAATTTTTATTATCATACATTTGAGCACCTAAAATTTGAAAATCTGATGTATGATTTATTAGGTTTTCCTGGAATTTAAAAAAATTTAGCACTTATAAAATGTCTTATAAGTGATAAAGGCTGCTTAAATTTTAAATACCAATGATACCTAACCTTGGATATTTACACATAAAATAATAAATTCTGTAGGTAAATCAAAAAATATTAATGTTAGAAAATTGAAACATTCCTCTGTAATCTATAACATAAATTATAATTTTCTATATACAATGGCATTTTTAAAATATTTGAATTAACTTTTTGCTATTTAGAATTATTTTAGAATTTTAATATTTTTAATCTTTATAGTCTCAATAAAAAATATTAGACTCGGTCATAAATCTTAAAATTTTAATAAAAGATACCTATCATATTAAGTCATTCTTATAGGTACTAATTAAACACAGTTGAAAATTCATAGGTTTGATACTTATCATAAGCCTCTGAAGTTCTTATTTTAAAAAATGCATCATTATGGAAATTTTTAAATTATTTTTTAGTTGAAAATTAATAACATTTTCATTCTTTATAGTGAGAACTTGAAATTTAGGATTCTTCGAAAGTTGTTCTTACAGAAACCTATAAAATCTTAATAATACCTACATATAAATATAGAAGAAATATAAACATTTAAACTTTATATTTCACTATTTCAGAAAAATCGTATACTTATTATTTAAACAAAAAATAATTATTTTAATAATTTTGTTTTAATTTAAAAATATTATTCGTAAGAACTTTTCACCTCAATACATTTTATTATTCACTATATCCAATGAAATTTTTAAAAAATTAAGGTTGATTTTAAGCTATTTATATTAAATATAACAGGTCTACAGTATATCAGTATTGACTTATAAGTCAATAACATTTAGTAATATTATATGAAGTAATATAATAAAACTAGTCAATGTACCTTAACAATTTAGTTTGGGCTAAAAATAATTAAACCTATCATTTAGACCACTAATAGAAAACAAATTACCACTAAAAGTATAAATAAATAACAAATAATTCATAGAAATATAGACTGACGACTGCCTCTGCTCAGAATCATATTTATTTTACACAATAATTTATCATTGAATTCAAATAATTTAATATATCCATGTTAATGGTTAAACAAAGTGAGTTCTTAGGTATAAAAAATTTAAAATTTTTAAAATTTTATTTTAGCATTTAGATGAAAAAGTCCGTTGTGAAAAGTTAGAAATGGATTCTTTGAAATTAAAAGCACATGAAATGTTAAAAACTGGGCATCAAAGCAATGCTGTGGCAGAAACACAAGAAGTATTCAATAAGTTTGATCAAATTTCAGATAAAGTCAAGGTAATATATTTGATTTTGATAATTTTAATATTTCTTTATTTAATTAAACAATAATAAATGTAATAAACAATATTTATAATTTTAATTTCAGAAATTACTTAATCAACGCGAGCAACAATATAAGGATCATAAAACTTATAAAGAAGCATATGAAGAATTATCTAATTTTTTGAATAGATCTCGAGATAAAATACCATCTCTGAAAGAACGACCACTTAGTGATAAATTAGCAATTGAAAATGCAATAACACCGTTGGAAACCTTATTAAATAAAAGAGCTCAAGGTGAATTGCTTTTAGATAACTTGAACACAATTGGAGGAATTATAATTGCAAGCACTTCTGAAAATGGAGAAAAAATTATAAAACAAGAAATTTCATCCATAACTGATGAATTAAACAAATTATTTGATGGTATGTCAAAAAAAATATTTATTTATATTTATATTTAATTTTATTCGTTCCACCTAGATATATTAACTCAAAAAGATAATCTCCATGCTATTCATACACATTGGAGAGAATATAAAGATGAGTATGAAAAACTATCAGATTGGTTACAACAAATTGATATATCTATGAAGGCTATTAAAAATACACCATTAGCAACGGTATTAGAAAAAACTGATCAAGTAAAACAAATACAGGTAAACCAGTGATAATTTTATCATAAAACTATTTTGTAAAGATAAATTTATCTTATTATTTCTTTTTTTATAGGATGTGTTAGATAATTTAGAAAAAGGTAAATCTAATATTGAGAGATTTAATGAAAGTTCGGGACCACTTTTAAAATCGCATCTTGAAACTTATGTCAATAATCAGTTAAGACATCTCAATTCCCGTTACGAAGTAATACTTTAAAATTAATTTTATTTATTTATTTATAACTTTTAAAATAATATATTTTAGGTACAAGTGAATTTAGCAAAGGATGTTCAAAGAAAAGTAGAGACAAATCTTGAACACCATTTACAGTATGAAAATTATTTAGAAAAAGCCAAAACATGGATAAATGATGCAAAAGAGGCAATTAGATGTGGAAATGAAACAACAACATCTAATACTAGTAAAGAAGTTTTACAATCTCGACTTGATAACATTTTGGTAAAAACCGATTATATGTTATGCACAATGAAAAATATATTTAACAGTTAAAATGTTTAGGAATTATTAAAATCACAAGAAGAAGGTCAATTAATTATTCATTCCACTGTAAACTCTGGTGAAAAAGTTCTGAGGAGTACCAGATCTGATGGGAAAGATCTAATAAATAATCAATTAAAAGAAATTCAAGTAGACTGGGATAGACTTGTGAAGAAAATAGCTACATCAAAAGTGCACCTTGAAACAAGCCTCCTACAATGGGCTGATTATAATTCATCATATTCGCATCTAGAACAATGGATTTCAGATCGTGAAGCTAAACTCGACGAAGTCTGTGAACTTAAGGTAAATATCTTTTTTTTAAATAGGCTTTTAATAAAATATTTTACTTATAAAAAAAAAATAATAATTAAATATTTAAAAAATAAAATAGCATTATTAAAAATTCGGTCCTCAAATAGTTAACTGATAAATTATTAGAATCTTAATTTTTGTTTTTTTAAAAATAATTTTATAATTTGTATAATATACTGGCTAAAATAAGTAAGATTGATGGTACGGCTATGGCTATCAACTATTTTTCCTTAATTTTTAATATAATATCAAATAATAATACATATATTAATCGTAATTCCTTTAGATTGAATCTATAAGAATTAAGTTATTTTCTTAATTTATTTCTTTGATTAGTTACTTAAGTATACCATTAAAAATTAATAAAAAAAAATACTTAATTTTTTATTATATTCATTGATGTTTATTCTGAGTTGTATGTCTTATATATCATAATCATATTGTTAATTTAACAATGAAGAATAGTTATTTATTCTTCTTAAAAACTTTATTGCATTCTTAATAGTAACAAATATATTTACTGTTAGGTATCAAAAGCAAAAAAAAATCAAGTTGGATTTGGTTCTCTAAGTATTGGAGAACGTAAAGCAACATTACGTAGAACAAATAGTATTGTTCAAGACATAGTTTCTTTTGAACCTATGATTCAAAAAGTGACTCTTAAGGCTGAAGATTTGCAACAGGCTGTACCTGCTAATGAAATAACTAATAAATATCATACATTAAGTATCAAAGCAAAAGATCTTTATGAAAGGCAAAAAGAAACTGTTAGATTACATCAAGAATTCATAGATGCTGGAAATGATTTTGCTACATGGTTACGGTCAGCTAAAGAACGTGTTAGTAAAATATCTGAACCAACAGGAGATAAAGAAATGTTGAGTGCAAAGTCTGTTCAGTTCAAGGTACTGATATTATAATAATGTAATAATAATTGTAAATTTAAATTTTGGTAACACAATTATTTGTTTTTTTATAGGTATTACAGAGTGAATTACCTACAGGACAAAACAAATTGGAGTTTGCTCTTGAAAGAGCAGAGAAAGCTTGTTCCTATGCTGATGAAGAAGAAAAAGAAATAATCGAACAAGAAGTGGTAATGCTTCAAGAAGAATTTGATATACACAATGACACTCTTCAAAAAACAAAAGCATTATTAGAAGTAAATTAATAAAATTTAACAAATCAATACAATAACATTTTAATTTCAACTGTATTTTTAAATTTTCATATTATTAATCATTTATTTTTAAATTTAGGATGGCATATATAAATGGAATGACTTTGATGACTACTCTAAAGGTGCAACAGAATGGTTGAATAATACTGAAAAACTTGTTCAATCATACAATAAACTGCAGCCAAGTTTAGAAGGAAAAAAAGAAGCATTAGAAGAATTCCAAACGCATTTGCAAACATTGTTTGATTGGCAAAAGGAATTGGATATTTTAAATGGAAAAGCACAGGTATTTCAGATATATATATATATATATACATATAATTTATTTTTAACTTATTACATTTTTTTACATTTTTTGTGTATGTATATATTTTTAAAAAATTGTAAAAATTATTGCAAATTAATACTATTAAAATTGTACACTGTTTTTTTTTTCAGGTTCTATTAGAAACGTGTTCTGATACACGTTTATCAAACTCAATCACTCAGATGACAACCAAATACAATACATTACTTTCTTTAGCTAAAGAAGTAATGCGACGTTTAGAATTACATTATCAAGAACACCAACAACATAATTCACTGTACCAGGAATGTCTAGATTGGCTCGAAAGAACTCGAGATAAGGTATTTTCACTAACAAATTTACTAGATAATCAATTCAATATTTTTATTTATTTTGTAGTTAAATGAATGCGAAGAAATACCTAACAGCTTAAATGAAGTGAAGAGTAAACTTCAAAGCTTAAAAGTGATTAGACAAACACTTGAACAAGGTCAAAATCGATTACGATACATAATGGAATTAAAAGAAAAAGTTGTTTTAAGTACTGAACCTCAAGGCGCTGTTAAAATCGAAGAAGACACAGAAAATTTAAGACAAGAATTTGACAAGCTTTCTAATAAAATTCAAGTTAGTAAAAATTTATTTTAATCGTGTAATAAAAGTATAAGTTTTATTATTAATACAATTTTATAATATTAATAAAGGTGTGTAACAATAATTTAACATTAAAAGTATCACAACTTGAAGAATTAGAAAAATGTATAAAAATATTAAATGAATGCTTGGATGATATAAGCTCTAAAATCAATGGAAATGATCTTGATCAACCATTAAATAATTTAAGTGAAAAGAAAACTGCATTTGAAAAATTGAAGTCCTTACTTCACGAACTTAATACTCACAATGATTTGGTATGTATACATTTAAATATACAATTTTATTGTATTTAAATACTTTTTATCTTTAAAATAATAATAACAGGTTAATCGATTATCGACCAATATTGAAAATAAGTCTTCTTCACTTCCGGAATCAATAACTTGTGTATCAAGATATAATAGTCTTATTAATATGGTAATAGTTAATATCAAAACATGAATAATCATTCATATTTTATTATCAAAATTATTTTTTTTATTATAGATAACTAATAAACTATTAGCTATGGAAAATCAAGTAGCAGAACATGAAGCTTATAGAAGTGCGTTTATAAACGTAAATGATTGGTTAAGAAAAACTCGAATTGCAGTTCAAAGTTGTGCTGATACACATGGTGATTATAAAGTTAATGATTCTAAGATCACTCAGCTAAAGAATATTGAAGATTCTTCTCCAAGTGGTGAAGCAATGATTAAAGATGTTTTGACACTAATTGAAACTCTGAAAAACAGTACTGGTCCAGAAGGTTGTGATAAACTAAATCAAGATAAAAATCAATTAAACTGTGACTGGGATGAGCTAAAGCATTTCATTAAAGAAGTTCAATCAGCATTAAATAAATGTGCTAAGGCGTGGGATGATTTTAATGTAGTATATAAGGCATTAAAAGACTGGGAAACAGATTTAACCAATAAAGTCAACATTGCTTCAATGTCTAATGAGGCATATACTCCAGATGATTTAGACCAATACAAACTTTGGCTACAAGAAATCATCAATCAAAATTTATCTATTGAAGAACTTACTGATCGATGTGAATCATTAATGGAATTGAGTGCATGCAATTGGGTTAGGGATGACACATTAAAAATACAATCATCATACACAACTTTATTAACTACTACTCAAGGGTTAGGATTTTTTTTATTATTAACAAATAACTTGTAAAAATTGTAGTACTGATATTTATTATTATTTTATAGACTTGTATCAAAGGCAGAAAAGAGTTTAACTGATCACACTGAATTTATAGCAGCAAAAGAAAAAGTTGAAGAATGGTTAAATCATGCTCATGGTACAGTTCAAGATTGCATTGGTGAAGGTGATTTAGATTGGGTGAAAGACAAACTACAAACAGTACATCTGGTTTCTTCTAGAATAACAGAAGGTACTATTGAATTATTCATAGCAAGTTATAATTTTTTGATTACTAGGGCTGGGATTTTAATTCCTTAAAAAATCTCAAGAAAAAATGTCTTAAAAGAAATCGAATAATGCACTATAAAAATGAATTTAAAATTTATTATAGCTTAAAAATTGGAAAAATATTTAAAAATAATGCAGTAGGTAGTGTATTTTTTTTTATTGTATTTCATGTTGTTATTTCTTTAGTTGAATGTTAGATAATTGTAAATAAATGTAGACAATTATTTCAGCGGAAAGGCCAAGCTATGAAAAAATTGTTATTGGTGATAACTTTTTGTGCTGTATAATTTATTATTTGTATTGTTGACAGTTTGTTGAAAGTTTCTTGTTAATTGCAACAATTTTCATCCATTTTATAAAAAATTTTTGAAAAATTCTATAAAAACCAAGAAAATATATTAAAATTGTCACAAAATGCCCTAAAAATTTGAAAAAATTTGTTTGTCAAAAAATTCAAAATAAAAAAAATACTTTAAAATAATCAGTAACACCCAAAAGGCCAAAACACATTTTATACTTACAGATCAACGTTTTGAAACACCAATAAAAACCTCAGCCCTAATGATTACATTATGGTATTCAATTTTAATTTTGCTATGTAAAACAATAAAAATAATGCTATATAACCAAAGGTCTCAGCTTAAATTACACATTTAAATTTTAGGTCAATATTTAATGAATGGTATGCAGGAAGTTTTCACTAAAGCATTGAACAACACATTAGCTGCAGAAAGAAACACTTTAGTTAATGGTATGGAAGAACTAAATAACAGTTGGAACAGTTTAAATATTGATTTAAATTCTGTTATTGCACATTTGAAATCTCTCCAAGCTCGCTGGGAAGAAAATAATGAAGCAAAAGATAACCTTGAGAAATGGTTAAGTTCATTGGAATCTAAAACCACTAAAAAGCATGATTTTAGAGCAGATGTTGGAGAAATGAAAACGCTTCTTGAAAGATTAAATTATTCAATAAATGAGATTGATGAAAAAGAAACAGATTTTAATCATATTATCACTGAAACCGAAGAACTTTCGAAGTTCTGTAAAAATAATAATCTAAATTCTGATATTAAACAGTTAAAAACAAGAAAAAATATTCTCAAGGAAAAAACATTGAAACGTATAGATAGCTTAGAAAGTGAAATATCACAACATTCTAATTATTTACAAGCACTTCAAGAATCTGAAAAATGGTTATTACAAATATCATTTCAGTTGATGGCTCATAATTCATTGTATATCACCAACAGACAACAAACACAAGAACAAATAAGACACCATCAAGTCTTACTCAATGAAATTATTCAGTAATCAAATGTAATTGAAAATCTAAAGGGAAATTTTAATTAATTATTTTATTTGTCTACAGGTATCAAGAAGTATTAGATGATTTAAAATCAAAAGGAAAAACTCAAATAGAACGTTATGTTACATCCACACCAACAATTCAAACAATAGTTGAACAACAATTGAGTAATATTCAAGATAGTTATAATTCCTTGTTTAACACAGCCCAGCAAATAAAATCTAGACTCGAAGAGTCTCTATTAAAATTTAAACAATACGAAGATATGTTGGAAAGTATTTGGTCAAACTTGGATGATTACCAACCATTTATGAACAAAACCATAGATGATAATTGGTCTCTTACAGAAGCTAAAGAGCAGTTAGCAATTTACCGAGTAAGATTAAATTGTTATAAACTTTTTTTGGATGTTAGGCAACAAACATCATATAATATACACATAAATTAAAATTATAAATTAATAACATTGTTTTAGATGCCCTAGGTACCTACTTAATGTTTTAATAATATAATTGAAATAAACATATATTTTTTAGTATTTGTTTAACTATGGTAATATGTGTATGTTCTATTTTCTTTGATATTTCAATCCCATATACTTGTATTTTCAATATTTGGAAAACACTGTAAAAGGTAACAAAAATGCACAAACATGGAATCAACTTAGTAACTAAAACAACTATTTTTTTAGGAAATTTAAATTGAAAAAATAATCCATAACTTTTCATAAACTATACTTTTATCCAATCTCTCAAAACAAAAAAACTGTATGTGAAGCAGAGTTATAAGCATTAACATAGGCCTTGTAGCTTGTGTAAATTCAAAAGATGCAGTGGCGTTGAGCCCTATATCCAAGTGTTGCAGCCGCAACACATGCTTTGGGTGGGTGGTGGTTCTCCTAGGCTTATTTTTAATGTTAGACTTAAAGATAATACCTACTTGGTATATCGTGTAATATAGAATATTATAGAATATACATATACATATATATATATATATATATATATATATATTTACGTGGGTCATAAAACAAATAAATTTAGATGGTGGGTGTCTATATAAAAAATTATAATTTTACAACATAATTTGAAATGAACCTCGGCACCACTGAAAAGATGTACTTACATACAATTTTGATATTTGAAATGACAGACTAAATTAAGCACAAACAATATAATACCTAAAACTATATCACTAAATATCTAAACTAAATCAATTATAATAAATTAACATACTAGGAATAACTCTAAAACATTTTAATTCCGTCAAATTTTTTTTTCTTTAACTTATATTATTTAATATTTTAGGATCTTTTGGACAAGTTACAAGGAGAGAAAACTAGATTGGCTTTAGCTGTACAAGCTTGTGAGGCTGCAGTAGCAAGTATATCAAGACCTAGCAGTCCTGTGGAGTCTACAAACTCTATGATTCCTGAACAAGAAATTGCTATCCGTTTACGCTTAGAAGAAAATCTCGATCAGGTAACCTGTAATACCTACATTATACAACTTAATTATTATAATATTCAAAAAACATTGTTTTGATTTAATATTCATTGCAAAATAATTAATTTTTGTTTTAAATATAACAGTATAATTAGTTGTGTGTTTAAAAATACTAATGTTTGTAGTTTTTTGATTTCATATAACAAAGTAGTGTTGTTTTTTATGTTGTTTATGCTATGTAGAAAAGCAAACCAGCACCAGAACTCTCTAAAACACTGTTATCAATGCTTGAACACTTAGAAGACACAGGCATACCTAAAATTTTAATTCCATTTACTGATTATGTATGTAATTATATTTTATATTGATTGTTAATAGATTGTTTATAATATGTCCTTAGTATTTATATATTCTTTACAATATTGTTTTAACTACAGTATATTAATATATTAATATTGATTGAATAACATAATATGAATTATAACATAATATTTTTTTTTTATGAATTTCATTGTAATACTAATTATTTTTTGTAGGTACAAAACTTTGTTGATGAATTGGTCAATATGATATCAATTTTGGAGAATAAACACAACCAGCGTGCAATAGTTTATGAATGGATAGAAAAAGAAATTATTATTTTAAACAAAATGAAAGAAAAACCAACTAGGATTAACATAGAGGCAACTACTCAAGAAATAACCAATTTAAATGAAATGTTACAAAATGTTAATGATAAAAAATTGGAAATAGCTCAATTAGTTTCAGATGATCCATCTGATAAACTTGTTACTGATTTAGACAATTTGATAGATATGGTAAGTTATTGTGAAGATGTTAAACTAAAAATTATTTTTATTATTATTAAATAATAATTGTTTTTTATTTACTTAGATAAATCAAATACTTCAGAAAAAACAATCTGATCAAAACTTATTGTTAGTATATAAAAATAGTGAAACAGATTTACAAAATTGGTTTGATAATTTGTCTAAGTGTATTGAATCCTTGGAAAAAGGCAGTGGAAATACTTGTCTACAAAAATTAGTACTGTTTAATAGTATTAAAGAAGATTATATAAATAATGGAGAAAAACTAATCAATAGTTTAAGATCCAACTGTCAAAATTTAAGAGAAGTAGTCAGTATATCAGATGCTCAGTTACTTGATGATCAGGTATTTATGTTAATTTTATCTTTCTATATTTTTAATTTTTACAACAAGTAAATTATGACTTTGATCATGTAAACTATTTTATTTATATTATATTCATATTTATAACCATAACAGCTTTTAAAATATGCATATAATTTTATTTTATTATAGATGAAATCAGCTGATAGGCGTTATAGAGACTTTTGGACAAGAATGGAAAGAAAATATGAAATCATAGAAAATTCAAAAAAAAATTTACTTTATGCTACATCACAAATAGAAGAAATTAATAGTTGGATAGATGAAAAATCACAACTGTTGGATGAAAATAATATAATTAGTTATGATAGTAACAATGTTGAAAAGAAGTTAATTGATTTGAAAAATATTAATAAAGAAGCAGAGACAAAACAAGTATTTTTAACTGATTCACTTACAGTTAAACTCAATGCTATAGAACTTGAATCTGAGCCTATAGAGTACAATAACCTCGAGGAAAAATTATATAAACCTACTATCAACAAGTTGGATAATTTTAAAACAAGTAAACCAAATAAGTTCTTTGTATTTAAAAAATAACTTAACCATACTTTTACAATAATTAAAATATCATTTTTTTTCCTAGAAATAAATGAAATTCTACAAAAAATGAAAAATATGCATGAAGCCAGTCTAAAGTTTGAAAATTCACTTACTCAATGTAATGTATGGTTAGATCGAAGTGAAAAGGATCTCTCACCAGATAAATATAAACTTGAACCTTTAGAATTAATTGTAGCTGAAAAAAATGTTGAAAAAATTTTGGTAAGATATATTTTTCAATATAATACACGCATAATGATTGATAAACTTATTTAATTTAAATAAATGTTAATAGAATTTTAAAACGGACATTCAATGTTTTAAAGATGGGAAATTATCGGATTTGGAAAAAAATAGTCAAGTTTTATCTAATTTTTGTGATAAAAACAATATTTCAGTAATACAATCAATCTTAAATGGTAAATCATTTTGGTTGTATAAGTATTAGGCACAAACAATGTATTTATTATATTAATTTAAGTTTAATAAATGTGTGTTGTTTTTTTAGATGTTCTAAATAAGACTAAACAAATTGATAATATGAGTAATATTATCGAAGAAAAATCAAAATCTATTTTGGAAAATAGGAAAAATGTTGAAAATAATGTTAATATATGTCAACAATGGTTTAGTGAAGTAGAAGTGATTATGTCTGCTGATGTTCGTCTATCAAGTTTAAACATTGTGGAAGATCAACTGCAAAAGGTAAATTTTTATTTTTATTTTAAAAATCATAAGTAGGTGTAATTAATATTTTTTTTTTACGTGTTATATATTAATTGAATAAAAATTTTAAATAACTTATTGTTAATATATATTCATAATTCATATTACAGTATGATGATCTTAATAAACGCAGTTCTGAAATTGACCAAACTATTGAACAACTTAAAATAATTAGTGAACAAATGGTACTATGTGAACCAGATACATTAAAAATTAGTGATCAGATTTTATCATTAGAAAACAGTCAAAAAAGAACAAAAGCCATGATAAAAGATAGAATTGAAATGATTGGACAGTATCTAGAAAAAATGAAAAGTATTTCAAAAACTGTAGAAGAAAGTAAGAAAATTATTTTAAAAGTTGAGTCAAACTTGCAAGAGCTTGATCGTCCGGTAGGAAGTACTATGGATGATGTCAAAGACATGATAAATTCTTATGAAGTAAGTCAACCATATAAATTTAGAATATTTATACAGTTGTTTATGAAATTTCTTGTTTGCAGGTATTGTTAAAAGAACTAAAACATTGGAACGATAAATTAAGTGATAATGATAATGAATCACTTATTGAAATTGTTAAGCAGCAAGAAGATCTAATCAATACAATTGAAAAACAACTATCAAAACTTAGACAGTTGTTACACCTTCATGAGCAGTTTATGACATTAATTGCAGATATTGTCATGTTTCTTACTAAATATTCTAGTGTAGTCAATGAAATTGGAAAATCTGGAAACACTATTCAAAATAAAATCAAGCAGTTTGATGAGGTTTTTATATTTTTCTTGTATACTTACAATATGTTTTACATTAATTATTATAATTTATTATAATTTAATATATTCAAGGTTACGGTTAAGATTCAAGAGTGTGAAGCAACTCTCTTATTGGCAACAGATAAAGGTGAAAGAATTGCTGAAGTAGGTTCTGCGTTCGATCATAACAACATAACTCAGCAGTTGCAATCATTAAAACAACAATTGCTTACTTTGAGAAAAGCTGTGGAAAAAGAAAGACAGAAGCTTGAAGCTACTGCAGCAGAACACATTAAACTTGCTTCTGATTTAGAACAAGTCTTAGATTGGATTCGTGAAAATGAGGCTCTCATTAAATCTAGACCATTACTTGAAATTAATATTAATAGTGTTGAAACCGATTTAAAAGCACATGAGGTAATGTTATTTTAAATAATATGAACAAACTTTAAATACACATTAAGAAACTAGATAAAAGTATAAAACCATAATAATAGGTAGCTCAAAAGTACCTAATGGCTAATAGAATACTGTTAATAAAAGTTTATCATCATGATGTGTTGTTTAATAATTAGAAAACTCCATTAAAACCGTTGTATAATATTTTATGATTAATATGAAATTAGTTTTTAAATTAGTAAAAGAGAATGTTTAAGATTTCAGTTTAATAATATAACAGTAGTATATAATACCAATTTAAAATATTTTATAATAAAATGTATTTACATTTCATTTACAAATCTTTTATACACATGTATATCATAATAGTACCTACTTTGTTAATTTAAAATAGTATTAAATAGGTACTTATTAGGTATGTTATATTACATGTATAAACTCAATACCTAACCATACTTAAATAAGATATGAATTCTATCAGTTAACTTAAAAGCAAAATATTCTTCATACATTTAATAATAAATACTTATTTAGGTACATTTGAAGTGTAATGTTTTATTTTTGTTTTTAGGAATTAAAAGTACGAGTTGATGAGCATTTGTCTCGATTGAAAACGATACATTCAACAGCTCAAAACGAAACTATTGAAGACAGCACAATGCTCGAATGTTTAAGTGAAGCTAACTCATTTTTAAATACTATACCAAAAGAATTGCAAGACAGACAAACATATTTAAATATAAATAAAGACTATCGTATAGACTACGAACAGTTAAAGCACGAATTTACACTGTGGATCAACGAAGCTAAACAAAAATTAAAATCTGTTGAAGAAAACAAACCTGATTACACGAGTATGATTTCAAATTTGGAACATTTACAAGTATGTGTAGTACTAGATGCAAGGCGTGTTGGATTGATCTGTTTATTGAATATTTATTTTTTTCAGGCATTTTTCGGTGATAAGACTATTCATGATTTAGTCACAAAGAAAATCAAAAATTCAATAGATAAAATCAGACCATCCTTAACGTCTCAGCAAAACGATGTACTGACGGCAGAACAACGAGAATTTAATAAAGACCTCGAAGATGTAATGAATTCAGCTAAAGTCATTCAGAAAAATATGGAAGACAAATTTAGTCTTTTCAAAGAGTATAAAAGTATTGTCGACAAAGTATCATCGATTTTAGACCGCTGTAAATACAACGAAGACCCTATTCAAAACTTAGCTGGTTTATACTTCAATGTTGAAAAAATTACATTAGTTCAAAACGACTTATTTGTAAGTAACGTATAGGTATTATTAAATTGTTTTTTAATCATTATAAATTATAATTAATATCAGTAATGTTTTGCATTTTTAGCGCCAACAAGCCGAACTGGATTTATTACTGAATAAATCAAAACAATTTGATGCCAACGATGAAATCCAATCTGAAACCGATTTGCTTACAAAACAATGGTCAGAATTAGAAAAAGAAATGTCATCTCGAATTATGTTAGTGACCGGAGTGGGTGAAAAATGGAAAAATTTCGAAGATGAGAATAGAAAAATCGAAACTGATTTTACTCGTATTAAAGATACTTTAATGAGCGTTGATCAAGTGATTAGATCAAAAGATCAATTATTTGAGTCATTAGTTACACTCCGCGTAAGTTTAAGCGATGTGCATTTTTTTAATTACTTATTAAGATTGATGGCTTTTTTTGTTAGAAATTAAAAGAAAACTTGGATGTTTGTGGCAATCAACTCAGAAATATTATGCCGATCGGTGAGAGTGTTCTTAACTTTTTAATTTCCGAATCCCATCCTGCATCTTCTACTTTGAAGGATGACATTGAATCGCATTGTAATAAACACGAGTCGTAAGTTATATTGTTTTATATTTGTGTTATTAAAAAAAATATTTTTCTTTGCTAATTTAAAAATAGTACATTTAATTATAATTTTCAACGTTTATACATATTATATTACTCGTATAAATCGTATTAGGTATTTTATCTATTAATATTAAATGTCATGCAAAATAAAAAAATCTATTTGGCGCTAAATATCATAATAGATATTTTTAAGTAATAACATATTAATTATATATTATAAAAATATATTTTTATTTAATTTAAAATTTCCACGTTGGAAAATAATTTAGAAATTTAAATAATTTAAAACAGTTACTGTTCGAATGTCATGTACTGAAATTAGTGCATTTAAAATATGAATGTATCTTAGGTTATTGGACAACTTACAAGTTATGTTGACAATAAAATGTTTACTTATTAAGTATAAAGACGTAATCGTCGTAATCGTATTAAATATTGTAACCTTTGCATTAGGTATATATTGAAAATTGACATAATCTTAATTCTTGACTCATAAAACATTTTCAGTTATTGAACGTACATTATATACAGTTTGTATTTTGTAAATATTTATTTAAGCCAATATTCGCTGTTTTAAGTATGCATTAAATAAGGATTTAAGGAGAAAGAAAATTCCGTTACTCATTTTTATCTTATTGGTGCTATACATTTGATTCCATAATCCATTTAGAGAGTATTGAATAATAGATATATTCATTTAAAATTAAGAATAAAATTCAACGAGAGAATATACATTTTTACATCAATAAACATTAATGTTCGCAAACGGTCGATTATTTAATTACCTTATTATAACTTCGAAAATGGGTAATCAGTCGTTTTTCACTAAATTTTATTATTTGTTAGTTTTAATATCAAATACATTTCATAATAATCAGAACTGTCAAGTACACGTTAGGTTTTTTTTTTATTAAAAAAAAATCTGAACATGTGTTTTTTCATCGCACACCTTAAATTTATTTTTAAATTAACTATTTATTTATGGATTATAGGTTAATTTTACTTATTTGAACCACAATATTGACCTAGTTGTTATAGGTTAGATCTTTTTAAATTGAATAATAGGTACTGTTCAACTGTTCTATATTATATTTTAACGAAATAATACGTCAACATCACAATAAAATAGTGATAATATCTACCTATAATAGTTACTATTTAGTTTATATCCAGGTAAGATAAAAATATAAAATATAAAAGTAACTTGTTACATTACGTTGTCAGAGCTAGACAATGTTTAGATAGTCGGTAGATAAAGGATTATTGTAGGCTAACCTAACATTTGTTTTATTTTAACAGATAGGTAGGGGTGGCAAATTATTTTGATTCTACGTGCCAAAAATTATATTTTTTTCTTTTGAGTGCAAGGCTGTGACTAATGGGAGGGTCAAAGGGTCCGCCCCCTATCCCCCGAAATTTTTCAAAGTAAAAATATTTTTTTATTATTTAAATTGAATATTTTAATGACGACTTATGTTTTCAATAACGATAATAATTAATTTTTATATTTTTAATGTAAAAATGACAAGTGCTCACAGTGCCAGATTTAGAACAGGTACCGCCCTAGGCCCTTTTAATATGCTGACCCTACCCCAAGAAAAAAATGTAATAAATATTTATATGATTTTTTTCCATTTCTTACAAAATTTGCCACCCTAGGCCCTAAGCCTCACGGGCTTAAACGTAAAATGGCCTTAAGTGTTCAGTATTTACATATTTAAAAAAAATGTCGACCCCCCCCCGGAATTTTTTTCAGTTACAGCCCTGTTTGAGCGTGCCATTAATAACTATGAAAAATATTAACTATAAATTATATTCAATATTCTAATAAAACATTATCGTAATTTTATTGTATGATTAATGTATTAATATTTTATTTATTTATTTAACTTTAATTTTAATTATATAAAATTGACAAACGTATTTGTAGTAGTTAGTGATTACCTAGGTACATTATTATGACTAATTATGAGGATATTTATCGATCAATAACGATTATTTAATTTTATCTGTAGTTATAAATAGGTATAGAATTTATACTATTAAGTATTAACTATAATATTGCGTTCAGTATGATATCTATGTTTTTAACAAACCTACTACTTAATCTAATAATTTTTGAAAGACGTCAACAAAACATTGTGATTTTATTTATTAAATAAAGACAATTTATATATAAAATAAATATTTTAAGTTTTTGCGTGCTACTTTTGGCACGTGTGCCATGGATTTGTCACCCATAAGCTATATAGTATTCATTATACAAATATAATACATTAATACCTATTCAAATTATGTAATACAACAAAATTCAATAAAAAATATTAAAAATGTTTTATAAATATGTGATATGGATGGTTCAAATGGTTCAATACTTCATTAGTTTATATAATAATATTAAATAAGTTATATCTATCAATTTATTGATATTCTACGTAAATTTATAAGAATATAAAATTAAATATAAAAATGTATTAATACACTCCATAATATGAAAAATGAATACCAACTACCAATAAAAATACATTTTAACTTAGAAGTAAACAATTTTTAGTTATAACGTATTACTTTGGTTACTTTTATTAAATTAATTTTAATGAATAAACAATTTTTTTTTTATTTTAGCATAATATACGTAAATTCAATATTACAATTTTGTATAATAGGTATATGTTAGCCTATATCATATAATATTATATATGACTCATCCCGCAGTACGACGTATCGTGCTTAAAATTTTTTTTTTAACACATTGGCATGCTGCCGGACAATTATTAATATATGAGACTACATAATTGATTGTGTCATACTTTTCAAAGACACAAAGTGTTGCAGCTTTTATAATTTCATATCAAAATAGTAATACGTAATTTACTGGAGATGGTATGAATTATGAATAAAACCTAGTATAATTATATTCAAATAGTATGTAATGCAAATTATTTTTGTTTTGTTAAAATTTAAAAAGTACGATTTCGAGAATAAAAATTAAAAAAGATTTTGCAATAGGGAAAAATAACAAAATGATTAAAATCCACGTGCTTGTAAAATATAAATTGATACTTAGTAGGTACCTATTTATATTATTGTACATATTATACCTGTGGTGGGGTATATTAATTTGTTAAACAAAGAATTCAGAAACATTATACTCTATACTACTTTGCTTGTATTTTAACAGTTTACAGTAGTGGTATTAAAAGAGGATTCAATATGTTAATCAGTAATAATCATGCCATACATTAAGCTTAGTAAAAATTACCCTCTGTATTTAATTACGTTTATATTGGTTTAAATTATGGTTAAAATTTACATATCATAGTTTTATACATTAAGAAAATAATATGAAGAACAATTGTATCCGTAATGTTTCTCAAATATATATTTTATAAATTTGGATTTTTAAAAATGTATCACTTTTATTAATTTAAAAAACCTCTGAAAAATATATATAATTTAAAAAAAAATAGCACCTACTACCTATACATTATGATAAAATTGGTCGTAAAATTGGTATGCTTGGACAATTCTACAATTCTACATTGCGTGGGAAAACAGTAAATATATTTTAATTTATATTTGTTTAACAAATCAGCGTTGTAACTTGTAATATACCCATGCAGGCTTCATCATATCGTCAATTTTTTTTAGTGCGAAATGCTACTCAAAACACTCGACTAAAATAAAACATTCGCATCGTTACAATTTAGTCTTAAATAATTGGGTCCTGTCCAAAATTTATATGTATAAATATAGCACTGGAATATATGTAACCAGATTTACAATAATAAACTGTTGGCATTTTTTAGTATGTGTCTTCTAGTGTAGTGGCAAAAGTTTGCGATTTCGATCCAGTATATTCCAGTGCGTTTTAAACATTTATGTTTCAGGCTCGCGAACCAATTGAACCACCAACTCGGTCAATTTGAAGTGAATTTGAATGATTTCACCCAGGTCGAAGCCCAACTTGACAAATTAGAGTTGTCCCTGAATAATCTCAAACCTGAAGTGGAATATTTTTACGTATTTGCTCAAGACATTGAACAAACTCAGAAGGAATTTGATGTAAGTTTACAAAAATGCAATAGAATTATTGCAACATTATAAAAATTCTGCTTTTTCATTAATTTTATTATGACATAAAACATATTAGTAATTTATCGATTATTGCAACAGAAATTACACTAAGTGAATAGACAAGTATGTAAATAATAAAATTTATACAAAACATTTAAAATTTTTTACTTGGCAGAGATTCTATAAAATTGCTCCTTCAAATTTTAATACATGAAAACCATATTGTTTTAAATTAAGTTAGTCAAATTATTTTAATGAGCATGTACAATTTTTATATTTAATAACTCATTACAATATTTTTACCAACCAAACAATGTTATTTATTACCTTGATCTATATTGTTATTTATTAGAAATATCTTTTTTTGTTTATATCATACATAAATAGTTAATTTTTATATAAATTTGTCATTTATAAATCAAAAATACTTAATATTCATTAATTTGTTTTAGGATTTATCCGAAAAAGTAAAAGAAGCTGCCAATGATTTAAAAAAATTTATCGAATGCACACAAAACAACTATATTTCATTACAAAAATTAGTGCCAAACGATTTGTTAAGCAAGGTATGTTAATTATTATTATTCGTTATATTGATTGGTATTATTTTTTCAAAGTTTACCTAAAATATTTTGTGATTATTATATGAACCTAAAAAGTAAGTGATAGGTATTTATATTTTTTATAACTTTGATATCAATTTGTTATTTTGTTCACCCAGTCACTCATAATAATATATATTTTAAAACAATAGATATTTTTATATATCTAGAAAATCATATAAATATTTTTTTATATTAGTAAACAATTAATAATTAGGTTAAGCTATTTAAAATTGTAGTTTTTACATTTGTCTTAAATTGAGTGTAATTAATAAAATAAAATAAAAAAATTTTACATTCTTTTTAAAATACTAAATACTATATTTAAAGAAATTAAAAGCTAACTTAATGTTCATTTAATGTAGAAATATTTTAATACATACCTAGATGCTTTTTAAATGCGTATCTACATTCACTATTTGACAAAAGTGGAACTATACACCATGTAATAATATGATCTCATGGAATGATTGTAAGAAACGAGTTTTCAAATTAGTATATATCCTTATGAAATACATGTACCTAAGTATATGGTTTCCTTTAAAGTATTATTACTATTTGCATTGTTTACTCAAGAAAGCATAAAATTAAATGAGAATAAAATAATAATAATAATAATAATAATTTTAAAAGCCGCTTTCGAGTTCCGTCCCATTTAAAAAATTGAATTTAAAGATATATTAGTTCCGTCCCTGGGTTTTTTTTAATGGATATACTAATTCCGTCCTGTGTCAAACACTTTATTATTCCGGTACCGTCTCTTTTGTATATCTTTTAATATTATATTATAGAGTATAACTATATAAAACGTACAATTTAATAAACTTAATAACGTCGACAATCGAATTTAATAATAATATATTATTTAAAAATAAAGTTTATATGATTTCAGTACCTCTTAAACTATTTAATATTGACTAAATTTTGTATTATTATATATTATACAATTACGATTAATTACAATTAAATTATAAAGATATACTAATATTATGAACACCGATGTTTTTTGTATATATTTTATAATAACAATATTTTATGTACATATTATTTATTATTTTCATTATACCCCTTTTAACTGGGACGGAATAGGTATAAAAAAAAGGTTCTCAGGACGAAAATTGGACGTAGTAATTTCAAAGATTCGAGTAAATGTTAAAATAATGGTCATGGCTCTTTTCCGCCATGGAAAACAAAATAGGTACGATTCCCATTTTCGTCAATTATTATTTGGGAACCATGTACAAATGTAATAAAATCATACATCCATTATATTTAAATATAATGTATTTCAAAATTTCCTAAAAATATAAATTTTAACACAAGCAGGTAATAATTGGTTAATAATAATTGGTACTTAAGTCAAATAAGATGTACATGGAATTAAATTAGAGTTTTTAAAAAATTGCATAATTAAAAGAAACAATTTTTATAAAAGTGTATCTACTAATTTCTTTAATTTTTTTTTTATAATTGCTCCTTCGATAATTTTTAAATCTAGATTATTTAAAAATGTCATTGCTACTGTAAGTTAAATCACTTACTACCACTTCCTATTAATATTGCTTAAAAATTAAAATCATTAATTCCAAACTTTTTTTGGTGGAAACAGGAATCATACTTTTTTTGTTTTTGGTGGAAAAGAGCTGTAGTGGGAATGGTCAATATTATTTTGGTGAAAATGGGTATTAGTGGTAATATCCTAAATAATTTAATAAGCACGCAACATGTATTTTTTTAATTTTTGACTAGTTGGAGGGAAATGGTAGCTATAATATAATATGTATAAATGTATTGTAAATAGTGTATCATACATTTATAAAATAACTAAATTATCGAACGCTTAAAATTTTTCTCAGCAATGTGATAAATTTCTTTTCAATTAATATACAAAATAAAATAAATTGGTTATTTACTTTAATATCTTATACAATTAGGTATATTATACAGACAAATACTCGTATTTAATTATTATGTTGCTTAGAGTTAAGACTTTAGAGTTAAAACTTTATTTTAGTAAGAAGTATGATGGCATTTTAAACAATAATATTTCCAAATACATTTGATAATTACAATTATTATAAACTCATACTCATTAGACTTTAGTCATTTTTAATATAAATTTATCTACAATTCTACATATTTTAATATTTTATATAAAATATATTATAATTTATTGTCTAATAATTTTCAAATGTCTAAGTTCAGATACTAATTGAGAAGAGGTTTACTTAATCTAACTTAGACATTCAAGTGATTAGTTAGTTTAGTAATATTAAAAATAATTTATCAACGAACAAATTATTATTATTATTGTAAGTACCTATTATCGAAAATTTGTATTAATTTATGATAGTTTTTAATGACGATTTAAATTCTTTAAGTTTATCTAAAATAAATAAATTAATTAACATACATATTACGATAACATGGATTTTGTAAATTTATTTGTTGATCATTTCCTTATTATGTTAATGATGTTCGTAATAAAATAAATTATTTTTTATTATAGTCAATAGTTATTATTGCACTCGTATAAACAATAAAATTACTTTTGAGTCTGAAGAACACAGAAAAGATCATAGTTTGAATGATTGTGTTGTCCCTTGTCTAAAAACCTATATAATGTAAATATATTATATATTTTAGGAAAATTTTGGAGCGTTGCCAAGTTTAATGTTTTAATTTTTCTGGTGGCTTATCTATTTTCTAATTATTAATTCATAAGGGATTTATATGTCTATAAACAAACGCTAAATTATATTATTTTATAACGACATAGAAAATAATAAGTTATCAGTATCAATTATAAATGATATGTTAATACAATCATACAGTTATATACAAATAAAAATAATAAAAAATAATAATATGCAATTGCCCATTAGGCCAACGTTATTTAATTTATTTTTACTTTTACTTTTTATTAAAAAATATAAACATAATATTATATAATTACATAACTAAAAAAATGCCAATTATTATTTAGAAAAATTTTCCCATGTTTTTCCTGTTTTCTTTTTTACTCGAATTATCGTGATTTGATTATATAATAATTAATAATCATTAATCATTGTATACTTTGGCAGTAAATATTATGTTTAAAATGTTTTAAGTCACAAGTTAGTAATTTAATTTTATATTGAAATCAAAGATTTGGTCACTTATGGTAATTTAACATATAATTACTTTTAATTTACCAACTTAGATAATAATTATGTAGACCTACCATTTACAAATAACAATTATATCAGTAGCTGAGAAACACCGTTGGTTGTTTTGATTTAAATCATAGAATAGAATTTAACGATTATGGTTTTATTTTTAATTGTTATTTATAATATGGCTATAGTTCAGTTTAAATAACCGTATAGTTAATACATAATATTCAATATAAATACCTATAGGATGTGGTGCAATGTATATTAGCATACATGTGTATTATGTTGTAATGTTTTTCATGCATTTACCATTTTCAATAAGAATAATTCTGAATTTACATTTATTTATCGAGATGACGTATTATTTCGATAATTTGATGGCATAAGATTATGGAGAGGTAATAATTTTCAAATTTTTTGATGGCGTTAAGAAAATTAACATCAACGCTAAATATTGTTTTGACTTTTTTAAAATCTACTCAACTTTGTTTTTCTAATATTATGATAATTTACTTAAGATAAATTAATTTCTGTGTAGTATCTACTATTTAATATCAGAATCTAGTTCCTAAGTGAGACGACTGCCACGACTTTACACGAACAAACGAAAATCGTATTATAAATGTTGTACCTAATTGGTTATTACTTATTGTAAATATAATAATTTTATTTTTTAGTTCAAACGTTTAATAATAAAAAATCACAATAAATACAAATAATTGCTGAATTCGAATTATAATTTTATAAATGGTTTTTTTTTGAAAATTTACTGAAATACCGTTAGTAATAATTGCCAACGACATACGATATTATATTAATCATACTAGGTATATATGAATATATTATTCAACTATTTGAAGTATTTATTGTTATTATGCATGTGTATTATATACGTAAAAATAATGCATGTATTATAAACAATTACGCTTTTAGTGTAATTAAATATATTATTGTTTGTATATACTAAGTAGGTTTTTTAAATGTAAATTATTTCTTGTGTCCCTAAACTATAACCTGCTGATAATATAATTAACTTTTTAAATCTGTAAGATAAAATAAAACGACGGTGTAAAGTGTGGTTTAAATTATCAACAAATATTGTTATTATGTTTTACTGCCATGCCGGGCGTATAGGTATGAAGTTTTTTTACATATATTTATGTACAACGTCGGCTAATCTTGTACATTTGATCACGTCCCACTATTGATATATTGTTAGCAAATTGTTTTCAAATTTGGTCGCGCGCATATATTGTATCAGTAATCAGGTGTTTGTCATCGGAATTTATAGAAGTTGGCTACTTGTGCTGCGCGCTCCGGGTATTTTTTTTTTAGTCCAAATTAATTAAGTCGGAATTTTTTTCTCGATTGTTCATCGCTGTGTTTAAGAACGATTCATTCCCAAGGCCTTTCTATTCTGTGATGAATATAAGGAACAGTACGCGATAGCTACACTATTCTACAACATGTAGTAAAAAGACAAATTACCACGCCTACCTGTACAATTACGTTTTCTGTCTGGGCGTCTGAACACTGAACTATTATTATTTTTTTTTTCATTCTGTAACCCTAAATAACCCACTGTTTGACGAACGTTATTATTTTGACTATATTTATTTTTGACCCAACCGATTTTAACAATAATTTTCATATTTAAAATTTTTAAATATTGTTTACCGCTCCGTATCACGACAACAACGTTCGTATTATACGCGTAAATAATGTATACTAGATAATTTTTCGAATAAAATCTTTTTAACAACGACAAAAATCATGTAATCAAATCGTTCGAAACAACGGTGAGTAAACTGTAATTTTTATTGCTATTTATTTAATATTACTAGTCTTTCGTGTAAAAACGAGCTTCTTTTTATAATTTATTATCTAATACTCTTATGTGACCATGTATCCAGGCCTTCTCTCACATGACCTTCAAGTATATTTCGTCAATCGAACGAGTATTTGCAGCAATTCTTTTGATGTATTTTCTTGCTTCTTAACAATATTTTATCTAGTATAAATAGAATCTTTATAAAAGTCGCGTGCCAAATTATTTTTAATCAATACAAAATAAATAATATAGTATTTTATTTACTTAAAAATTAATAACATAGACCGATTATTACAATATGCATTATGCATTGTATTATAAAATATTGTGTGAACAAAGGTAAAATTATTTAAATATTACGTATATAGGTATCATATATTTTCTTAACTAAAACATTATATTTATAGTTTTATTTATATTAATTATAAATAATTAGTACTATTAAAAATATTGTAATTTATATTCTCAGAACTGAAATAAAAAAGGCTAGTAACTAAAATAAAAAAAAATAAGTTAGTATTATTGAAGTATATTATGTAATTTTATTAAAGCAATCATGGATTAAAGTACTCATTATTATTGCTTTTAAAGGTGTTAAAGACTTAGTATAAATATTTATTTTTATTATTGTAACTTGTATTTCATAATAATGATAATATAAATTTCATTATCATCAGTGTTTTCTTTTTAATTTTTTTAATTGATATTTTTAAAGTTTATGAACCAGGGGTCTCCAACCTATAAGTTGACTTGAGACCGCCAAGTTAATGTGTGTTTTTTTTAGATAATATATTTTGAATTTATTAATTTCTTACCAAAATATATTTTTAAATTTTGGCTCCCGATGTTAAAACGTATTTCAAATTTGGCTCTCCATAAAATAAGGTTTTGTTTTAAACTATAGTATACTTACTTTAATAGTACATTTTTTCAGAAAACTTTTTTTCGATGTATAAACGTTTTTCTTACGATAAAAATAAAAATAACAATTTAAAGAATATATATCGTTCATTATTTAATTCAGAATCTATTATTATTATTAAATGATTGTAATGATTGGACAACAAAACAAGTCGGCGCGCGAAAATTATTAAATAATATATTTCAGTAGGTACAAGTGGTTATTACCATTGGAATCCCGTATGATAATATTATTATAATTGGTCGTTATTCCGTCCCTTCGACATGTACTTCATAGTTTTTATTGCATATTATTACGAAACATAAGGTGCAGAGCAGATCAGAGTATCAGACAATATAATTTATGAATTTTAATTATACGTAAAATATAATATACTCGTATGTAATTGATTTAAATTTAAACTCAATTAAATAATTTTACTATGTAAAAATTAATATATAGATAATGTAGGTTATGTGATTTTATTATGACATGAAAAACGTACAAATTATATTTTGTTTTCAAAAATATTATGAAATCATCCATTATTAATCTTATTAAAAAGACAAACAATAATTCTTGTTAAATAAATAAATAATATATTAAATCATTTATGGCCTTTGATAGTCGCTGATGGTTTCGAATATTTGATCGCTATTCTTCGGAAAACAAATAACATGTTTTGGGAACGCACTGCTTCTGTGTATCATTAAAATATAACTATACAAATATTTTTTGTATATTATAATAATAATATATTATATATATTTTTCAGAAACATATTTCACGTTATTATATTTTAAATATAAATGCTATAATAAAACTAAATAACTATCCCACTGTATGTCTTAAAAATTCTAAGTACCAACCTATTATAATTTATGTAGATAGCATTCTGCAAGCTAATAAATTATATTATGCCATAGATAGCAAGATAGAACCAGTAGGTTTCTACCTTCCTACCCACCTTTTAATCTTCATTCTTCATACATTAATAATATAATTTTTTTCATTATTGTGAAAACTAATAATATATGACTGGCCTGCCTAGGTATGCAGATATATAATATGTTATGGTAATAGGTACCTACCTAATATTAATTATTATGTTCAATCGTTTTCTTATAATTCTATTTTAATTATAAATAGTGAGTAACGAGTATCTATTGACTACGAGAAAAAAATAGTACTTTTGCTCGATACTAAAACTATAACTTACCTAAACGCAAACGACATTTTGATTGTTGACAATAAAAAAAAAAATCAATCTACACTAAGAGATTTTTTTTTATTAGTTGTACTTCCTAAAAAAATTGTTAATCAATCGTTAACAGTATACGTCTTTTTATAAGTAGTAGGATATAGAGACTTATCTCCAAATGTGTTGTTCGAATAAAATTAAAAAAGTACTACAATAATAGATGATAAAAAGTAAAAATAATAATGTCTGGAGTGTGGGTGAACAGTTTAATACAGACGGTTTCTTGTATAATTTTGATTGGCCCGTCAATAAAATTACACAATCGGAGGTCAAACATTCGAAAATTATCTTTTAGGTTTGGTTCGTTTGATATGCGGACCGTCTCAAATGTGTTTGTATATTACCGAAGACTTATAAATAAAACGTCCTTTACAGTGTTGTTGTGATGACTAATATTATTCTTCATGTGCATAAAACCTGTTTGTACAGCATCCATGCGCAACTAAAAACCGTATTCCGTCGTCAGTGCGGTTAAACGTTCGTCCGTTCTCGTATTATAGTTGTTGCGATTTGTTTATCCTGCAGCAAGCGCGTATTCTGTGCCACTTGACTCGTTGAACTGTTGTACGCAAATACCACAACGTTATTATAATATAATATTGTTTTATCGTTTTCACTCGTTCGCTATGCTATATCATGTTAAAAAAAAAAAATACACATACTTCAAATTATAGCAATCATTTAAAAAATTTAATCGTAATTTGTACACCTAAACAGTTATTATCAACAAATTAATTAAAAACCGAAGAAATGTTCATAAATTAACAAATAAAACTATTCATAATATTACATTACAGATCACTAATTGTGGTTTTTTTTTTAATTTCATTTATAATTTCATTGTTTCGTCAGTAGTAAAATAGTCGTTAACCAACATTGCGTTTTCAGTTCAATCCGCTGGAGCTCGTCTCCGAAGAATTGACGAGTCTGATGGATTCAAACAGTAGAGGCCTTAAACGGGCCAAAACTATTCGAACTGAGTATGTGAAGTATATAGACGATGTGCAGAGATGGCTTCAAGAGGCTGAAGTGAAGGTTCAAGATCGCGGCAGTGAACCAAAAAAAGTCAAAGAACATATTCAGGTACGACCTATAATATAATAATATTATTCTACATGTATTCATATGATACGATTTTGAAAGATATATTCTATAATTTTATATCTTAAATTAATTATTTTATTCGGTTTCGAATATTTATACTTAATGATTAATTGAAAAAATCACTTATACAATATACATTTCGTAAATATTATGCGAAATTGCAAAAAAATATTGTCATTAATAAATAATACAATCCAATGTGGTTAACTCGAAATCATCGATACCTCGAAGTTTTTTCCCGGCCCTTAGAATTTTCTTCTTAAGCAATACAAAAAAATCTCGAAGTTTCGATTTTTTTGGTTATATATTTTTAAAATTATATACATCTATAATATTATAATAAATACAAGTATTTTGAAATTCTTGGATAACTTGAAAATTTTTACCGGTCCCTTAAACCAAGGGACCTAGGGAGGGGGTATTAAATTACCTATACAATATTATAAAAAAATTATAAAACAATTTTTTTAGCTTAAAACCCCTCCCGAAATTAATTTCCAGTTACGACCTTGCCCTAAACTTCAAGTCAGCCAAATTTAGTTAATACAGTTCGACTGTATACAGCTATAAGTAAAATCTATTTGTAGTTAATTAGTTAATAATTAACGAATTATTATTTTTTTTAAATTTTGATAGATGTAATAACTAATATTATCTACCTAATTATTTTTTATTAAATATTATTAAATATTTATAGTTAATCAGACGTATACATTTTTCAAGCCGGTAATCATACCTTTTTAATAAATTATCGATTTATAGTAATTGACCATAACATTGATAGTATGTTTATTTAATTATTATTTGTATTTTACATCATTGTATCATGATAACAAGTTGCCGGTGAACAGTAATTTTTGATGATAGAAATGCGCCCAAATAGTTTTATTTTATCTATTAGTTTTATATTCAGGTGAACTTTTTAGTGTTCGACAAATTCAGGCGTTTAATTAACTTAAAGGCAGGGTTGAGTAAGAGCTTTTTCAACAGTGTTTAATTTCTTCCGATTCCATTAGTAAAATATTATAATTTATTATGGTTTTAATAAAATGTAGGTAATACATTAAACATTTTAAAATAATTGCTTTTTGTTCACTCATATATCCGTTGAACAATTTAATATGTTTGACAATATAATATAATATATTATTTGAAAAATGAACGTAATTTATTATTTAGATAACATATTTTGTTGAATATGGGTAGTCAAATATTTACGATTTAAACATAATAAATTTATCAAAGACTAATTTTTTGGTCAACTGGTCAAGACATTGTAAAATAATACATTAAAATAAAAACTTACACTAGGAAAACTTTTCAATACCTACACATTTATTTTATTTAAAAATACTATTAATAAAATGTATATCTAGTGGCCTTAGCGCGGTATAATACTTGTTTGTAATTTTTGTAAAAACCTCATAAGTCATAAGGTTATTAGTCATACTTTTATTATAGCTACCTTCTCTAGTGTTATCAAATTGATAATTTAAATTGGACTGTTAGTTTTACAGTAATATAAAACAATTAGCAATAATAAAAAATTGAGAAGGCTTTTTTTTTAATTAATTAATGACATTCAAGGGATACGTTTTGATTTATTCTTGGCTTTTGAAGACTTTAGTACTCTTAAATGATACTGTTATTTCTTCCTTGTTATTAGCAGCAAATAGCTATTTAAAAACATACTTAAATTAATTTGGAACTATTATTGGTTTAAACAAATTGTTATGGCATCATTTTTTTTTCAAATTTTACTAATCGGGTGTTAGAACTTTAAAGTTAAAACATCGTTATATTATTCAGTTTACGGGAGTATTCAGGAGTTACGTCATTCATTATCTTAGGACATACGGGGATTTTTTTTTAATTTTTAAGTGTTAAATAAGTTGCATGTTTCAGATGTATTTGGATGTATAGTTTGAGTTGATTGACTTATGATTATACCTATTAACTACTATATTTTATTGAATTATCGTGTTAATATTAAATATAAAGATAAATTACTTTTAAATTAATATAGTATTATAAATATAAGACGAGTAACAGTTTTTCAAAAAATATATTATTAACAAATTAATTATTATTATTATTATTATATATTTTAATGGGTACTCAAGTAAGTTAAAAGTATATTTTATTATTATATAATTTTATTTATTTTATACTATAATTATATTATTGAATATTTAAAATTAAAAAATGTACTAATATGGTAATTTTATAGGGATATGATTTTTTTTTATGTTTGAAGATAACATTTCAATTGAATTAAATATTATAACATTTATATACAATTTTAGTTAATATATATTTTACAATTAATTAATTATTTATATTCTTGTTAACTATAAGCTGTTATAAGCAGCAACTTTTTTAATTCCAGCAAAATGACAATAAATATGTCGGTACCTATATATTATATTCTAACAAAGTATTAATATTAAAGTATTAAAGTTATTTTTATTGAAATTTAATAAAATATAATCAGTACCTCCAATAATCGTTTTAAACTCGAGTTTATCTGTTCTTTTTATTACCTATTCTTATTTTTTTTATTAATATTTATATTGTACCGAATTATAATATTAGTATATAAAAATAAGACTACTTACTTAAAGTAGGTAACTCATAATAAAAATTTGTTTTACGTGCTGTAGTTAGTAAGAATATTTTTTTGTTTTATTTTTTAGACCATTGAAGATGAAATAAGTGCAATTAATGATAAACTAAATAAAGCTATTAAACACGGAAACGAAATCGTCGAAAAAACAAAAGATGAAGAAGAAAAAGAAATGATTCCAAAAACGATTGAATCGTTAGTAGGAAAAATGAGTCAAGTGAAATTTTGGTTGGACGAAAAACGTAGTCAAGTAAGCTAATATATACACGGAAATCATTAATACCTAATTAATAACTGTATCTATTATGATATTATGAAATACGAATAAACTATAGTCTATTCAGAAAAAAAAACTATTACATTGTACTATTACGTCCATTATTGTACAGATTTTTTATTAAAACATTTTATGATATACTATTTCAAAGCTTATTTATATAATTTATATAAATTTAAATGCGATTTCTTATATATTATGTACCTATTGTACCCAAAATTCAAAAATAAAATTAATCATAATAATAATAACAATAAATCAATAGATATCTAATAATATACTATAACGTCTAAAACTAAAAACTAAAATTAGGTTTATATGATAAAATATATGATACAAGTAGACAATAAATACTTATAATTAGATGTACAGAAAAATTATTACTAGGTATAATTATTATTACATTACATCTAAAATATTCGAACAAATTTTTAAATTAAAAATAATAACAATAATGTTTTGCATATTATAAGATTCTTTGATCTGTTAAATTGACAATTTTTATTTAGATTGGTGACACTTTGGATGCCTGGCAAAAATTCTTATCTGTTTATGACTTGGTGATGGCCTGGTGCCAAAGTAAAACAAATTATTTAGAAGAACCAATAACTCTAAGTTCACTCGAAGAAGTAAAACAAAAAGCTCACGAATTTTCGGTAATATAGCAATTTATACATTTTAGTGTACCTACTTAATGTAAATTTTATAATTTGCTGTAATTTTTTATTAGGCTGCTGTGAAATCAAGCAAACAACAAAGCAAACATCTGGCTGAAATGAGTAAAGAATTGGATATCATTGCTTTGTCAACAGATGTTGGACATTTGCCTGAAAAACTAGAAGAAGCTAATAATGCTAAAAATGATGTTGAGGGAAAACTTTCAGAAAAGGTACTCAACTTTTTCATGTAACTTCAAATAATATATAAAATATAATTTTACAGAATGCTCTATTACATGAAACATGTGAAGAATGGGAGCAATTTGAAAGGAAATTAAAAGAAGTAAAATTATTTATCGAAAAGTCTCAAAATGCTATTGAATCAGCTGCCAACAAAAAAAGAACACTACGTGAACAACATGATCTTAGAGAAAAGATGTTGGCTGATATTACAATACAAAGAAAAAAGATTACATTGTCCACTGAAAAATTGCAGGTTAGACACTACATTATATTATCTTATCTGGAACATTATTTAATTAATTTCATATTAAGCTATTTATCCCTTATAAAATGATAATATTATGAATTTAAAAATATAATTTACACTGCTTTATATAGGTATCTTGAAGGTTTTTAAATAATTAAGTTATAAGCTGAATAATTTTAGCGTTTTTAGCTTTAGTGTTATTTTATGTAAGACTGTTCTATGCCTATTTTTTAACTAGATTCTAAAATAATTATGGACTATTCATTAAAAATTTACAATATTGAATATTTAAAGTATAGGGAAGTTGTACTAGTGTCCATACTTTTTTCATTAAAACAGTCCTAAAAATACAAAACTGTTCTTATGTCTCCTTTGCCTATACTAGTAGTATAATAACAAATAAATTAAAAATGATTTAAGATTTAATACTTTATTTATTTTATATTAAAATTTTAATGATAACAAAAAAAAAATATTAACATTTTATTTTATTTTCTATAACATATTGAATACCGTAAAATATAATCTGAAAATGTTGTAATTAAACTCTCAATAGTTTTCAATTATTTTTATTATATTTTTAAAAAATTGTAAAATGTGAAAACTAATAAACAAAACCACAAAACTGACTAAAAAATAATTAAAAATAGTGTAGATAGATATGCAATATTATTATTTTCTTAGAGTTTGAGAGCAATGAATCCAATTCATCCACATTTTGTCATCAAAAAGAATACACATAAAATATTGAAAAATAATTTCTGCTTAAAATGAATAATAATTTAAAAGTATAAATAAATTGAAAGAAATTCTCAACTGACTTAATTAATTATAATTGGATACACATAAACAAATTACAAATTACACTAAAATTGTGTATTTATAGTTGTAATATAAATACTATATAATATATATCTACTTTGGACATTTGTGATGGTTTCAATTTATAGTGATGTAGTTAAATTTAAATTTATAAGTTACTCTATTATTTATTTTAATTTCTCCAAGAATAAATGTCACTGCTATTTGTTTATATGTTGGAGTTTATAAGAAAAAAATTTTACAAATTTTATTAAAATACTAATCTTAAAATTGAAATATATTTATAAAAAAATACAAAATATATTAATTAGTTTGTAATATGAATAGTTAGTTAGATATTTTAATATTACAGAAATTATCATAATATGAGTAATTGTTATGTTATGTTGATACAAAATATGCGTATTATTTAAATTTAATATTGTATATAGGTACTTTATAGCTCATGCTATACAAATACACAATCATTTACCTATGTAATAAAATTTTTTAATTTTAAATAATAGTATTTTATTTTTGGATAATGAATCAACTGTTCAATATTTTATACAATTTATGTTGCATTTCAATATTTTAATCTATGTGTATAGTAAGTGTTTATAGAGTTTATGGATAATTTCAACTGATTTAATATTTTTAAGTGAACCGCTTATGACAATTTTTTACTTGATTATTATAACATAAACTTTGATTTCTTTTAAGTTATATTATAATTAAACCCATCAATGTTTCATCGCATGATCATATTTAAAATATAAATTTAATATTTTTTATGATCTAAAAATGTCTTAATTATGAAAATACATATAAATGTATAATTTTTTGTTCATATCTTAGTTTAAAGTTATTAACTATACTTATAAGTTATAATAATTGTTGTGAATTTATATAATACAAAATAAAATATATCTAATAAAATAATTTTAAATTTTAAATATTTTATAAAATTAGAAACAGATGTTTTTAAAATACAATATTAGTCTATATATTTCATAGGTAATATGTTTTATATGTATTATATTAAATTTTAGATTCATTTTCGAGCTGGTTTTGGTGGCAGTGAAAACATTGAACATTTAGCTAAAGATAGTTTGGCTCAGTTAGATAAATTGTTCAAAATTGTGGAAGAGCAAGCACATAATTTGGAAGAAAGTCTCTTACAACTCGATAAATATCAACAAGTAATAATTTATTATTTATACATATTCAAATTAAAATAATACTATTAATAATACAATAGTAACTGTTATCTATTTTTTTTTTTACTAAGGAAATACAACATCTACGTCAAAAAGTTATTACTGCTGAGCAACAATTAAGACTAACACAAAGTCCAACGTATTTACCGCACGATAGACAAAAGGCTATGCAAGAACAAAACGTAAGTATTCAAATAAATTTAAATTTCAAAAATAAGTAATTTTATTGTTCAAAATAAAACAACAGTGAGAGATATTTTTATGTGTTATGTATACGTATTGAAGTAAACATGTTATAAAGTAATATTATAGAAAAATTGTGTGTAGAATACGTTTTAGTTTATACTTTACAACATTACAAATGATTATTAGTAAGAAGGAATTGACATAAGATAGAAAGAATACATTTTATTGTGCACATAAATTACTTAGTAAAGATTGAATAGAGTCTAAGTCTAAACATTAAGTTATAATTAATTTAAGTGTAAGTAACAGTTATATGTGCTTATGTACTAAGATTAATTATAATGTTTTGTAAGACATTTTGGATACACACATTAAAAAAAAAATACTCTTCTGAATGAAAAAATTAAAAAAAAAATCCGTTCCATTGGTTGGAACATTGCAGGCTTTCCAAGAACAAATACGAGTGCTGCAAAGCAAGATTAACTCAAGAACTGAAAGAATCAAACTGATCATTCAACGAGGCTCCCCGATATCCGACCCTTTACTAAACTAATTAGACATTTAAATGCATTTATTTATATACCTTCGTATTCATTCCAAATTTCTATTTAAGCTATATAAAAAAAAAAAAAATCCAAAATAAAAATTAGTTTCTAAAGGCATTTATTCGGTCACGCAGGACGTTCGAAACGCACTGGAATCATATCAGCAACATTTGGATTGCACAATGAATGCTGTGCGAACGCATATCAAACATTTTATCGGTTCCAATCCTTTGCTGGAATCCACATCATGTACAGATCCTGTAAAAAATCTTAAAAATTCATCAAAACAAATAAGCAGTAATATTACTAAAACTCCCCAAATAGTGTTAAATTTAACTGAAACCGATAGGCATCAAACACGAATTAAATCACGGTCCCCTTCGCCGTTTTGGATAAAAGGTGAGACGTCGACGTACTCAGAAGTTGTCAAAACCGGTTACGTATTGTCAAGGAATAACAGTAGAAGCCCAAGTCCAGAATTGAAACGAATCGATGTCGAGGGCGGAGTACGTATGAGTAGAAAGTCAAGTTTCAATAATCTACTCCAAACGCCATCATTGACGAGAGCCAGAAGTAAATCACCAAAGGATAGATGGCAACCGAAGGATTTAAAAAAAAACACTACTTTACGCGTATCACCGCTGCAAACAACGTCGTCTTCAGCATTTACTGAGAATGAACAATTAAAGGAAGACAACTTAAATTACATTACTCTCGCACTACCAAGTTCTAAACCCGTAAAACGACGATCTCGTTCCAGAAGGAACCGAAACGTAACTGAGAAAGACTCCGGAAACAAACAAGACACCGATAGCGAATCCTCAGCGAACGTTACAAAAACATTTATACCCTTAAGTCAATCAAGGGACACTATGAGTTTGTCATCGACAGAGAAACCGGAAATTGTCGTGTCAAACATAAAAACTCGACGGAATAGCGAAGATAACCTCCAATCGCGAAACCTGGTCACTCAAATCTCTGACACATGTAACCCGGTGTTTTGCGGTGGTGATTGGGATTTATTGACCGAAGCCGACACTGTTGAGGCAGTACCATTAAACGCTGCGTCGGACACCGTTGACTTTTCGAAATCTCGATTGTCATTGGATGGTGTGTTAGGTAGCACCAGATACTCGGACAGCTGTTTCGATTTAAACGAACGATTGAAAGGGATATTTGGTTCGGTTGACCAGAAACACTACAGGCATCACCGTGTTATCGATCGTCCGCGATCTAAATCTGATACTCGTGATCTGAACGAACTCACTCAGATATTTACTAACCCCAATATCGATGACAAAAATAAGTACACGTGCCGTTTCGAACGTAGTGCCGGATCGGTTAAAACCCATCTCAATAGGGACTCCTCTTCCGGTAGACGTTCTTTTGATAATATTATTATCTTATCCCCTCTTGGAAACACGCAAATGGAGCGGCAGTCAGACGGAACTATTGACATCGAACACGACGAGT
The DNA here is from genome assembly GCF_020184175.1 of Aphis gossypii. Taxonomy (NCBI): domain Eukaryota; kingdom Metazoa; phylum Arthropoda; class Insecta; order Hemiptera; family Aphididae; genus Aphis; species Aphis gossypii. Next base: position 39,427,418 of record NC_065530.1, on the reverse strand, counting down.
CTGTAAGGTTACCTACCTGAGTGTTGACGTTTGTGCAGATTTTGGAATTGTTTTCGTCTGGGCTTAATAATTTTTATATATTTGTGTGATAGTTCTATTAATACTCGTATTTCTTACACTTGACGGTTTGTCAATTTTTTAGAAAATCATTTCTAGTATTTGAGTTATTAATATCGTAGGAATTTTGACATATTTTGTACCCGACAATATATTTTTTTAAATTTGATTTTGCATATTGTTGAACTTAAAAGACTATATTATAATACTAACAAATATGTTTGTGATTGTAAATATTAACTTCTGTCTATAGACTTCAATTATAATATACCCTTCATTCAATAGTTTTGAATACTAAACTCCAAAAGTATGGTTTTTGTGAATTCTATTGTTATTTGTTGCATAATATAATAACTAATATATGATTTTTGGTGAATTCTTCATTAATACAAAAATAGTACTTTAAAATAAATTGTCTTAATTGTTGGAAAATTTTATTTTTTTTTAGACTATCAAATCACATTTACAAGCACTAAGCGATGATAGTATACCATTAGAATTAGCAATGAAACCATTTGTGATATTTGATGAAGGGCATACTGCAATACAAGAATTAACTTCAACGCAAACTATGATTACTTCATTAATCACGGACGATAGTGATCAATCACAAACTAAGGCAATTAAAGAACTGAAGACATATATAGAACAATATGAACAAATGTTAATAGAATTAGAAATTAATGAAGATAAAGACGTAAGTAAAATACTTAATTATTATATTATACCTAGGTACTTCTAGTTACTTTAATCTTGTAAGTAGTGCAATATATTATAATTAAACTATTAAAGAAATTACATAATTAATGTAATATATGTACTTATATATTTTTATAGGAATCATATGATTTAAGTAAAAAAATTATGAAATTAAAAGACATTTTAACTAGATACAAATCTTATGAAGAAATAGAAGAATTTCAAATATTAATTGTTCATCTTAGAACTATCATGGAAAAACTTGAGAATATAGTGATAAACAGAAATAACATGGCTACTCAGGTAAATCAAATAATCTTGAATAGGTATTTTATTATATAAATTAAGGGTTCTGCTGAGTGCTGGAATTTATTTAATGAGGAACAATAAAATCAATATTTAAATCTCGACGCTGCAACCCGTGGCATTGTAAATTTATTGTATAAGTCGTAAATTATAATTATTGTGCTTGTGGTTGTATGCTGCGGTAACGGACAATAATATACGAATATAGCCGGTTTCTAGTTTCTACCAAAAATGAACTTTCCATTTTCTGTCTGTTATAAATTATAGAATTTTGTAGTTTGGGAACCCTTACGTATATATTATATTATTATTATATTTATATTATTCAACAATATGATTTAAATATAATTTTATCATAATACTTAATAATTAGATTGAAATTTGTGATAACAAAAATTTATTTTAATTAATTAATTTCATAGAAATAAAATGTTTTTTTTTTTCAAAAAATTAATTTTTTTGGTACTTTATATGTACATTTTTATTGATAATTTGATTTAATAACTTTTTTAAATAATATCTTTATAATATTTTTGTACGTATATAATAATTAAAAAAAAAAAATTGTACTTAATGATTTACCTAAGTTGTTAAGTTGTATGTGTACCTACAAACTACAATTATTATTTAACGAAAAAAATACATAATACATATATAATCATTAAAGTTACTAAATATATTATATTATTAAATTTTTACGTAGGGCTTATAAACATAATAATTTTTTAATTTATAACTGCAGGTGTAAAAAGAAAAATAATAATAATAATAAAATAAAAGTCTCGTTAAGTGATTATCTGATTAAATAAGTATTTTTATCAGAAGAAAAGATTTTTTTTATAGAGTTCATTATATTATGATTTTTGATTATATTACTTTAAATAAAAAAAATTTAAAAAAACAAAAATTTGTAAAAAATGGCTGTATTTTATACACGATAAAAAATTTACATAAATTGGTTAATACTTTTAAGTTTTATTGTTTGGTTATCAATTTAAAAAAAAATTAACTATTATTAATTTGTTTAGATGAAATTAAAAGATGTTGATCATATCATATGTTATTATGAAAATTGGTTATTAACAACTGAAAATGATGGTCCCAAATTTGTGGTAATTTTATCATTGAAATTGGTAGGATTGACTTTAATTGATCTTTAATTAACTTTTCATAATTTCAGGACGATATTGAAGAACAAATTATTCAATTAAAAGATAAACTACAACAATTAAAAACATATGAAAAAAATGTTGAATATGAGACACGTATTTTAAAATTTCAACATATAATTGAAAAACTTGAAATTATTAAAGATAACTTCACAAAATTGAATCAAAAGGTATGTTTTAATAGTTATTTAATATTTTTATTTAATACATTAATAATTTTAACAACTGTAAATTAGTTGATGTGATACTAGAACTTACTGTAGATTTTGTACAAAACAGAATTTTAAACTGTGAAATTTAATTAAATTAGTACCTATCACATTTTTTGATAATGCACGGTATTATTTAGTTGACTACTAGATAAACGTAGTTGATTTATCTGATTACTTTCAACATATTAATATATTTTCAATTATGCGAGTTCTTTTGTGTGATATTGTTGAACACTGAGGATACAAAAATATGTTAGAATATATGAACAAAATGTCCAACATTAATGCAAAGACCATAATTTTCATATTTTTAATTTTTAATTATGTTATTATTTATCATAAAAAAATAAAAATGTTCTACTATTATAAACTAAAACTAGTATAATGCAATTTTATAAGGAACTTGTATCAAATGCCATGAAAAAATTTAAATAAATAGCAATAAAATAAAAATTATTTGAGTTGGTACCAAGTTGGTTTAACAAATAAAAATGTAATGAGTTTTATAAAAATCATTCAGTAAAAAACTATTGTAAGATATTTGTAAAAATTGCTTTTTATAAATTAGAATTTCATAAACAGTGTAATTAAGTATACATTTTTATAACTACATGATATTTGTTTTCCACCACCATAACACAAGTAAAACTAAATTTATTGTTCTGATTTTTACATAATAAAAATTACATTTTCAAACCTTTTTAATGACATATTTTATTTTGTGTAAAATCTTTTGCTCCTTTCTATCACACATTCATTATATAAAATAGGGAATTTGTAATGCGAAGAACATTACATAAGTTTGCATATTATGTTTTTAGTAAAAACATGTTAAAAATACTTTAATTTTGTTCCTGTATACTTTATAATTATATAATTAATTGTAGATTATTAAGATTGTGTAATTAAAAACTTATCAATTAAACATGGTTAAGAAAAAATAATTATTGAAAAATATATTATATTTTATAAAAATAAAACATAAAATTAATCAATCATTTTATTGAGCTCATTACATTTTAAACGATGAAAATAAAAAGTATAAATATTTATGTAGATAAAAAATGCTTTATTTTCAGGACACAAAATACAATGTTGAAAGCACGATTATATCAACTGAATTATCTTGCATGAATTCACCTAAAGATTTATATAATACTAGTGTAGAAAGCATGATGATTCCAAAATTAAACTATTCATTAAATCACCCAAAAATAGGATTACAGTCGCAAGAAAAATATAGTGTAACTGCCCCGAGTATAATAAAAAACACCGAAAGAGAGAATGAAATAAACACAATAAATATGCTAAAAGACAGTGAAGTTTTAAGAAGTCCAAAGTTAGTGAGGAAAGTAAACCAAGCATTGCGAGATGAAATAAATGTTGATAGTAACAAAGTATTAGGCTCTCTAGAACAAACTGAAATAGACACAAATAATCGTTTTGAAATTGATAAGCCATTAGAGAAAAATAAAACAATAGCCGTTAATACACAATTTCAATCTACACATCATGATAATATACGAAAATCAGAATCACCAGAAAAGAAAGAAGATAAAAAATCCAAAGGTTTTCTTCGGTTTAAAATGCCAAATGTGTTTATGAAAAAATCAAAACAAGGTGAAATTGATAATGAAAGTATTCCAAGTAATACACAGGAACAAAGTGTAGACATTGAAAGTGATAATGTAAAACTATTAATGTACAAAAGAATGAGTAGTATAATTAATGATACCAACATTTTACAACAAAATGAAAACAAATTAAATGATGAAAATTATAAAAAAGAAAATAATCAAAAAATCCAGGATAAAGACTCACCACATAATGTAAAGGAAGATAATAGTACTACACTTACAAGTATCAATGATAAAGTAGCACGGATAATTGAAAAAAACAAATTAAAATATCCAAGTGATAAAACTATTCAAAAAGTTCAAATAATAAAAGAGAACCAACTGGATACGGGAAATCATGAATTTCCGATTACATCTGATACACAAATCATAAAAAGTGATCCCGCTGTAATAATTAACTCCCGCAGAACAGTTAGACGCATAATGGTTATTGACGGAAAAGAAATTATAGTAGAAGATATTATTGATGAACCTATATCTGGTGAATCTGTTAAAAGTATTATGAGAAAAATAACTAAGGATGGTAAAGAAGAAGTTGAAAGTATAAGTGATCCAACAGAAATTGAAAAAATATTACGGTTGTCTGGAACTAATGATAATGTACAAAATACATGTGTAACTATTACAAAAACACGAAAAACAATGGTAAGTGGAAATAATATTGATGGAGAGGAACTAGATGGATCTATCATTAATGATATGAATGAAAAATATACTAAAAGGACGTTAAAGGACGGATATGAAATAGAAGAAGTGGTGAAAAATCCGGATGAAATAAAAAAAATGATTGGTCTCCAAGAAATAAAAAATGATTATATCACTGACAGTAAAGTTACAACCACTAAAACACGAAAAATAATAAAGCGAAGAATAGTTGTCGATGGAAAAGAGACGTTGATAGAAGACTTTGACAAGACAGAAAACGAAGGAATATTAGATGAAAGTATAGAAAAAATAATAGGTAACAAGCAAGACTATGAATCCATAGAAGATAGTTTTGAGATAATTCCAGCATTAGGTTTTGAAGATAATGTAAGATCAATCGACAATAATATGGATCGTAACAAACCTCAAGATGGTGATAGTCCATTATTATCAGAAGAACAAGAACATATTGAAAATCTAGGTATAAATAAATCATCTAAAGAAATTGAAACCTCTCCTTCTTTCTTAAGTAAAATAATACGTAAAGGTTTTAAAATATCAACACCCAAAGCTAATAAAAAATCTAGAGACAATGCTATAGATGAAAACATAGAGAAAGATGAGAAAATCAAATCAGACTTAAATACTTTCCTAGAAAAAGAACGGGAAAACAATAGCCTGCAATATACATTACAATCAAACGAACCATCATATTTAGACAAAAATGAATCAAATACTGAAATACAAACAGATAAAGAGAAATTGTCAGTTATCAAAGAACCTTGTATTTTAAAATCAAATGGAAAAACTAAAAACGAACTTGAAAATGTAAACAAACAAGATGAAGATACAAACAAAATAAAAAAATCAGAAAAATTGATCAGTGATGTTAAAAAAGATGAAGAAAATGAACTAATAAAAACGGTGTTACTAGACAAAAATAAGTATGAAATGCTTTCTAGTAATATGACGGACAGTGATAATAAACAAAATGAGAGAATAGGAGAAATACAGCAATATTCAATTATAGATAGTGAAAACGAGAAACATAAAAACAAAAATAATGATAAATCAGATCTACCTCAACCAAACATACCTGAAACATTAATCAACGTGAAGGAAAGAACAACGGAACAAACAAACATTTCGAAGAAGGTACAAAATGTAATTGAAAGTCCACATAAAGACAATATCACAAAACAAGAAGATCCGACAAACAAAAGTAGTGGAAATATACATAAAATTAAGAAAACACGAATAATAAGAAAAGTTATTATATCCAACGGAAAAGAAACAATAGTCGACGAAAATATAGCAGAACCTATAGAAACAGAAGAACGCTCAGATATTACGTTACCAGAAATAAATCCGAATGTAAAAGGAGAAGCACTTGAAAAAGATGAAGATCAACTACCCAAACAAAATGTTAATTCACCTTCATTCTTAAGTAAATTGCGTAAAGGTCTAAAAATGTCAACATCCAAGACGGATAAAAAATTGAAAGACAAGGGTGATACAGTAATGTCAGAATCGGACGAAAAAACTAAATCTTTATTGAATGATTTTATTGAAAAAGAGAGAGAGAACATAATCGTACATTATTCACCAGCAACTGATGACAATTCTGGACTTGAATATCCCGGAAAAGACGAACGTTCGAAAACGCCCGTAGAAGGAGATAAATCAATCGTGCTACGAAATTATGAGGTATCTGATATTTCTGGAAACGATAGGCCTTTAACGTCCAACACTCAGATCAATCAAACTGGAACGGCCACCACGTGGAAATCGAGAAAGGTTATTAGACGCATCGTTATCATAGATGGTATAGAATGCGAGGTAGAAGAGATAATTGATGAACCGGAAGCTGGTGCACCGGTTAAGAGTATAACGAGAAAAACCATTAAGAACGGCGAAGAAATAGTTGAAAATATTATCGATCCGGAAGAAATTGAAAAGATCTTACGTCTCTCCGTACTCAACGATAGCGTAAAGAATACCAGTGAAAGTGTAACAACCACAAGAATACGTAGAATCGTTAGGCGAAAAATTATTGTAGATGGAAAAGAGTCTGTAGTAGAAGAGACAATTGATGAACCTAGTAGCGACGAGATAACTGATAACGTAATACTAAAACCGTTCGCTTACGGTACAGAGGGGGTACAAACATCTATCAGTGACCTTCCTGTTGACCATAAATTAATAACAAAAACTATAACGAGGAAAATTATTAGGCGTACCGTAGTGATAGATGGGAAAGAAAAGGTTGTAGAGGAGGTGGTGGAGGAACCGCAGAGTTTTGATTTTACAGAATCGTTAGGTCGAGAATTAAATAAAGACGGTAATGAAAGTTACGGTACTACAACAATCCCGCTGGATAAGCGCACAAATAGGGACTCTGAATTTATAAACGAGACTCAAACAGACCATACCGTTTTGACGACGGTAAAAACTCGAAAAATAATACGGAGAATAGTAATTGTGGATGGTAAAGAGACAGTTATAGAGGAGGAAGTTGATGAACCTGAGACAAGAGATAACTCTAATTTGAATGATATGGATAAAGATGAACAGAAAACAATTGAAATAGTTGAACAACCGTTTGAAGTAGATAACGTAGATGTCGATAAAACCCAAACAGTAACCACCCGTACAATTAAAAAAATACGGAAAATAATAAAGCGAATAAAAACAGTGGACGGGAAAGAAAAGGTAATAGAGGAAATTGTGGATGAACCGATAGAAGATTATAACATCGAATCAGGGGAAGGTCTTTCAGTATCTATTCCAAGTGTTGATATCATAACTCCTACGATATCCGGAGCGGAGTTGCCAATCACAATAAAAGAAACCGATTTACCATCCGTCGATGTACCTGAAGTGAAAGCAACAAAACATGACGTCAAAGTTCCCAAAGTGGATACCAAATCAACCAAATTCGATTTGTCCGACATTAAGATTCCTGGATTCAAAGGTAAAAAAGATAAAAAATCCAAACCTACTTCGGAATTGGATATTAAATTCGACGACAGCATTTCGGTGGATATTCCTTCTGTAAATGTACCTAAAATCGAAGTTCCGACTACAGATATTAAAACACCCGACATTAAGATCAAAAAAGGAAAATCACCAAAAGGATCAACCGATATTAATATCGACATCAAGGAAAAGGTGACTGTTGACATTCCATCAGTAACCGTCCCTAGTGTTGATATTAAAGCTCCATCAAAACAAACAATTGAGGAACAAATTAGAACCGTTGAAGCTGGATTGCCATCCGTCGATGTAGAAATACCAAAAGTTGATGTTAAGAAACCGGATATACCAAAAGCCGGAATCAAAGCTGATATCAAAACATCGAAATTCGAATTGCCGGATGTTCAGATTCCTGGATTCAAGGGAAAGAAAGATAAAAAGACCAAACCTACTTCGGAATTCGGTATTAAATTCGACGACAGCATTTCGGTGGATATTCCTACTGTAAATGTACCTAAAGTAGAAGTACCGACTGCAGAAATTAAAACACCCGATACTAACATCAAAAAAGGAAAATCACCAAAAGGATCAACCGATATTAATATTGACATCAAGGAAAAGGTGACTGTTGATATTCCATCAGTAACCGTTCCTAGTGTTGATATTAAAACTCCATCAAAACAAACAATTAAGGAACAAATTAGAACCGTTGAAGTTGGATTGCCATCCGTCGATGTAGAAATACCAACAGTTGAAATTAAGAAGCCGGATATACCAAAAGCCGGAATCAAAGCTGATATCAAAACATCGAAATTCGAATTGCCGGATGTTCAGATTCCTGGATTCAAGGGAAAGAAAGATAAAAAGTCCAAACCTACATCAGAATCAAGTATTAAAGTTGACGATAAAATTTCGGTTGAGATTCCATCTGTGTCAATTCCAAGTGTTGATATCATAACTCCTACGAAATCTGGAGCGGAGTTGCCTATCACAATACAAGAAACCGATTTACCATCAGTCGATGTACCCGAAGTGAAAGCAACAAAACTTGACATCAAAGTTCCAACAGTGGATACCAAATCAACCAAATTCGATTTGTCGGATATTAAGATTCCTGGATTCAAAGGTAAAAAAGATAAAAAATCCAAACCTTCTACGGAATTGGATATTAAATTCGACGACAGCGTTTCGGTGGATATTCCTTCTGTAAATGTACCCAAAGTAGAAGTACCGACTGCAGAAATTAAAACACCCGATACTAACATCAAAAAAGGAAAATCACCAAAAGGATCAACCGATATTAATATCGACATCAAGGAAAAGGTGACTGTTGACATTCCATCAGTAACCGTCCCTAGTGTTGATATTAAAGCTCCATCAAAACAAACAATTGAGGAACAAATTAGAACCGTTGAAGCTGGATTGCCATCCGTCGATGTAGAAATACCAACAGTTGATGTTAAGAAACCGGATATACCAAAAGCCGGAATTAAAGCTGATATCAAAACATCGAAATTCGAATTGCCGGATGTTAAGATTCCTGGATTCAAGGGAAAGAAAGATAAAAAGACCAAACCTACTTCGGAATTAGGTATTAAATTCGACGACAGCATTTCGGTGGATATTCCTTCTGTAAATGTACCTAAAGTCGAAATACCCACTACAGAAATTAAAACTCCCGATACTAACATCAAAAAAGGAAAATCACCAAAAGGATCAACCGATATTAATATTGACATCAAGGAAAAGGTGACTGTTGATATTCCATCAGTAACCGTTCCTAGTGTTGATATTAAAACTCCATCAAAACAAACAATAAGGAACAAATTAGAACCGTTGAAGTTGGATTGCCATCCGTCGATGTAGAAATACCAACAGTTGAAATTAAGAAGCCGGATATACCAAAAGCCGGAATCAAAGCTGATATCAAAACATCGAAATTCGAATTGCCGGATGTTCAGATTCCTGGATCAAGGAAAGAAAGATAAAAAGTCCAAACCTACATCAGAATCAAGTATTAAAGTTGACGATAAAATTTCGGTTGAGATTCCATCTGTGTCAATTCCAAGTGTTGATATCATAACTCCTACGAAATCTGGAGCGGAGTTGCCTATCACAATACAAGAAACCGATTTACCATCAGTCGATGTACCCGAAGTGAAAGCAACAAAACTTGACATCAAAGTTCCAACAGTGGATACCAAATCAACCAAATTCGATTTGTCGGATATTAAGATTCCTGGATTCAAGGGAAAGAAAGATAAAAAGACCAAACCTACTTCGGAATTCGGTATTAAATTCGACGACAGCATTTCGGTGGATATTCCTTCTGTAAATGTACCTAAAGTAGAAGTACCGACTGCAGAAATTAAAACACCCGATACTAACATCAAAAAAGGAAAATCACCAAAAGGATCAACCGATATTAATATTGACATCAAGGAAAAGGTGACTGTTGACATTCCATCAGTAACCGTTCCTAGTGTTGATATTAAAATTCCATCGAAAAAAACAATTGAGGAACAAATTAGAACCGTTGAAGTTGGATTACCATCCGTCGATGTAGAAATACCAACAGTTGAAATTAAGAAGCCGGATATACCAAAAGCCGGAATCAAAGCTGATATCAAAACATCGAAATTCGAATTGCCGGATGTTCAGATTCCTGGATTCAAGGGAAAGAAAGATAAAAAGTCCAAACCTACTTCAGAATCAAGTATTAAAGTTGACGACAGCATTTCGGTGGATATTCCTACTGTAAATGTACCTAAAGTCGAAGTACCCACTACAGAAATTATAACGCCTGAGATTTCGGAATTAGGAGTTTCTACAAACATCAAAACTCCCGATGTTAACATCAAAAAAGGAAAATCACCGAAGGGCACTGATAATATTGAATTCAACGAAAATGATAACATTTCTGTTGCTGTTCCATCAACTAGTATAAAATCAACTTCCATTCCTAAAGCAGATGATCTTAAGAAGAGTTCTGATTATGAAGTATCAACTACTGGTGTTCCTATCGCAAGTATTTCGGACATAGACATCGACGAATCTAAACAAATGCCGGATATAGAAATTGATACCAATGTAGATAATATTCAATCAGTTAATCAAAACGTTAATTCGCCGTCATTCTTAAGTAAATTGCGTAAAGGTCTAAAAATTTCATCATCCAAGACGAATAAAAAATTGAAAGACAAGGGTGATACAGTAATGTCAGAATCGGACGAAAAAACTAAATCTTTATTGAATGATTTTATTGAAAAAGAGAGAGAGAACATAATCGTACATTATTCACCAGCAACTGATGACAATTCTGGACTTGAATATCCCGGAAAAGACGAACGTTCGAAAACGCCCGTAGAAGGAGATAAATCAATCGTGCTACGAAATTATGAGGTATCTGATATTTCTGGAAACGATAGGCCTTTAACGTCCAACACTCAGATCAATCAAACTGGAACGGCCACCACGTGGAAATCGAGAAAGGTTATTAGACGCATCGTTATCATAGATGGTATAGAATGCGAGGTAGAAGAGATAATTGATGAACCGGAAGCTGGTGCACCGGTTAAGAGTATAACGAGAAAAACCATTAAGAACGGCGAAGAAATAGTTGAAAATATTATCGATCCGGAAGAAATTGAAAAGATCTTACGTCTCTCCGTACTCAACGATAGCGTAAAGAATACCAGTGAAAGTGTAACAACCACAAGAATACGTAGAATAGTTAGGCGAAAAATTATTGTAGATGGAAAAGAGTCTGTAGTAGAAGAGACAATTGATGAACCTAGTAGCGACGAGATAACTGATAACGTAATACTAAAACCGTTCGCTTACGGTACAGAGGGGGTACAAACATCTATCAGTGACCTTCCTGTTGACCATAAATTAATAACAAAAACTATAACGAGGAAAATTATTAGGCGTACCGTAGTGATAGATGGGAAAGAAAAGGTTGTAGAGGAGGTGGTGGAGGAACCGCAGAGTTTTGATTTTACAGAATCGTTAGGTCGAGAATTAAATAAAGACGGTAATGAAAGTTACGGTACTACAACAATCCCGCTGGATAAGCGCACAAATATTGACTCTGAATTTATAAACGAGACTCAAACAGACCATACCGTTTTGACGACGGTAAAAACTCGAAAAATAATACGGAGAATAGTAATTGTGGATGGTAAAGAGACAGTTATAGAGGAGGTAGTTGATGAACCTGAGGCAAGAGATAACTTTAATTTGAATGATATGGATAAAGATGAACAGAATACTATTGATTGTTTAGTGTCTACTGATAAATCCCCACTTAACACCTGTTCAACGAAATTGATAGGAACGAAATTAATTGGTGATAAAGCTAGAATGATACTTGTGTCAGATAAGGTCGATGATCAATTACCAAAAGTAAAAGCATTTAAACTGAGTGACTTATCCACGACTTCTAATTATCTTAATGACATTAAAAATAATATTATGAGATCTGACAATAATAAAAAATATGCTACGTATTGTATATTCTACGATGAGATTTTGGATTTATTGGATTTTATCAAATTCTACATCTCAAAACATAAAGTAAGTACTCCTTTATTTATTCGTTTTTGGTTTTCTTATTGTATATTTTATAGTTATCTGTATTATAATTTACTGTAGATATTCCTTTAGTGTTTTTAGTTGTACAGTTATTGCACATTTGATATGTTATTGCTTAGTATTTTTTTAATTTTAAAAATTTTGAGATTACCGGTTTTTACCTATTTATCGCAATTTTTAGTATTAATAATATACTATTTTTTCAAGTTAAATGAGATTTTAAAACATGTTAAATCGTTAGTTTTTATGTTATTGACGAATCATGCATTCATTTTTTAAATAATTTGTTTTCTGTATTCTTTAATTAACTAAAAATTAGTACTCATAAATCATATATTTAATATTTTTATCAATTTATTTGTGAGCAATATTCATCTTTTGTTTTAAGTTTTAAAATTTTTTTTCTAAATTTCAGCATTGATTTTAATTTAATTGTTTTTAAATATTCACGTATTTAACTCTTTAGTTTTTTTTTCATTCTTTATTTATATTGTAAATATATCATTAGTTATAATATAATTTAACTATGATTGAATAAAGTCTTTTTCAGCCATGATTTATGATATTGTTGGATATTATTTGATTATTTTGATATTGTTATTTAGAAATTGAGTGATGCTGACTTGGAATTCCATTTGGAGGAACCCATAAATTCAAAACAAATTATAAATCAAGTTGAATCAGTTATTAAGGATGTATCTAACATAAAGGAAAAACAAACTAACAATAGTGAAGAATTTGAAAAAATTAAATTGATGATAGAAAAACTTCAAAATAAGATAAAATTAGTAAAATGTCAGATTGATACTTTCAACGAGGATATTGATATAGTGGATTGGCAGAATCAAATTTTAGCAATTGATAACGTTCATAAAAAAATAGAACAATATAAATCAGATTTTGAACAATTAAAAAAAGGAAAGTCGTCATATCAAGTGAGTAATCAAAATTACAAAAATAATTAATATTTTGATTTTACTAATACTATAATATATATCATTTTAAATTGAATACTCAATCAATTATTTAAATGTTATATGTTTGTTTCTTTTATATAGTTTTTATTTATATTGATTATTGTATTGTTTAGGAAAAACTTAACAATTTGGAAATATTATTAGCTCATAATCAGTTAGTCATTGAAGAATTATATGATATTATAAGTACTTACAAATTAAAATACAACTTGAAACATAAATTACCAGATGACACATATAAATATTTAAAAGCTGCGATAAAACTTGATAAAGAATTAGGAAATACAAACAAACTTTTTATTGATGAAATCGAAAAAGATAATTTCACCAATATGCACTCTAAACATTTGGAATTAGTTTGTGGACCTGTAAAAAATTTTAATGAAAATACAAATAAATATTATAACATCAAACATATTCTGGTATGGTAGACTTTAAAATAATTTACTTTAATTTGTAATGATAACTCATCGCCTACGGCAATTTTGTTTTAGGAGGATCTTGATAATTATCATCATGTTATCACAAAACTGGTGAACTTAAAAACTTTATCGGAATCCCAAAAACCCGATAAAAACATCATAAAACATTTGGATACGGAACTGAATAACACTCAGTTAAATATAAAAAGGCTTTTGTCTATTCAAAATGAGTGGACTCGTTTAGAACATATTTTAACAGCTGAACAAAAATGGTTAGATGAAGTTGGAGTTTCTATTCTTGATCTAACGAAAATAACGTCAATTAATTACGTTGAAACGCTGTCTAATACACAAGTAAAAAAGAAATCAAATAATGATTTTCTGTTTTTAATAATAATTAAAATTGTTTCAAATATTTTTATTTTGTGAACTAATTTGATATTTTTTTTTACATTTTGTTTATAGAATACAATCACAAATGTGACAATTCATTACGACAAGCTTATATATTTGAAGGACGTAATAGAAAAACTCCAGAATCAAATTGATGTAAAACCGTTATTGTATGTATGTGAACAACATGCGAATGATACATTCAAATTGAAGAATAATTTAAGAGCAAAGGAAATGCGCTTGATGACGTTTAAGAAACAATTTGATAAATACAGTGAACTCAAAAACAATATTGAATCGAGTTTGTTACGTATTACATCAATTTTGAAAGATATTACACCAAACCAGGAAATCATCGATAGCAATGTAAGAATATATAATTATTAGTAACCATGCTATACCTATGTATTTATTTGTAAAATGTTTTATTAGATAATTCGATACGAATTAGAGGTTTTAGAAGAATCTATTAGAACTTGTTCCAATAGCTTAAATGAATCACTCGATATCTTGCCCATCTCTGATGGACAAGGTGAAATTGAAACCATGGGGTCACTTGCAATAGAATGTAAGGCATTAAAAGATAAACTACATAAAACAAGATCTACCATGGATAACTGTGACATTTCAAAAACATTTAAACACCTCGAAACCGTTTTAGAAAAACCAAAAGACATATTATTAGACCATATTAAGGCGCTCAAAGTATGTAAAATATAAACAATTATTAATTTTTAATTTAATGTAAATTTAATTTAATTATTTTGTTCAATTTTCAGGGTGTGTCATATGAAATAATTGCCGCTGAGAGTCTTGAGAATAATGACCAACAATTAATTGCCTTCAAAAATCAATGTAATAGTCAATTAAAAGATTATTCGGATTTAAATAGCAAAACCGAAACATTACGAAATACACTGTTCGAGCTAACCAACGATATAAACAATGCTAATTTCACTTTGTCAGAATTAGAAAATGAATCATATAAAAACAGGCACACTTCCGAAACAGCAATATGCAAAACGTACCATGTAAGTTGTACTATTTAAATATTTTCTTATTTAAAAAAAAAAATGATTAACCGCGTTTACGACTTACAGCAAGTTTCGGACAATATGAAAAATATACAACAAACGCTGTCGTTGACTTCTCAACAGTTGAAACAATTAAAAGATAGTCTTAAGCACTTTAAAAAAGACAGAAAAATATTGGAATCTGAAGTGAATGAGGTTGAAAAACGGTATAAACAATTAAAAACAAAACATCAAAGTACACTCAAAATGTTGGAAAATAAGTGCAACTATTGGACAATGGTCGACGAGCTGTTGCTAAAAATTAGAATAAAAAATAACCATATAAACAATTTAATTTTAATCCCGTCGAACTCGGATACCCTAGCTGGCAAACATTTAGAAGCGATATTGAAGCACCTTAAGGTACATATTTCAAATGTTTTAATTTATAATATTTTGATTGATATACTATTATAAGAAATTATATGATTTTGTAAATTCTGTTAGTTGATTTTCCAGCAGTTAGCTGGCGATTTTTATCTAAATCTTTGTTTGCCGTAAATTATTTTTTTGACAACGGTTTTTATATAGAAAATAATTGCATATTTTATTTGTTAACTTTTACTTTCAAAGATCAATCTACATAATATGAATAAATACGAGTTGGTCTTTCGTCATGAAATACATATAAAAATAACAAAAAATATAATTATTACATTATAATGTATAAATATTATAGTATTATAATATTATATTATAGTTTATAAACTATACTAAATTGCTAACTAACAATACAGGTAAACAATATGTTGAAATTAAAAAAATATATCTGATACAGGAGATTGGAGGGGTTACAATACTAAATAAACATGTAAATTACAATACTTTTGTGTTACAAATAACAATAATTTATCACTCGTCTATAGGAAATCTTTTTATGAAACTATAATATGAAAATCAATAAAACTATAAAAAAATATATGTATTACACATACTTTATTATAAACAGCATAAAATTATATCTTATCGTTAATCAAACAATAAAAAAAAATGTAGTATTTAAAATAATGTCACTGTAACGTGTGTATCTTTATATATCGAACAAAAGTACAGAGGATTTTAATTTTAAGGTTTTTTTATAATCACGACTTAAATATATCTGAATAAACAATTTAAAATCTTCAAATTAGTGGTACCTATAATTTATTTTTCGTCTCGAATTATCGCGATTTTTTAACCAAAAATTCTTTCTCTTGATTAGCTATAGTATTGTAAAGAGATCCATAAAACACAAGCTTTAAAAATTGACCGCTCACAATAACAATAATATTGCCTCGTTAAACTAATATAAAATATTGACGACGGCAGATTTATCGATTACACCAGTGTTTTAGTGTTGAACTCGATGACTCAAATATAGTAACATTTGAAAAAAAAATGTCACTGGCTTGACGAATCATTTTCATAGACGTTTTCCACTGACGACCGACGATAGCTAATGAATTCCTCTGATTTTCGACAGTCGTATAAGGCACATTCTATCAACCTCAGCCAAGACAGAACGACATCTGCGGACAAAAATAAATCCGTTCTATTTCCGGTGCGCGTTCCCGTCCCTTGTATATTCTGTTATAAGTTATACCATATACATATACAAACATATTGTATATATTTGTGTGTGTGTGTGTGTTGTGTGTGTGTGTGTGTGTTATAAGATGACCATCGGAGTAAAAATGTTTAAGTATTTAGTGCTTTTATACCATTCGTGAGCCACCACTTCTGATAACGATGATGATGCTCCTCTTATAAACCACAGTATATGTAAGCTGTTCTCTAGTCTCATAAAACATTTCGTCGCTTTGGACCACAAATCATCATCAATATAATATGTCAATAAAGACTTATTTACTCTATAAATATTACGTATATAAATTAATCATAATATGTGATTTATATTATTCACTATATTTTTATTCTCTAAAATCTGATACTTACCTTAATTATAGCCTATAGGCCATAGTCTAATGGTCGATTGGAGAGTACGGGCACTTGCGGACTAAGTACCATAATCAATACCTTGTCCCTAAGTAATTGTTCAAATATTTTAACACGAATCCTACTTTTTATTAGATTATGAGCGGAGCAATTAATTTATTGATTTTACAATAATGTGTATTTATTTTTTATCTTGTGAGTGTGTGTGTGTGTGTGTGTGTGTTTAATGTTTATACACTATAAATAGTTGAAAAATACTTTCTGATAACGAATTGGATCTAGTTTTTAGTTTAAAGAGGTCAAAATTAAAAATTCCCATTATTTTTTAAAGAAAAACTGGAAGTTGCGATAAAATCAGTTTTATGTTTTAGTGTAACTTAAAAACAAATATTATTACGGATACTCGACATTTTCACTAAAAAGCTTGAAAGTTTAAAACAAAGTTCCTCCTAAGTCGTTAATTTTTAAATTAAAAAAAAGTATCGAAATTCATAGTCACAATATTCTTCATAATCATTTGAATTTAAAATGTTGACAAAATTCATAAAATCTTGACTTTTTTTAATTATTCTATAAGTAGTTAGAAATTCATGAAAATATTTAATTTTATATTTAAAATTAGAAAAATATACCTATATAAAATTCCTCATACGATTTTCTGTATCTGATAAGATATAAGTTTACATGAAACTTGTATAAATATTTTATAAGCATTTGAAGTTAAATGTTGACAATTATTTTGTTATAATTCAAAAACGTTATTCGTAGATTTGTAATTTGTATATGTAGATTGTAGGTATATTATACATTTTACTATATGTATGCAATTATTAGACTTAAGACTCGATAAATTACTTACTATAATAATTATATACTTACGTATCATTATACCCATATTACGCACACCTGTAATTACACATAAAATTATATTTAATCAACTGATTATTATTTATTATACATTATACAATTTATTATGATGCACGTCGATGAATAAGTTTAAAAAATAAAATAAAAGAGACACAAATTAGATTTACGATAAAACCATCACCAATCTTAGTGTAAGCTCTAATTTGGATACTTATGTTTTAAAAATGAGTAGAGTGTAGACATATCTTACATACCTATTTTAAAAGCATGCGTAAATGCTAATTTTGCGTATTTGGGCGAAGAGTTGACATGATTTATTATTTAGACAAATAATATTATTGGACATACGCATTTTAATGTAAAATGTATTTTGCGTGCTTAATCCATTTCTTTTATAAACTTTTTTATTTATTTTCATACTATATTTATTTGTTTTAGTACAATAAATATTGTATTATTTTATGTCTACCAATAACCTTTCAACGCCACTTTTCAAGCTATTTACATAATTTAAAAAAAAAATGTTATGCAATTTATTTTGCATATTTTGGTATTTTTAATGCATATTTCATGGGTTTCATAATATGTTCAGATCATTAAATTCATATAATCACTGAATTAATAATTAAAATATGATATTTTAATTTGTAGTCGAGCTATTGAATTTCTATTACCATATTATTATTGTCGCACCGTTTGAAACCCATGAGTTCGATTGAATTTATACAGAGAGAAAATATGTTTCAAAAATGCGATCTAACCGGAGCTATAAAATTGTCTATACGAGAAATACGATTTAAAAAAAAAAAATGGTGTAGGTACCCACGTCCGAAAACGTATTACCAATATTATTATACATGTGATGCGCATCTAAAACTACAACCGTCACACACGCGGTCGGAAAATAATACGTGGCTGTTAAGACGTAATGCCCTCTACTTCGTTAATCGTGCCATTTATCCGCGTGTTGTGATGAGTGGCGAGGCGACAACGACGACGCTACCGCCAGCCGCACGCGATAGTCTCGCGCCGGCAGCAGTGCAGCGTGTACGTGTCGAAAATTTTTTAAAATTTGTCGCCTCGATCACCGTCGCCAACGTATAATAATATTGTTGTGTGGAATTCGCGCTTACAACAGCTGTGCATACCCAAACGCTGCAGCTCGGCTATAGGACCGATTAAAAACGAATGGGTAACACTCGTAATACTACGTCAATAATAATAATAATAATAATAATAATAATAATTATTGATTAGGTACCGCTGTTAACGGATTCTGTAGAGAAAATAAAAGTAGATACGAGAGGTTAAGTTAATAGTTAATAAATATACTATATTATCTAATTAAAAGTCACATATAGCTATCGTATAGTGTCCTATATACTATAATTTTTAAAGCATAAAAAAATATATGAATATTAAATTATAAGTACCTAATCGATTTAAAAAAAAATGTACGAAATATTTTACTTAAGAAAATTAGCAAATTGGTTGATTTTTTTTTTTGTATTTTGAGTCAATATTTATGACTGTTGTTAACATATTATATTTGTTTTTAATGAAGTAAAATCATATTACTGTAGATGATAATTATTTAGTTCATAAATAATCAAATTATCAAAGTATTAATTTTATAATACTAAAATTTATAGAAATTTACTATAAATACAAGACCTCCGTCTAGGAAGACCAGAATTTCTTCTTTATACTTATTTATAAGTAAATTTGATAGTAGGTGCCCTAAAAATTTTACCCACCATTGCATAACTATGTTCACTGAATTAATAACAAAACGTTATCACTTAATATCATAGTAGGTAATAAATAATATTTTATAGTGAGCAAAATAAGTTTCTACTTTATTTGTTTTTTTCTACATTATGTCGTACATTATTACGTGTTTAAAAGATTTAATTTTGATAAAAATCGTAATACGTATAAAAATGATTTTACAATCTATATTGATAATTCAAATATATAAAAAAAATAAAATTAATTCCAACTTTAACCGTATGACAAAAATTCACATAGGTACTATCTATGTTTTGGATTAAAATATAAACGATTGATATTTGTAAACAAATTTTAGTTTACGCGATTTAGCTTTTTATAATATCATAGTTTGTAGAATAATGATAACCTATATTTAAAAATTAGGTGATAAAAAAATAAGTTTCGAGCTTTAAAACTTTAATCATTATTGAAGGTCTATCTTATTTTATCATTTCCAGTATGAAGTAAACAAATATTTTAACCGAAGGTCTCATTGAGCATTAAGACTAAAATAAATAATATTTATTTCACTGGGATTTTCTATAACAGTTTGTTATCATTTTACTAACCTTAATATTTCACTTAGATTTCAAGTAGGTACAGTAATATTTTTTTTATGGTACGTCATAAATTGTTATCGATATTGATTACATCATGTTAATAATCACTCATTTTATTACTAACATAGTAACTTAATAACAAAACATAGTACAGATGTGGTGTCGATTATAAATAAAAAATATTTTGATTGAAATAATCTTAAATAACTTTAAGATAAATAATTTATTTTTAAAAACTATTTTCTTTTATTGTTTTCGATCTAATTAATTGATAACAAAAATATATTACAATCTTTGTGATTATATTATAGAAATCCAAGTACCTACCATATATTATTATTATTATTAGCTGTGTTTTGATAAAAACATTTTTAGTATTTTTTATTTTTGAGAAAGCTATTAGTTTTTAATTTTTTGTTATTTTAAATTATTAATATCTATTTTTAAAAATATAAAAGAAGTTTCTAATTAAAAAGTTTTGTTTATAATTGGTTTAATAGGTAATAATACTTTAGTAGTATAATCAATGAGTGAAATAAAGAATGCGGATGTAACTATTATTTATTATTATACTTATCTAATGTAAAGAAAAAATATTCACTGGTGTGCTTTCTTATGTTAATACATACTATATTATATAAAAATACAATAACCAATATCTTCAAAATCTGTACCTACTTATTATTATTTTAATAATCATACAATTTAACATTTAAAAAATACATTACTTTGACAAATAATTATTATTATGATCTTACAGTTTTGATAATTCTTAAATATCTGCAGGTATTAAACATATTTATATTATTTTAAAAAACAAAAATATACCTATAAAATAATTTTAAAAGTTCATATTTAGCTATAATATTTTTTTGATTAAAAAACAGGCACTCATCGCTATATGTATAATAGTTTTATATTTATTTATGATATTATTCCTATTAAAAAATCTAATTCAAAGTAATATCAATTTGAATAATAGTTAAATATAATCAATTATATATTGGATAAGTTTTATAAAATATAAAATAGACATTAATTTATAATGAATTCCAAATTTATTATTGTAATTTTTATCTGTTCTTAACATTAGGTAGATTTTATAAGTGGTTTTCAACAAAAGCATATAATCCAGTTAACAAAATGTAAATAATAACAAACCTAATAATCCTATAACAATAATAGATATTGTAATATTATTTTTGAATTTCGTACACCAAAACTTTTCTTAAGAGCTCGTTAAGTATATATATTTTAAAATATTTTTTTTTATTTTCCATAGTTATTTACAATACTCAACAAACTCAATTACATAATGAGTGTTGACGATATAATTTATTTGCAGAAATGATAACTTCAGTATATTAAATGCACGAAGACCACTCAAATGTATATTATGCATTCTAATCATACTAGACAACATCAGCATAATGAAAAGCAAATACAACACTTTTATTTTAACTTATTCAATGTCATATAGTTTCACTGTATAAATAACTCATGGTTTAAGCCATAAAAACATACTACTATACCATAAACTTAATAAATATAAAAATCATTCAAATATTTCTTAATTTACACAAACTCAGTTACACAACATAATTTATGATTTTAGATAGATTCTTAGGAAGCTATTTATTATTTTTTTTTAACAGTTTGCAGATTGTTTAAAAACCAAAAAGTTAAATTTATTACCTAAATAGATTGTACATTGACCTACACGTCCTACACACATATATATAATGTATATAATAACATATATATTATATAATATACTATACCTACCTTAAAAATGGTATTTTTTTTAACCTTTACGTTAGTTTTCAATAAATTACAAAAATTGTAAAAAAAACTGTGAGAACATTAAAAAATATTGACAAACATTGGTTTATAGTGTATATTTTTTATGACTTTTAAATACAAATAGTAGTCGTTGATTATATATTTGATGATTACCATCTCGCAATCCACCCACAAATATTGTATCAACATTTTTTTTTTAATTACCGTATTCAAAATATGTAAACGTTTAATAGTTTGTATTAAAAGACGTGTATTTTACTCATATAATGAGTATATATTAATTTAATATTTATCGTTACTTTTACTGAAATCACTAGATACTGAGTATTTATAAATTCTGGGAAGTGGGAATCTTTTACTACATTCGCATTTATGTTGCAAAATGTGACTGCAATACAGATATGAACAAAACGGTTATGTCTGTAGTTGATAATTAAAGTATTTAATATAGTATTTAGTCATGTGCGTGTATTGGTTACATGATTTATTTGAAATATTTAACCACAACAGTAATTGGTCCGTTCAATTAAATAAAATACGTGCCAATAATATATCATTAAAATATTTACAAATATAATATAATACTAAACATTGTTCTATTTATAGGATGTACGCAGCTCTTATGACAAAGAGAATAAAGCAATTTTGGCTGACATTGAAACCCTTCGTAGGAAAGGAGACAAAGACCAAATTGATGAAATAATTGACGGTGATCTGGTGCAATGGAATGACACCGGGGTGGCTGTAAAACAATTGGTAGAACGTTACGAAAAAGCATCGAAAACACTACATAATTATCAACAGCTAAAAGAGTCTACAAATGATTGGTTGAATAATAAACTTTTGTCAATTGAAACCACGGAAGATGTATCAGATAAGTCAAAGTCAATTGATAAGCAACAAGAAAATCTGGTTGAATTACGTAACATGATAACAGACGTAGCCGAAACCATTGGACTAAATCCAGATGACGTACCGCTAAATGAAATCGAAGAACTTAATTTGAAACTAGAGAAAGTCCAAAAACTTCTAGCCGCACTCGGAGATGTTGCAGACAAAAAGAACAAAATGTCGGACAACATCGAAGATGCGAAACGACTTTTACATGATATCGAAAAGGTATGTTCTCAATATTCAATAGAAATTATAAAATATATTTGATAAAAAATGTAGTAGTTAAACAAAAACTATAGGTATCTTTATTATGTATTGATTTGCCCTCTTTACTAATAATCCGATAAAAAGTTTTTAATGGTTCCTAGAAGTAAAAACAAAGGCGTGCGATATTCAACAAAAACAATTTCCAAAAACTTTTAGCACCTTTCTAGTGTTAGGTACCTATTATAAAAGTTTAAACGTAATTACTATTATTCTCATCTTAAACAAATAAAATTATATATACATACTACATATGAAATATACTAATATACCTACTACAACATTTTATATTCAAATTATTTATTTCGTTGTGTAAACAATAATATTAAATGTTATCTAGAAATGTATTAATTACTTTTTTAGAATTCATCAAAATCCACCAAGAACAATGACGAGAACCTAAAGGAATTAAGAATTAAATTGTTAGATTTGAATAAATCGAAAAAAGAGATGGACGAATCATTCGACATTGATAATTTTGAAATACCATTAAGTGAAAAACGAACATACTCTATAATCGAAGTATTCCAGGTAAAATCGATTAAATGAGACTTTATAATAGAATGTATACCTATATAAATAATTTTTTTGTTTTAGCTCTGGCAGCAAGTGTTCAAAGAAACTTTCAACCAATATCGTAGATTATCGTGTTCTTTACTTGAAAACGAAAACAATACTGCTGTATTTGAATTATGGCACGACTATTTAATTTATGTACAAGAATTTTTAAAATCTCCTGTTCCTAGTGACTACCATTCGCTGACAAGTCATGAACGACTTTGTCAAGTACATCAAGAAGTATTAATCAGTCAGATGGATACTATACCAAATTGTATGAATAAGCCAGACATCATCTCTGAGCCAGTAGCAATGGAAAGATTTACATCTTTAATGGATTTGCACAATGAAACTATGACAGAACTCGAAAACACTCATCAAGAAGTGTGGACCAAACTAGGCCACTGGAAAGAATACCGAACAAATGTTAAGAAAGTATATGAATGGTTATGGAAGGTTGAAAAAATTCATTCAAATTTAAATCTTAAATTCATCAATACCAGAAGGCTGCCACAATTAAAATCTCAAATAACTGTAAGTATAAAACCTCTAAAATTCGTATTGACTTGATTGAAATACAAAAATAATAACTTGTTTACAATTTTATTTCGGTACCTTTTTTATTTTTGCAATTATTTTTCAGAGTTTATTAAATAATCTGACTGAAGAACGTGCTCAAATCAAAGACTTAGAGAATCGTCAAAATACCATCTTCACGTTTTGTGATAAGCCTACAGAAACCGGACACAGAAAAGAACTGATAGCGATTAGTCAACGAGTCAATGAGATCCAAGCGTCATTAGAAGTTTGGAATGGTTACCTTGAAAACATAGAAAAGCTTACTACTTCTTTTGACGTTCAATGCACAGAAATAGATCAAGTATTGCAAGATGTTCAAACTAAACTTGATACACTGAAACATGAATTTGGATCAAACGAGGATATAGTGCCATCTGATATACTGAACACAGAGTCTAATAAAATACAGGAATTAAATAACAGCTTGAAACAATTAGATCCGCAATTTTCGTCTACTACAGATATACGAGACAAGCTAAAAGATTCCTTAGATCCTATAGAAATTCGATCATTTGGTCAAAAACTTAGGTTTTTAATATATCACCAAAAGGATTTACAATATCAATTGTTCTTGTACTCTTGTCAAATTGACAATTTATTATATAAACCACAAGAATTCACTCATAGGTAATTTATACGTAATATTTTATTTATATTTTATTAAAAATATTTTTTTTGTCAATAGATACACTAGATTTAGAAATTGGGCTATTGATACCGAAACTCAGTTGAAAAATTTAACTAAATCTTTGAAAGATCCACAATTTGCTATTGATGTATTGAAACCTGAATTTGAATCTCAGATTAATTCTAAACAAAAAGAATTTAATTGGTTAAATGGAGCTGGAAATCAACTAATTAAAGCAGAATCCCAAATAAATCCTGAACTAGCAAAAACTACTGAATCTAACTTAAAAGAGATCAATGAAAACTGGAATAATTTAAATGGATCATTGTATAAATATACCGTCGAATTACCTACAACAATTTTGGTAAGTTTAAATTATACATTGTTTTATTTATCTTTAATTTGTTAAAATATTTATTTTTAGAATACAAATAAATTATTCGATAAACTTAATACTTTCAAAATTTGGATCAGCGACTTAGAATCAAAAATAAACAACGCAATTGTTTTTAACGATCGTTCAGAATATAACTTAAAAGAAGAATTAAAGTGTTTAGATGTAAGTAATATTTTATTTTTATTTGTGATTGAAACTATTCCAAAAATAATTGAATGTTTATTCAAAAAAAAATTAATGATAATTTTTTTGGTGATTCTAAAGAACAAATAAACCATAATTTAAAGTTCTTATTCAATAAATCATAAATGTTTTAATATTTGAAAATGTAATTTTTAAGGCATTAAGTAATACCTATAAAGAAAAACAAGGAGAGTATAACGAATTAATGGCTAGATGTAATGAACAACTTAATAGCGATAAAAACACAAATAATTATGATACCATTGATAGTACTCAAGATTTACAGTGCCCATCAAAGACCTTGCCTATCAGGTAAATTACTACATAATATTATAATTCGTAATGTTATTTTTTAACTACTCAACTAATTGGTGCTATACTTATTTTCAGCTGGAAGAACCTAGAAAACAAAATAAGCGACAAACGTGTTCGCGTATTAAGTGCATGGGAGGAACTGCAAACCATACTTGGTTTAGTCGACGTAGAAACCAAATGGCTGAATCGGTTAAATATTTCCGTCGAAGAACATAACAAAAAGAAATTCATAGAACATAAAAGTTTGTCTGGCTTAATCAGTAATTTCGAAGTAAGTAAAATAACAAAACCATACTTAATTTATTGTAAAAAATTTGAATTGATTTTTAATTACTAATATAATAACATTATATTTACTATATTAGCAGGAACAACAAACCGCAAAAGACAAGTTTTCTAAGTTAGAACTCGCTGTTTCTATATCTCGTTCTACATATACTGCGAAGTTTATTGACGAAGAAATAGAAATAATTAGTAAAAAACGAGAATCTTTGTTGGAACAAATTGATAAGATACTTATCGTTCTTAAGAAATCATTAACATTATGGAAAGACTTCATTAATGCTCATGGAAGGGCTGTAGTGACCTGACTCAAGTCGATACCAAACTAATTCAACTTGAGTTATTAGATAAATCTGACAATGATGACGAAGGAAATGCACGTGTTATGGAGAAAAACCTTGGAAATTTACAAGTAACTATATATATATATATTAATAAAGATAATTTCATTAATAATTGTAACAATTTTATTATATATTACTTACATCAAGTGTATGATGTTTCATAAAATTAAAATTATTCTATTTTATTTAGATATTAGAAATGGAGTTGAAAAAATATGGAGGACTTCTCGAAAAGGCAGATGCATTAGGTCTGCAATTAATGACTAATAGTACTCCTAATGATATAAAAAATATTCAAGAAATGATTGATGAGTACCAACTTTTATGGAAAGATATCAATAATCGTATTGAAAAATTGAAAGTGGCATGTGTTCAAGAAACCTCGTGTAGAAAGAAGGTAAGAATTTAGTTTATAAAATAACTATTAATTTTTTAATTACTTTCATTAATTATATTGTTTGACTAACAGCGGTCGGTAAACGAAGAAGTTCAAGTAGAAACATTAAAGTTTGGCAAAGATTCACAAATACAAGTCGACACTCTTCCCACTGAATTACTCAGAAAAGACTCATTCCAATACGAATTACAAACAGCGATAGCGAACGCTACTACTAACTTAAACGAGTTAGAATTAGCTATACAAAAATCTGACAAGAATTTGTCGAAAAACATTGCAACTTGTCAAATGTCCATAGACTTGATCAAACATCTCAGTGTCATATTAAAAACACAATGTGGAGTGTCCGAGTCCGACATAACCATAGTCAGGTCTGAAGAGTTATTGACCAAGTACGAGGAACTTCTCGTGAAATTCCGATTACAGCAACAAGTCAATCAACCAAAGTGAGTAAACCAACTACTTTAGTTGCAATGTATGATAAGTCATGATAATCTTAGTAATTGCCATATTTGTTTTTAGAAACAGCAGTTCGGCGATGTGTCCACTGTGTTCCGAACAAAACTGGTCACAGTTCGAAAACGACATGTGGCGCTTGGAACACTGGATACAGTCAACCGAAGCTAAGCTGAGCGTCCAACCCATGATACCACCATCGAAGATTGAACAACTAGAAGACGTCATACAAGAGCACAGGGTACACAATACGCATAATGCACAAAATGATTGATTGGAGTAATGTGGACCATATTTATTAACACTTGCGCGAACTATTTCGTTTATAGGAACTCCTATTGTACTTGGACAGTCACCGAAATATTGTGCAGTCCTTGAACGTGATTGGACAGCATTTGGCCGATCATAGCAATGACGAGGAAAGAGCATCTCAGATCAAGAACCGTTTATCTGCAACCAATTCCAGATGGGATCGTGTCTGTTTCGCGTGCACCGAATGGCAAACTAAATTGCAGACTGCACTCATGGAGGTATTAAGCGTACCTAACTAATTATTTAAATGTAATACGCCATAATATATAGTATGCCGATTAAACATCAAAATTATTCGATCACAAGCACAAGATCCTTATGATTTTTTTTTTTGTTATTTTAAAACATCTTTAACGTATTTGATATTCAAACTGGTGCTTTATCTTGTCTCGTATATTGTGTGAACATTTATGAGGTAATACTTTAACGCAGCGTACAACATCAAAATAACCGTAGTTGCGTAGTCTTAGTAATATTATTGCATTTAACATACCAACAGATCGTTCATAAATCATACTTATACTTCGCGTTTATTTCAGAACGATGAGTTTTACGGCGTAATTGACGAACTCGTCGATTGGCTAAACGAAACAGAACGAGCGATCAAGACGACCGAACCGGTAGACCTGGCCGAAGATACGGCTATCATAGTAGACAAATTCAACAAGTTTAAGGTATATTAATACAAGTTTGAAATATCAATAAGTTCTGTAATCCAAAACCATTTAACAGCGTAATTTTTAACCGACCATTTTTTGTACTTTGCTCTTTTATCAGAACATGCACGCGGAACTGGAGAGGTGCGAACCACGAGTGGTGTCGCTGCTCGAGGCAGCCGACTGGCTACGTCAGGCCAACGAAAAAACTGGCGCCACGACGCGCTCAGCTTCCGCCACCGCCTCCGAATCCGATCAGACCATCGTCGACTCTCACGCAAGACTGTCACACCTCAGGACCCGGCTTACAGTGTTAATAAACATGACGGCTAGCTACGTGACGAAACTGGGCACGACCTTGGGCTACGACATGTCGCCGGACAACGTTTGCATAAGACTCCACCAGGTACGATACACGGCGATCCGGCGCAAGACAAATATCATACTTTTCGCATATAATAATTATTTTAATACATAATAAACTTATAGAGGCGGAACAATGCATATTATCGGAAATAATTGTAAAGGGAAATCGATTCCGTCTCTTTCTTTAGGCAATTATTTTAAAAACGATTTGACATCATTTTTTCTCGTATTATCTGTGATCTATGTTAACAATTTAAAATATCAATGTTAAAAACCATTTGAAAAGAACATATTTTTATGATAAAGTTACTATTATACTTCTGCGCCACGCGTGCAATTGGATGTTAGTAGGGCACACAGAGATTTCTGTATCCATTTCATAAATATTTTATTATATCGTTATACTTCAATTGTATTGAACGTGAACAATTCAAAAACTTATGTTCCTATATTTATCTTCGATTTTTGTTTTTTGGGTAATTCATGGCAGCCGATATTAGCATTTTCGTATTATTATTTTAATCCCTGTTTCATTTTCATACACTTTTATTCGTTTTACGATCTCTATTATTAATTATTATTTATTATATAATATAATAATGCTATTACATATGACTATTTTGAAAATAGACATTTCGTTATTTTTACTATAATTGAATAATTATTCACACGCATTCGACAGGACCGCGTTTTCACACACGTTCGCTTATATTATTATAACATTTTATTATTATTGCTTATTATATTTGTTATATATATATATATGTACTGAACACTGTAATATATATACTTTATAATATATTAATATTTTCATAGGATGTGATCTACATATTTAACTGTTGTACGTATATATATATATATATTATATATAGTATAATATAATATATAAATTATATATTATACTGTATTTTCGCGTAGACCGTAACGTTGTTTTTTACATTTATTTTACTATTATTTTTTAAGTATTTTTACATATACATATTTTATTTTTGATACACATACGACATATAATGTCCTTATTAGTCTGCACAGTTTTTTTGTATAACTTGTTGTTCCCATTTTAAAGGTGGATGATACCAGCACCGCTATGAATCGATCCAATGAAGAAGAACCGAACACAAAGTAAATATTTTTGCACACTTTTATTAGTATATATTTATTATTTATCAATGACACTTTTTATTATTTTTGGCTTATTTAGTGCATTTCTTAATGAAAAAATAATAACATTAAATATAATACAATTAAACAAATTATTAAACGTTTATATACAACGCATAACCTAATTCCAATAGGTATTTTTGGATATATTTAATATAGGTACATAGGTGCAGATAAATGAATTTAAAGATATTTAAATTTAATTGTAATATAATATATTTATTAGAAATTCCAACAACCATTGCAGTTAATGCTTATAAATAAATAAACTCTGGTTGTATTACACTTTTGAGATACAATTCTTCTCTTACCTTATCGTTATAAATATATATATTTTTAACAGTTAATTGTTTTTAGTCCTTACAAAGATTAAATTGAATAATTTAATCACATATGTAAAAGTTTCGTTTGGGCGTTATATAATTATTGAGCAATGAATGTTTTTAAAATATTTATAAACTTTTCATTTACATTTTTCACACGTGTTAACTCCAAAGACACTATGCGTTTGGATACAACTGTGACGTTTAGGTAGACGTGTATGTCTATATATTTATATATATATATATGCGGGGATGAAAAGTTCTGAATTTAGAATTTGGATGCAATCCAATTTCCTTAATTTCAACCATTTCCGTGTTAGTACACTGTAGATCAGTATCATGGCTAAACCTGTGATTTCTTACATATCATTTACGTTGTTATTGTGCAGAGAATTGAAAATAGATCTATCGTTCAGTTGTATTAAATATTAATAGTATAAACAAACATCAAATAAAAAACAATAAATAATTAAAAAAATATATTTTTTTAAACACAAAGATTTAGTTATGCATGTGGTGATAATACTTTTTTAACCTATATAGGTACTTAGTATATGTATATTTGCGCTTGATTATAAAATCTGGAAATAAAATATACTAATGTCCGTCATCATACACAGGTCGGTGTCTATTATAAAGAATTATTGTTAAATATGCCTTTATAGTATTTAAATTATGAAATTGATCCATAACTATGGTCTCGGAAAGAGTTGGTATATTGAAAATTTGAAAAATTCGTTTTTATTAATTACATTTAAAACACAGATCTTGATCCAATAACGATTAAAAATCAAAATATTGTCCCTTTCCATTTTACGTAAACTCAAGTCTTCAGCGCTTGTGGATATCGTTAACAGTTTCCTAATATAAACGTATAAATGAATAACAATATATTATGTATTTATTTTATATATTTTATAGTTGCATACAATAGTGTAAAATAATGTAGGTATATTGGATAAAAAATAGTATCTAGTGCTGGATCTAGGCTTTTTACCCAGGGCAAAAAGTAAATCTATGACTTTCTATCCCTTCTTCATCCCAAAAAATGTAAACCACATAGTATGCATAAAGATAAAATATATATTTTCATGGATATTATGGATTTTTTAAGCATATATTATGATATTTAGTAAGTACCTTATTTGTGTGTATATAGGCACAATATGAAATGAAACGATTTTAAGCTTATTATACACTTCAACAAAAGAATATTTAGTTATAAAATATAAATTATAATACTTCAATATAATATTAATAACCATACATTTAAATTTTTAATCTTAAAGTTTCAACGGTGTTTTTTTTTAGAAGTTTATCCTTAAAAATGTTCTACTGCAAAATCGTTTAATGTATTTTTTATATTCTAAGCTGTTGACAATGTTATTTTCTATTATATAATGATTAACTGCAAATTTTCTAGTGTTTTTTGAGTTGTCGGCGATCAGCATAGTAAGACTTGATTAATTCCATTGATAAGAATTTTCCACAGAAAATTATAATTATATTTGATGGAATTTTTAAATTTTTTTTTTTTTAATAGACAATTATCATTTAAGGTGGTCTAAAAATTTGATTAAAAACTATAGTTAGTACACAATATTTTAGTAGGTATTTACTATTTATCATAAACATTACTATTTCGTAAATTATGAGCTCTTGAGTAAAAGTCATACGAAGAAAGAGTTTCACCCCTCCTCCCATACGCAAATCATAAATCCGGCACTGACTCCAATATATTAGTCCTAAATAACCTGTTTAAGACTCGAGGATTGATATTTTACTCAATAAACGACAGTCGCAAAATATTATTATGATGATACTATGTAAATACACGGATAATTTATTATTTACGTCACGCGACACGCGGTTTTTCAACAGTGTTGGCGGAGATGAGACGGTGCTAAGACGCGGCTACAGATTCTTCGGACGGGTGATGCGAGCGTCCCTGCCGTTCCAGGTGCTGATGCTGCTGGTCCTGGGCGCAGCCTCTCTGGTTCCGATCGTCGACGAGGAGTTCAGCTGCATGGAGTCCAACAACATCGCCTGGAGCCTTTACCCGTTGCTCCGTTACCCCGGCGGACCACCGCCCGTATAGAGCGACCCCGATGACCACCTCGCCAACGACTCACCACATGATCATACGTGTCCCCCACCTTTCACCCCCCCCCCCCACCCCACAATCACCAACATCGATCAATATTAGGATTATAATTGTCATTATTTTTTGTAATTTTTTTTTTCTTATTATTATTATAATTATTGTAATTATTATTATTTCTATACGCACTCATACACACCACCCAAGTTGAAATAGTTTATTATATAATATTGTTGTGTTCGCCGTTTGTAATATTGTTTTGGGGTATGTTACTCGAACCGTCGTCGTCTCGATGACACGATGATCGAAAAGCATATGCCATTAGATTATTATTAAATGTCTGTTTTGGAAATGTATTTTAAACATATACGAGATATATTATTGTTATGTAATACGAACGCTTTAAACATTTCCCAAGTTTGTCCTTCGATGAAGTGCTCTAGAAAGTACTTTATACAGCGTATTTACCTGCTATACCGTCGCCGATTTTTGTTTTTGTTATTGGTAATTTAGTGTGACGCGTTCGTCTATAATATAAGTAATTGACAGTAATTTGATTGTTAGATTTTCACTCTAATCATCATGATACCCACACGACGTTAAATCAAAATTGAAACTATTATAACTATACGAGACTGTCAAAGTGCAGGGTACGAAAAAAAAATAGTCGTTAATAATTAGCGAATAGTAAAAAAATATATATATTATATTTACTGTGTTCATTATTGAAAAAATATAAATAAAAGTTTAATATGAACACGTGTGATTTGAACGTTTTAAAATTACTGTCAATTTATTAATGATAATTTATATATTTTTAAAGTAATAAACACATTTGTATTAAATACAAAAAGTTGCGTCCATAAAAAGAACAATCATTAATAATTCGTTTTGTTAAAAATGATTAAAGCGTTTTCGTTCTTTAGGTTAATTAAAACATAATACTTATCCCCTAATAATATATCAACTTAAGTTTCGTGCTTAACATTAACACTACTAACTCTCATTTTATTGTTATTTATAAAAGTATAAAGTATTTTAACTTGTGATTAATTTTAAAATTATTATAAGTTTTATTTTTGATTTTAGCATAATATAAATAATATATTTGATATTGACTATATAATATATATATATATTATTATTATCATGAAAATTTTATTCATTTGTTGATTTAAAATGTGTTGTTTTATACAAATATCAAATATTGAAATATAACCAATATATATTATACGATACAATTTTACATACGGAATTGTTACTTATTTTATACCACGAAATGATGGATTTTAACAATTTATAATGTTTATTCATAATTTGTACAACTCAACAGGGCTTAAAAGAACTAAGAAGATATAAGTGTTTATTTACCTTGATAGTTAATTATATGTAAATAAAATATTGATCAGTGATGTGCTTGCAATAGGTTTTAGTTGCCATCACTCGATTATTAATAAGTAATTATTTTATTAGTAAAATTGACTTCGGCTATTAGTTGTCAATTATCAAAGTTAAAATTAATGATTTCATACAATACTATTTAAAAAGTATACTGGACTAAATAACTATTTAAATACTATTTATAAAAAGCAGTATGCTTGAATTGTTATTTCTTGAACTCTTAAAAACACATTTTAATTTCAGTCTTTAAGCGCATCAAATTTAAATTTAAAAAAAAAAATCATTTTTGAATTATTCTGTAGTGGTGCTATGTATTATTATACTATATACAGTGACGATTTTGTTTTCTACAAAATAAAACGCACGAATTAAAAATAAGATAATTTTAAATTCATGTGAGGATTGTAGACGTTGTGGTATATACTCGTGAGACTCGTCAGTTTCAGTCGAACCAAAGATCCGCAAATACGCGTGAAAACTCGACTACAATATTTACATTTGATGTTTATTATATGTACATTAAACAGGTAAAAAAACAATAAAACGTATATATTACACTTTGCAAATGATGAGCTCCGGCTACATGTATATATACAAAATTATATAACGTTTATCCGCGTGCTGTATGGTCTATTGATGATCACGATATTACAGTTCCAGTACTCGGGGATATCTATATAAACAATAAACATGTCCGAGACGTTTTCGTCAACCAATATAGTTGTTATAATATTATGATACGGTACCCAGTCGAGATTCTGGATTCATAAATAATAATTTCCGGTTTGTCTAAAAAAAAAAATATTAAAACTGATATAGTATAAAGCATTGTTTTTAGGTATAAATTGTAGCTGCGTGTAATCCGTAGTGGTCTTCGACACATTTTGACACATGTTTTCGGAGATGATAATATTTTCTCTCCAGACGCATTTTCTGCCGGACTTAATAATAATTATAGAAATAAGAGAAAATCTCTATTATATCCATCGTATAAAATATGGTATTTTTTTCTACTGACAATTATCACGTGATAATTTTAAAATAATATTATATAAATTTGTTATTCTAGTCGTTTATACATGTAGGATACGCGCTTCACCACCCACTGATTGAAAACCACTGACACCGTTGTCTATTTATACAACTATAACGAATAAGATTTTTTGGAAAATCGAAAATATTACGTACTTTTTGTCCACGTATTCGCCCATGTACGTGCTGTTTGCGAATTCACTACACTCGCCCATTCTGAATTCTCTCCAACTGGCACATCGGAACGATTTGTATTCTTCTTTAAACAATATTGAATGGGCGAAATAGTCGATAGCTTTGGCGTGACTGCACGCACCACCGGTAACTATACAAACGATTTCAACAAATTAATTATTACACGGTTTAGATCGTCTGAACTCTATTGACTATTATTGAATATTAATGCATACTACCATTGATTATAAACATCTATGTAATCAATGATACTACCTACTATAATATTATTATAAACTTATTTGCGAATACAATATTTGTCAATCATTTAAAGGATAACGGTCGGGTTTTCGATCAAAACCAGCGCTAATTCTAAGCATTGACGGATATCCAGGGGGGCTTGGGGGGGCATAGCCCCCCCCCTAATAGCCACTAACCCCTTCAAAAATGCTTGCAAAATTATAAAAATACTGTACAGTTCAGTGGAAAAATTTTAAAAAACATTTTTTTTTTCAAATATATATCATACATTTTAAATGTTGAGAACATTTTACTTATATTATATCTAGGTATTATATTATACACCTACACAACAGTGATTAGAATTAAAACATGAATGAGAATTGAGAACGCATCTATGCTTCAAGATTGATTTACTAATCTATCTATTTTTCACATTGAAAAAGATCTGACTAAATGAATTGAAAGTGAAGGTATTTTAAATGAATTTTCAAAATCCTCCAGAATACTAGTTTTAAAATAAAATATTCTTTACTGTTATTATCTTATTATTGATATGTTAATTGCCTTGTATGCATTAAATAATTTTGTAAATTATGTAAATAATTGTAGCCCCCCACCATTTTCAAAGGATGTCCGCTTATGATTCTAAGACTGAATTTCTAATAGTATATGACGCATTATTCTATATTTCTATATATACTAACGATATATATATACTCTATACGATAATAAATGAATGAAAACAACGTTTTAGAACGGAATATAGTCAAAACTCCTCGCGATCTTTACTCAAATATTTAAATTATGATGACAAAATTTAAACAAATATCTAAATAACTGATCGGTGCTCTGTATAATATTATCTGTAAATATCATCTACCTATATATATCATAATTTGTGATAACATTTAGCATAAATCAAAAAGTAGTGTTAAAATAATAATTTCAGTATTGCTTCCTAGAAAATCTAATATTATGTTTTGTATAATTTATTATTTAACACAATTTAAATGGTTATTATTTGTTTATAAATGTTTACAATTTACAATTTTGGGTTACTGAATAGGTACTAATATTTAATAATTTCAATTTAAAAATCAATAACATACCTTTATCTAATACTTTGCAGTTTAATTGTGATCTTCCTCCGCTCGGGTAAAAATCGATATGACCTAGTGACTTAAACAGTCCAAGACTATTTCCGTTTGTATGTATAATGTCTACAAAGGTCGCATCATTTTTATTGATCCTGTATTTCGGATCAGTATCTTCATAAAGTGGCAGCGCGGGATCTAATCCTTAAACAAGCAGAACACAAACATATTTAATTTAATAACGAAATTGCGATGATTAATATTATAATACAATGGTAAGCAACATAACAAATATATATATATTGTATATTTATCACGTTAGTCTATTTATAAAAACTAATGAACACAAAATAATATAATTATTCTTAAAGTTAAAGAGTTAAAGAGTGATATAAGAACTATTTTCGGATGAAAAAAAAATAGCTCTCATTCTCCAATAAGCTAAACGATTTAACCATTACGTTTCTTAAAAAAAATAACATTAGATGTGTATAATAATACTATAGATACCAGTTATCCGAGAAATTTGACCGTTTAACTTCTTCCCGGTGTATCCGACGATATGGACTCCCATACCGTGACCTATCAAGTGGATATTTTTAGACCCTACTTTCATGTTATTCGTTAAAATTTTCAATGCTTTAGCTATATCGTAACCTATGTATTTGACATTGATTTTTGCCGATGCATAAGATAAATCGTAAGTTAACTGCTTCCAATCCACGCAGATCACGTTGCACCTTTTCGCGTGTAAATAAGCTGCGAACAAATAATTAATGTATAGTAAACAACGAGTATAGAATGTCAAAAGGTTCGTAATTAATCGTTTACAGTATGAAAATGAATATTTTGATTTAATTGTATAATAAATCGATGTGTTTATGAAATGTTACAGATTTAACCTAGCCCAATAAATTAAATTTAAAAATTAGTCCACTGCGATACGAATGAAATAATTACAAACTTTTCATTATGTGTGAGCAAAAATATTCTTTTTCATAGAAACTTCCAAACCAATCGTGTACGAGGATTTTTATCGGATTTTTTGCATTAAAGTTTGTCGATTTTATCATAGATGGATCGCTCATGTTTAAAAGCTGACCGTGTAACTGTTCTCTGAAAGTTAAGTCAAACATGTTAAATGATAATATGAACATGAATATTTGATTGGCACGTTATAAAAAAACATCAAACAATAATATGTTATTTGATTCGTATGAAACTTTACCTGGTGTATAGCCAATAAGACAAGTGATTTGACATATTGTAAATCTTTAATTTGACATAAAAAAAATCCATTTCTTTTAAAGTTAGATCTTGGTTTTTGATCAACTGATCAACACCGTGACCCGATTCTAAACAGTTACCTATATAAATTTAAATATTATTACAAACAAATTCTTTGAAAACTATTTTTAATCGTTATTATTAAAATATAATATTATTTAAATTTTAAACTGCATAAACATTTATTAATATTTTCATAACATTCACCGTCATTATCATCCGGTAACTAATTTACAAGACAAATATTACATGGAGTTAAGTTAATAGATACTAATAAATAATTACAATTAATGATTGTAATAGTGTAACAAGTAAATTGTGTGATCGATTTGTGAATTGTGATAGGGTACTGTTGAACTGAGAATATTACTGCTATTCGTCTTGAGTAAAACAAAGATATAGTAAATCTTTTGTTTCATAGCCTTACAAAGTTTAATTAATCTAAATAGGTCTTTGACTATGACTTTGAAAAATATTAAACTCCATTCATTATTATTATTTTTCGTCCTGCTTCAGCGTGCAACGGTGCAACAAAGATGAGGGGCAAAGCACTTCTTGACTAAGATGATTTACCCCCTACCTCCCACTAAAAAAAAAAAAATAGTTGATTTACAGGTAAATTAATTTGTATATGACTAAATATAATTAAGTTTAAAAAAACCTGTAAGATAATAGAGTTGAATGTGTTGAATTTGAAGTGGACCAATTTTACGATTGATTTACTCGACGACTCACAAGTCACAATAGTATATAAGTCACAAAAATAAAAAATAAAAATCTACGTAAAAATAATAATGATTGTAGCCTGATATGAGTGTAGCAATCGGTTTTGTGAGATATATACTTTCTAGTATATAAGATATTTAAAAGCTTGTACAACTAACGATTTTTTAACTGTGTTGCATGAATTTATGCTTATTCGGCGAGATACTCATTATATAAATAATTACGTATACAATGGTTAAATGTTCATTGCCTGATTATACTATTTATACTACACTATATAATATATATATACAGAGTATATTTAATGCCTTATAAACGTTATATTTTTAGTGGTTTAGTTTGAAGTGCTTATTTTTCAAACTTTTGATTATTGAATCGACCAACTTTGTTTGACTACTTTATTAACTCTATTAACTTAAAAAGACACAATTTCTCTCCGTTTTACTAACGCGTCATCTACCAATATTGAACATTTATACATTCAGCCGAACTAAAATTAAATTGGGGGAGGGGCAAAAATTATGTCTCATTACCCACCACTATTTACATCATCAGTGGCTACATAACTTACCAAAATAAATAGTAGGCTGCGAATGTTATTTATCAGCCAGTTGTATGTCCCTATTCCTTGCGTTCTTACTTAACCTAACCCAACATAATTATACATTTATAACTTATATAAATAGTTTTTTTTGGTATACACAGCCCCCCGTCAGCCCCCACCGAAAAAAGGGGGACAGTCACCCCATTTGGGTTAAAGATTCGACGCCACTGCTTAGGACAGATCCAATGTTGTATAGTTAACTCAAATAATAAAATGAATTGACCCAATTATCAAACTATAAAAGGTAAGAATATTAATTGTGTACTCTCATTAGTTAGTTTAAATTTTTAAGCGAGTTCGGAGTAGCTATGTAAAATATTGAGATTTAAAAATGCTAATATAACTATCTTAAAAATTAAAATATGAAAAAAAAACCATCGAAAGAAT
Source organism: Aphis gossypii (assembly GCF_020184175.1). Classification (NCBI taxonomy): domain Eukaryota; kingdom Metazoa; phylum Arthropoda; class Insecta; order Hemiptera; family Aphididae; genus Aphis; species Aphis gossypii. The sequence goes on along the minus strand of NC_065530.1, from coordinate 39,388,154 downwards.
AAAATTAAGCTAATACTTTTATTATGTATGAATTATAGGTCAATTTATTTTAATTTTAAAGCTAACAATATAAAACTAAAACTGCTGAACGCTAATTTTCTACATTGTCTATTTGTAAGACAGAAAAAAACATAATCGAGAACGTAGTTCTCTTAAGAAATGTTAGATTTTCTTAAAAAAAACTACATGTACATAAAATACACTCTGTATAATGCATACACATAATATATATGTATAAATATTATGTAAACTGACTGCAGATAATAAAACGAATAAAATAGGTTTCATTAATTATCCTAAATGTGATAAGCGTGTTATAAACTCAATAGTAACAGCTACATAAAATTAACATAAATATAATATCAAGCAATTTCCTGTTATATAATAATATTAATTATTATAATTATAATAATTATTATTTATTATAATATTAATTTATAATAACATCATTTTTTAACATTTTCTTACGTATGTTTGCTTAATCCGTTTGATTGTTTTTGAAAATTAAAATGTAATTCACCACTATTAAACTTAAGACTTCGTTGTAGTCTTTAATTTATTTGGAGTACTATTGCATAATTTTTACATTTTGTTTTGTCATCGTGATGACTAATTAACGCCAGAAAAAAGTGATGGGCTATTGATTTTTTGAAAGTAAACCGCAATAGTCGACCTAAAGCTACTACTACAATTTTACCAATTCGAGCTCTGCTCTAGCACATATATTATCGAGCCTTAATATATAACCAAGGTAAAGCTGCCAGAAGGTATGAAATGTTTTCTTATATAAATCATACATCCATTAGTACATGAAAATACGATGATTAAAAAAAGTTTACCGAATATTCGTTAATTTATGCCATTATTACAATATTACGTAATAATATTATTAAAAGAGTACTTAAAGTCAGCTCTAAATACCTACAGTTATATTTTAGTCTATAAAAAAATATTTGTGGATTAATCGAGGATTAATCATTAGACAAATCAATCGTAGTGATTTACGGTAGTTATCTACCGCCTAACGGTCATAACCCCCGACAATTATAATTATCATTCGTCCGAAATCGATACGAAAACTATTCTTAGCTGTTTGTTGAAATAACGATCAACACCTAGCAAGTTTACCATACCCGACTGTACAGCATAGGCGCAAATAGGATGGGGCTTGAGAGGCTAAACCCCCCCTAATTCCATCTAAGCCCCCCCCAATATTTACTCTTATATTAAAATTGAATGTATCTATTAATAATCAAATATTGTTTTCGACTGCTCCCTATAACTGTAAAAGTATTCAATATTGTCAATAAACATTTTTTTTTTTTTTACATTTTAATTATAGATTTAATATTTTTATTTGATGTGGAGGGAGTGTGGGGAATTTTCGTTGAATATATTAAAGGACTTGAGCCCCCGCCAATATAATTCCCTATTTGCGCCTATGCTGTACAGTTTTGCATTCAAGATTTTTCGATTAAAACGATGTCGCGTTCCCAAACAAAACACGTGGTAAATGCCAAATCGACATAAATAAAAAGTACTCACCGCTTAGTATGATATATTGCAAAATAACTAACAGCACAACGTTGCTGCAGCTCGTGAAATACTTCGAAGTCACTAACATTTTTACAAAATAATATTCCGAACATACAATATATTATTATTAGCGTGGCGTTTAATAGTTTAATCGAATTGAATTTCACCACCGCTTTCATATACGAATAAATGAAAAATACTTGTAAAATATTATATACACTATTATCTACACAGTTGTCAAATAGTGTCATAATACACTGCAGCAGTACTGCACGCGACCGACTCGTGCACTTATTATGACGAAGAATCATATCTCAGAAACACTTCATATAATTATATGCGTGCGTGTGTGTGCAAGCGTTGTACGTGTGAGTCTAAAATGTAAAAAAACATTTTATTTACTTCAGACGAGATTCGAGCGATGTGACTTTATCGATTTTGGCCGTCGACCTCGAAATACCGAATGTCTCAAAAACAGCAATCGTCTAATTTTGTGTAAACCTATATCTATAACATTAGTCACCAACAAATTAATAAATTACAGTAAAAAAATGTCAACATTTGGGCCTGAAAGAGAAATTTTCAACAGCATTTTCTCGACCATACATTATTAACCAATGATGATGTACCGATAATATATGAGGATGAGGGGAGATGCAATCGTCTTACTAAAAATTTTTTTTGGTTTTTTTTTTTGAAAATATTAATATTGCATATTTTAATAATTTAAAATTAAATTAATTATGAAATATTGAAAAAAAATTAAAAGTTTAATAGTTGATTATAAATTATTAAAAGAAAAACAATGTATTACTTGGGCCCCCTAAGCGAGCTGACTCGAGAGCACTTGTATCCTCTGATCCTTCTTAATTACACATTTACACCATTGATAAATTATAACATATATTAACATATTATCGGTACATCATCATTGGTTAATAATTATATAAATACAACGATATCACCAACCATTGATTATATATTATATATAATCAATGCACTAAATATGTTATACATACTTGTTTATGATTGACACGTTGTATTATGGGTACACTATGAAAAAATGACTGTATAATAATTTAATAAAAAAAAATTACTGATTACATTTTTAAGTCTATAGTAAATCATAGCTTTGCGACTTAGTGAGTAATAAAAAAAAATATATTTATTTATTGTATGGAATCTTTTAGTGTAATCTGCAGTAAAAATTTATATCATTTCCTGGTTTAATAATGTATATTATAATATATTATACAGTTTCGTGCCTTGGTAGTTCGAGGTGTACTCTATCAACTCAGGTCTTATGTTTTTTTAGTATACGTATTATACTAATAACATAAATTTAAAATTACGTCTTATTTGATACTTTTATAAAAAAAATTCTACAGCAAATTCAAACAGAAGCTGCGACTTGTGTAAGTAAAAATTTATTGCAATCTATAGATAATCATTAACCATATAATTTACATTAGTCTCTAAACATAACATAACTATTCCTAGTTATTTATACAATTGTGCAGCAACTGATACTTTAACTTCTTTCATAATCAATATTTTAGTAAACCAGTATACAATATATAATATTATGTGAACATATTTTTTTAATCACTAAATAATTTATTTTATACTAAAATCTTGAATGCAGATTATTAACTAGCAACTAAAAATTTTATAAAATAATGTTTTAAACAAAACTTTAATAATTTCGTCTGCTACGCCAACACTGTCACTTTAAAATTTTAATATCAAACCTTGACAGTATTATGTACTTTTTTGTAAAATTTTGTACAAGTAAAACAAAATTTTGTATAACCCCAAAATTAATTGTTGAAAAATAAACATGAAATTGTCCTCCTTGTGATATTTCCATATTTCAAGGATATACTCAATAACGCCTTGCTGTTTTAGCTTTTATTTGTTTTTTTTTTATTCAAATGGTACAAAATAACAACAATTTCATCATCTTTTAATCTTGGATTTGTGGTTTCAAATTCATACAAATTGTATAACATTTTCTGATGTGGTTTTTGAGTTGAATTTCAAACTTGCGGATGCAAACGTATATTGGTAATTGACGTATTGACATGATGGACGTTTTACATAATTGCGCTACGTGTCGTAGCCCGTAGATACCTATTTACATTACTCCAGCACGGTTTTGGTTGGATTTTTTGGGGGGGAGGGGTGTACACAATTTTGTTTTACTTGTTTAAAAATGTACAAAAAAAAATACATAATACTGTCAAGGTTTGATTTAAAAATTCTAAAGTGGCACAACGGAGCTGATGAATTGGGTAATAAACATTTGTTTGCATAAACAACCATATTCCGTTCTATTTGCATTTTCTCACAACAAAATTGTTTTCCAAACCACTCTTGAATATGCAAATATGCAATAACAATGTAAGCTTTTAATAAAAAATATAATAATTCATGTAATAACATATATACATATACATATTAACCTTTATAGGCTTAAAAAATAATCCCGACAAATGAACTGGATTTAAAAATGAAGTACACAGAAAACTATAATGTATTTTTATGTATTTTGTTATTGTTATTTGTATTGTATGTTTATATTATGTATAGTAATCTTTAACGCTCAATAATATCGCGACTTGTAATTTTTCATTAAGTCAAACATATCTAAAATTATTCTTCATTGATTCGTAGCCAATAATAGGTCTATGGTTCGTCTATGGACGTTTCCAAATAATAATTTTCGGTTTTGCTAAAAAAATCAAAAAATTAAATTTTAATTTCATTATGCAAACAAGATTGAAACTCTAAAACAAAGAATACGAACTTAGGGTCCACATATTCGCCCATGAAAGTACTCTCGTTGTCATTGCACGTGTGCGCTTTAAAATCATTCCAACTGGAGCATTTACGCGCTACATAATCTTCTTTGGCCCATATGGAATGTGAGAAATAATGATAGGCTTTGATATGACTGCACGAACCCGTAGCTATAAAAGTTAATAAAAATAAAAAAATTATATATTATATTGGGTGTTTACCAGTTGCCCCCCACGGCTGTTGTCGAGATTATAAAAATATACCAGTTGCCCCCAACCAAATGTACTAGTTGCCTCCAATCGAATGTACCAGTTGCCCTCACATGTTAATATATACACTCTTACAATATATAGCTCGTAAAATAGGAGAGGTAAATATGCAATATTTTTATTTTGCATACATTGAACTTAATGCATATTTTTGCATAATTAATATGATCGAATTTATTGTATTTAAGTCGATAATAATTAAACTGATCAAAGTTTATAACTTGGCTTTTTAGTCAAACATGAATTTTATTTTTATAAATACAATTCTATGGAACAATATAGGTACTATGTACGTTCGCCGATCATTTATATTTGAAAATTTAAAAAAATATTTAGTCGTAACAAATAAAACATATATATTTTCTATTATTGATTGAGAGTTGAGACTTTTAAATTTTATAACTAAAATAATAATTAATGCACGTAAAAAAAATTAATAATTTTTTAACTTATTAAATATACCACTCATCATAATAATTAGATTATTTATTATGAATTTGTTTCTATAATTTTGAATTTTGTACTATTTTTTATTGACAAATTATTATAACTTTGAATTTTATATTTTATTTATGATTTGTATATTTACCTTCCCTATTTTACGAGCTATATATTGTATTCATGTATATTGTATATTGTATATTATTTAACATGTGAGAGCAACTGGTACATTTTCCTTTAGGTAGTTTGGGGGGAATTGGAATAAAAAAGGGTACTCTTGGGGGCGACTGGTACATGCCCATTATATTATATTATTGCTATTCTTGAATAGTTTGACAATTTTAAATCACTAGGTACCTAAATCAATTTATAGGAATTTCTTTAATAAAAATTAAAAATTCACCAAGTACCAAAAGTCCGATTTTAATTTTAAAAACATATTTGAATTCCTTATTCTCTTTTCTAGGTTTTGTAGGAATTGGATTTTCGATTTTTTTGTATTGTTTAATTACTATAGTAACAAATGAACTATATTTAAATATAATTTTTTTCCAAAATTCATTTTAATTAAGTTACAAAAAATTAAAATCTATTTCCTACAAAACCTAGAAAAGAGAATAAGGAATTAAAATATGTTTTTATAATTAAAATCTAACCTCTGTTACTGGGTAAATTCTTTTTTCGCTTATTGGTCTAAATTCACGAAAAACGACCCGCTTTCAACAGCCTTAAAGAAATTTTTTGGATTTTTTAGTGCTATTATATTGCCATTATACATTTTTAATTGAGTAAAAAAGCTTGAAATTGAATAAAAGATTTCTCATTAATATGTAGGTATATGTACACGTGTAATATGTTTGTATTAATGTATTTCCAGAAACTAAAAATTAAAAATTCAATTCGCACATTTTTTTTTATAACCATTTCAAATTCAAACATCGACAAATTAAGTATATTTTTTTTTTTGTTATTTACTATACACAATTGAATTTTCAATATATTTAGATTAATTTTAAATTATTTATACTGTGAACCTATAAACCCCAATTTACGATTCTATGTCAGTTCTAAGTTATAAATTATAATAACAGCTAGTAATAAATAGACTATATGTTTATAGCAAATACCGATATCATAAATACATTAGAACAAATATTTTTACGTTATAAACTAATTTTGAATACATTACTTTTATCTCCAAATCCACAGTTAGGTTGCGACTCCCCTCCGTTTGGGAAGAAATCGATATGGCCGATTGGTTTTCTAAACCCATTTTTGGCAGTATTGGTGTGCATGACATCTACAAAATGAGCATCAGTAATATAAAGTCTATCTTCTGGGGCATTGTTTTCATAATTTGGTCTTGCAGGATCTAATCCTGAAATACATTAATAATAAACGTTTATATATTAACTTAGTATATTATATTGTGGTTATTTAAAAAAAATATTACTAGGAACGTTTATGGTATATACCTGTAATTCTAGGAATCTTATCAACCAAATTTTTCCCTACAAATCCGACAATGTGGGCTCCCAAACTGTGCCCAATCAAATGCAAAGTCTCAACTCCTATGGTCATGTTATACGTTATCCTGGTCAGAACTTTAGCTATATCGCGAGCGATGTGTTTAGCTCGTGCTCTTGCGACTGCGTATGATAGATCAGTCGAATACTGTTTCCAATCCACACAAATCACATTATATTCACCCACCTTTAAATACGCTGTAAAATATTTTTAACATTACCTATAATATATTTTTGTCGTTTTCGGGCTGGATATAGATATTTTATTTTTCTGTTTTGACTCTAACCTATTTTGAATAACGCTAAATATATTAATTTTACTTTTTTTTACTTTATATTATTTACACTAGTATCTAAATAATGTTAATATTATTCTTGTTAACGTCGAACATAAATTCCACTTCCGCATCATAAACTCATAACGTAGCACTCTTATGACTTATAGGTACTCAATATTTATCAAACAACGCGAAATACCCAAAAACTTATAAATGATTCATACATTTTCCTTGAAGTGAAAATATCAAGTACCGTACCGAAGATATCTTTTAAAAAACGAAATCAACAATTATTAGCTATTACAATATACAAACGATTCTACGGATAAAAAAATGCAAAACAGTAGAGTGGATACTAAAAAAAATCATAATTAAATATTTAAAACTTCTAAACAAAAAATAATTTTTGTAATTGGTGTGTATCATCCATTGATTTTATAATATAAAACTATTAATGAACATCATTATCCAAATTTATTTTTTATTTATCTTTAATAATTATTTGAATATGAAGACTTATAATTCAACCAATCTAATATTAAACTATATTAATTATAATGACAATTGATCTATGGTGTTTTTTTAACGATCGATGTTGGTATCGTCAGTATTGATTTTGTTTATAACCTATACATTTCAAATAGATAATAATTAAGAAAAATTACAAACTCACATTTGACATTGTAATTACAAAGACTTTCTTTTTCTTTAGTATCTCCAAGCCAACCGTGCACTATTACTTTAATTGGATTTGTTGCATTGAACGTTGTAGACTCGATCAAGTGTGGTTCACTTCTGTTTAAAAGTTGACCGTCGGGATTATCTCTAAAATGTAAAGCAAAAAAAATCGTAGTAAATTCTAATTAAAAATTAGTCGTTAATTATTAATTTTTTTTTTTTTTTATTCAACCTCGTATATAACCAGTAAAACACATGCTTCGATGTATGGTACAATCCGCTATTTTCATCATTTAAGTCGATTTTGTTAATATATTCATCATCAAATTTGTCATTAACGGCAACTGAGTCTGAAAAAAATTCAAGATTAATATTTATTCCATAACAATGTTTATATTTGATCAACTAAAAAATGTGTGATTGTATTTAAAACGTATCGCACCATTGAAAATGCATACCCAATAACTTATTTTGAATTGAATAACCAACAGTTTATAGAAATTTAGGTCAAAACTAAAATCCCTTCTAGTTTTAACATTTTCACCTTAAAGGTTTGATGGAAATAGTCAATAGTAATAATAGAGGTGAAATTTCGATTATCACTCAAATGCATAAATACAAATAAAGATATATCGCATACAAACAGGATGTTACGTATTGTATTATGTTTATATACAGTACGGGCGTTTGTACTTAATAATGTGATTTGTTGTACCCATACCTGTTGTATGTATCTAAACTAAATCATATTATGTTCATTGTTTTGTTTTTTAAGCAAACATTCAAGGTTATTATTTTTATTGTTAAATTGGATATTGGATAAAAACGATTGTCCCTGTAAATTATTTTGTTTTCCGAGGCACTAGATAATTCTCGATTTTATTATAGGTACTTATTAGTTAATTGTTATTACATACTTATCAGCTATCATAATAAATTATTATAATGTCATCATAACAAGCTATAATATTATGGAGTAGAATATCAAAAGTTTTAAAATATAATCGATACAGATTAATTTAATACTTTTTCTAATTTATACTTGAAAAATATGCATTGCGTATTAATTATAAGAACTCACCGCTTTGCAATGAAATATCGTTTGCATAAACAAAAACAGTCAACAAAATGTTGAAAAACATAAAATTTAAAAAAAACATTTTTGACAAACTCTTTTTCAAAATAAAACAGTATACAAATTAAAGATACTATAGTCAACGACTAATTATTGTAACTGTTGAGAAAACACTAACAGAGAACACAATAATTTTTATCAAATGATTGGGATTTTATACTTTAACTAATGCTTACGTACTTATAAATTATGATCATGTTAATAGCACTTATTAATTTAAAAGCTATTTTATGAGATTTATTCTAATAAATAATAAATAGATAACAATGTTTAATCAAATTTATAATCATTCAAATTACTTTAAATAATTGTAACTAACATTATATATTACTTAATGTTTTTAATTATAATAAACACTTATTTTTTAAAGAATCTTATGTACAGTGGCGTATTTACAGGGGTGGTCCAGGGGTACTGGACCCCCCCCCCAAAGAAAAAAAAAACCTATACATATCCCTGCAGTATAGTAAAGTAATAAGTATGGAAATTGGTATTCTGTGTATTCTGACGACGGTTTCCAAGTTACGGCTAAATATAATATGTGATAAATACAATAGGTATATATTTCTCATAGTTTATATAAATTATTTAATTATGTATAAACTATGGACCACCTCAGAAAAATTTTGAAAATACGCCACTGCTTGTATGCCACCTTATGTTTAAAATCTATAGGCGCAAGCTTGTTACAAAACAATGATAATATAGACGAAGACTGAATATTATTTGAATAATCTAGAAATGCTGTGTTTCTTATCAGCACATGCAATAAAACTAAACTTGAAAAATATTTATTTGTAATTAACAAGATTTCGTGTTACAAATTGTGTGAAATCGCCACCGTTTTATCAAAAACAAAATTTCTGAACACTCTGTAAGTACAATATCTATAGTCTATACCATCATTTATCATTATTAATATATACATTAATTATTAACCTAAATAACCTACTTAAAAAATCCACACAAAATACGCCATGTGCTCAACTTATCATCAGAAATATAATAATATGGAATCGAGAATTAGTCACTCGTTTCGCAGATCATCACAATTCACGTCCACTCTAAACGATTTATTTTTAATTCGAAGTATTTCTTGTGTTTGTATTATGTTTCCACCAATCAGTTATAATACAACCAAAAAACAATTAAAGGTTTAAGTATGATTATAATATATTCTATAGAAAAATAAACTTAAAAAATTCTACTACAGACGTATAAAAAACCGGTTATCTTATCTCATGTGATTTTCTGCTGCACACTGCACGTGACTTATTATAGATACCATTGATTTTAGAATATTCTAAAATCAATGTAGATACTGAACAAGATGAGAAAATGTGTTGCCAAATTACGACAATATCTTATAATTTTTTACAATTATTGTATGTATAAGAATATTATTTATATAGTTAATATTAAACTGCAAAAGGATATAAATAAACAAAACAAATTTTTCGTTTATTATTATTATGTATATAATTTATGTATTATATACTCCTAAAAAGGAAGAAAAAATACTAAACATTGAAAAAAGCATTGAAATTTATACTGTGACACTATCGACACTTTTTCTAAAATTGATGTTGAATATTTTTAGCTAATTAAAAAATATAAATTGTTGAGTTACTCCACTCTTGACGTAATTTATTTACGTTTATTTTTTTATAAGAATTCGATGACAACCATCTGCATCAAGACATAATGCAATACATTTCGTTCATTCGTTCATTTTATAAATATTTTAGAATACTTAATGTTAATTATCTATTCTTTTTCAGTTATCAGTTACAGTTTTTCGCATAACTGCAAGTATTATATGAAGACAATATCAAAAATGCAAAAAAGTAATAAAAATTTAAATCTATTTCTCATAGAATCATAAAATTGAGTCCATAAGTTCGTATACACATCATTATCATAGGTACATATTGTCTCGATGACCAATTGCAAATTTTTTAATAAGGCTGTTGAGAGAGGGTCGTTTTTTCGTGAATTTAGATCAATAAGCGAAAGAAAAATTTACCCAGTTACAATAGTCCGATTTTAATTCTGAAAACATATTTGAATTCCTTATTCTCTTTTCTAGGTTTTGTAGGAAATGGATATTAATTTTTTTTCTTTTATTAACTCTAAATTAAGGTGAATTTTGAAAAAAAAAATTATATACAAATATGATTCATTTGTCACTATAGTAATTAAACAGTATAAAAAATCGAAAATCCATTTCCTACAAAACCTAGAAAAGAGAATAAGGAATTAAAATACGTTTTTAAAACTAAAATCGGACTTTTGGTACTGGGTTAATTTTTCTTTCGCTTTTTGGGATTTTCATGTAAAAATGTTTTTATCGCAAAATTCAGTGACATGTGACTGCGCGTACATACGTTACTGATTTCCAAGAATCTTAGCCCGTAGTCTATCCTATAAATAATTACATAAAGCGTTCGGGGAACTCACGCACACAAATGATCAATCACAACACACACAGTTACACTAAATTCGGACGTCGCCCGATTGCGGCCCAAAGTAAACTTTTTACCTTTTTGCCTATCCCGATTGCGGCCCGTCCATAGTAGGTAGGAAATACTATTTAAGTGGTTATCAAAACTTAATAAAAATCCGGATTGCGTCCGATACGTATTTTGATATAAATACAACTATCGTATTAGCGATTCATACGATCGCCAATATTCGGCTTGGTAATTTCCAGCTCATAAAAGATAAAAAAAAAAAAAATAATCAGATAAACTGTAAGATTGCAAGGTAACTAGTGGAACATAATTGTATATTGTACTGTTAGTGTCGTTTGATTCTTCGTTTTATAAAGTTTTAATGATGGAAATTCACGAAATGCTTAGCGAAAAAGATAAACCAATATTAGTAATATTTAAGTATAAATTTCGATTTCATAAGTTATTAGCAAATGAAATAGAAAAATGGTGTTGTACGAATAAAAGTTGTAAAAGCTTTGTCAAACGATTCAATAAAGAAATATTAATAAGTCAAAGTAAATTTAACGTTACCGATCACAATCATGAAGCTAATACTGAACAAATTTTGAAACGTCAAAAAATACGTAATGGTATTAAAAGAAAAGCAACTGAAAATATTTGTGAGCGACCATCAAAATTAATCCATTGTGGTTTAAAAGAAAGTGGTAAGTCCATAATTAATAATATATATTTATTATTAGCTACAACATTTTTCTTTTCGATTATATTAATAGGAGTTGAGCATATTACTACTACGGATGTGAATTGTTTTCGAAAAGGAATTTATGGGGCCCGTAGAAAAATCCTTCCAGCTCAACCAACAAATATAGGAGAAGTAGGTACATGACGTTTTAAGGTCCATTGATACTAAAACAAATGAAGGTGAACAATTTTTACTTATCAATGACAGTATTAAGAATTTTATTCTATTTTCTTGTGAAAGTAACTTACGAAATTTATCATCAATTTCTCAAATTTATGTCGATGGAACATTCCGATGCTGTACTAAATATTTTTGTCAATTATTTACTGTCCATGCATTGAATAATGGTCATTATTATCCTATAGCATATTTTTTATTACCAGACAAAAAATTTGAAAGCTATCAAAACGCATTTAATGGACTAGTAGAACAATGTAATACTTTTAATTTTAATTTTAAGCCCGATGTAATATTCGTAGATTTCGAAACATCTATACACAAGGCAATTCGTTTAACTTGGCCATTGGCTACTATAAAAGGTTGTAGGTTCCATCTAGGTCAATCATGGTGGCGAAAAATACAATCTTTAGGGTTAAGTACGGATTATAAGGATAAAGAAAGTGATATAGGCAAATTTTTAACATATATATTTGGATTACCATTTTTAGAACCTGAAATGGTAGGTGAATGTTTTGCCATAGATTTAGTTTCAATACAACCTTCAACGGCACAAATACAAAAATTTTGTGATTATTTAGTAGAAACTTATATCGATGATGATTCTGATTTCCCCCCTGAAATATGGGCTACTTGTAGTTCCAGTATGTATTTGACAACGAATGCGTGTGAAAGTTTTCATTCGAAATTTAATTCATTGTTCTATACGTCACATCCAAATATATTTCAATTTTTGGAAATTTTAAAACAATGCCAAACAGATGCCAAAATAAAAATGCAATCTATAGTTTGTACTCCCCGGGAAACAACTAAACAAATTAATAAAAAAAAATTCATACAAACTCAAATCATAAAATTAAAAAAATTGGAAATATCTAATTTTGATTTTGTAAAAATAATAAGTTTTAAAAATCTACCTCTAACACTATGATTATTTTACTACTAATTGACATATTAATTATATTTTTTATCTTTTTTTATTGTGAACAGAACAGTTTATTATTTTAATATTCGACTAGATACCTATTTATTAACAAATTAATTGTATTTAATGTATTTTGTTATTGTAAACAATTTATTTTATTATATCCGTTGAGAAAGAATTTTGGTATATTGACGTACTTCATATTATAATAAAAGTTTGAATTTCAAACACAAATATGTCCAATACACACTTATACAGTATTTAAAATATTGACTTTATTTTATTAATTATAAGGTATTTTGTGAACCAATGTGTCTTTGGACGCAATCGGGATACTTATATTTAGGATAAAATACGACTACCTGAATTCCGACCGCAATCGGGCAACTCCGCTAAATTCACGAAGGATATCGAATATTGTCTAAATACGACTCCTTAAAAATGGTACGCTTTCAACAGTCTTAATAGTATAAAGCAATATACAGTAAAACCTCAATTATCTGAATGTTATTTCGTTTCAATTCATGTATCCAAACTACGTTTTTTATCCAAATGTCAATGATGCTTAAAAATTAATCAGTTTTTCAAAAAAAAATAATCATACATACAATATAATAAGTCTATAATATTTAATAATATTCTTATATCCATAATAAGTAATAACATAATATGTAATGTGTAATAATAATTCTAAATTTATTGTACAAATAATACAATTAGTTCGGATAATCGAGGTTCTACTATATTATGTTAATATATTTAACTTAATTCATTACAAAATGATATAAGTGTTGTATGAAAATAATTTTATTCAACCACAGCAAGTCGATTAAAACGTATTTAGGTACGCATGTTATAAAATGTATCGATATGGAAAGTATAATACAGCCATACTGAACATTAATATACAATTCAAAAAAAAAAATTTAATACTTAACACTTATTTTTATAATATTAAAGATTTTCAGAAATGGACTTGTTCAACGCTATGTGATCTACTAATCTCGAACTTCCGTTTTTAAAAAATAATCGCCGTATTCCCTGAAACAAAATAAATTTATTATATTTTTACTATAACTATTCAAACAACGGTATTGAAAATGGGTACAAAATACAAATAGACTACAAACCCTTTCATGTCTACCCATTCGCCCATATAAGTACTGTTGGCTTTGTCACACATGTTTGCTTCATAGTCCTCCCAACTGGAACATATATATGCGATATAATCGCCTTTGGCCCATATGGAGTGTGCGTAATAATGATAGGACGAAACGTGACTGCACGAACCAGCTGCAAACACACAATATCAATTAAATATAATAATATGCACGAAAAGTCACCACCAATACTACGGTGTTATGTGTATACGCTAAAGAAGTTGAAGACTGCTATTTATTAAGTGGAAAAAGTTTCCAGGCAATTTTCAATTACGCGAAAAGGTAGCCATACTGTAATAAACCATACGAACAAATAAAATAAAACTATTTTAACAATCAAAATTGAGTTTCCCGGAACATCAATTAAGCTCCGTAGAATTATCAGAATTTTTGTATTATGTAAGAGTAAAACTTTATTTAGATGACATTGGAGAACTCAAGTTTTTTAATTAATAATTATAAAAATATATACTATAAAATTAATGAAATCTGACGGTATCATGAAATATGTCCTGTGAGCCAAATTTTTGTTCTATAAACTCGTCGGCTCTAAAACTCTTAAAGGAGTTCTAAGCGATTGAATTTTTCATACATACCAACAACCTAGTGAGAAATAATCATATTTGCTTAATAGTCCAATCTTAAATTTGATAAATAATTTGAATTCATTAGTTTTCTTTTATATTACTTTTTGATATATTTTTTTTGTCTTATTTACCCCTTTAAATTTATTTGAAGTCGTAGGACAAAATATTAAAGATTTAACTCCAAAAAAATTTTAAAAAGAGCAAACGGATTCAATTTATTTATCAAAATTTAAATTGGATTACTAAAAGTATATTTATGTTTTGGCAGCTAAATGAAATTATCAATTGTTACGCCATGTTATAAATATTTTCGAGGATGCCTAGCCACATTCACACTAATAATCATTTATGTCTAACAGAAACATCAAGAACGGCGATGACGAAATTTATAAATTGCCTAAAAACGAACAGCCCCATTGTAAAAAATAAAAAATTTTAAATATATTTAAATACTGAACTAAAAATAACTTAATAGTGTATCGAGAGTAAATGTATAGTAATATTACAATATCAATATTAAATCAAATAAATTATTTACTCCTTGCGATTTTTAGGAATATTAGATAGGCAACTTATTATACGCATTCTTTTGTAGTAGAACTTTTTGTAAAAATTACAAGAAACTACTATAATGATAGTAGAACTCTATGTGTAAATCCATTAAACATGAGTCAATGCATTTGACTGTGAACCAATAACTGTTTGAAACTTTGAGCGTTATATGGACACAGGTTTTAAAAACATTTGTTTTAAATCTGATAATAAGTGAAAACTTTTGAGTCCCGTTATAAAATAAAGCTATTTTGATACTCAAAATTTGATAATCAATCTGTAGTATTTTTCTATTTCTAGTTACCCTAATTAAAAAAATCGAAGAACGTTTCAAAATAAATACACCAAAACGGTTTTCGTTAACAGATTCATATTCAATTATGATAGGTACTTTTTTCTTTTAGCTATCGAGTAATATTTTAAGTAATCACATTTTTTATCCCCTTTTTCGCAGTTAGGTTGCTTTTTTCCTCCGTTTGGATAGAAATCCATGTGACCAATAGATCTGTCAAATCCGTTTTGACCAGCGTTAGTATGTATTATATCAACAAATATCGCATCAGTCTTGTCTAGTCTATCTTCTGGATCACATTTATCGTACTTCGGTTTTGCAGGATCTAATCCTGCAATACATTAATTAATAAAAACATCAATAATTAATTATAATTTTTGAAAGATTTTCTATTAATAATTGGTTATTATAACAAATTAAAATACAGCTAATTTGTCTAATTAATTAATGAATAATTAAATTAAAAGTTACAGTATTTGTAAAAATATTTTTTTATTCGAGTAAGTATAAAATTGGAGACTATCCCTCCAAAAAAATTCTTAGTTGTTCAATGAGAACTCGACTAACAGTAAATTTTAAACTATAGCCATAATAATATAATATGGTTTTTGGTATTTTATTAACTTTTAGAAAACGTTGTTGAACTGATCTGAATCAACGGTTACACAAAGTCGATGACACCCCCATTTTTCACCCTAAAGACTGTGAAGAGAACCTCGTGTTACCGTATTTATTATTATTATTATTTTTTTTTTTTTTTGTGAGGGGCGAAGAGGAAAATGTATATGATATGCATAGATCAATCGAATCGATATTATGCATTATTTAAAAGTATTAAATATTTTGGCATGCGTCATTTAATTACCTGTGATCCGAGGAACATCAGGTAAATCTTGTCCAACGAATCCGGCAATGTGTGCTCCCATACTATGTCCTATTATGTGTAAACTATAAAAGTTTATCGTCAGGTTGTATGTAATCCTCGTTAACACGTTGGCAATATCTTTGGCTATGTGTTTGGCCCTTGCCTTAGCGACCGAGTATGATATGTCAGTCGAATATTGTTTCCAATCCACGCAGATCACATTGTAATCGCCCATTTTAAAATACGCTGAAAATTACTTTATAATAGTAAAATAACTACAAATTTAGTTTATACCTTATTATTGTAAAGCTCTAATAAAAAAATATACAATTTATTTGTCTGTTAAAATGGTTAAAAATTACCTCTATTCATACATTTTTATTTAGTTACATTTATACTTATATTCATACACTATTATAAACAAAATTATATTATGTATTTATTCCATATCATATAATATTATATTATACTATCGTATTGCACAATTTAAGGGCTGAATGAAACCACCAGATTAGTTAATTTGTTGGTACTTTTCTGTTATCATTCCCTATTATATGATTTTTTAAAAAATAAAAATGCATTTCAACATTATATACAGATCTATCAAAAGTATATACCTACTCAAAACGTTGAACGTTGACTGAAAAACAAAATAAAAGACAATAAGTAACTCATCGATCCGTGGCAGATTATTAAATTATAGTAGCGGTGTATGAATTTCTTTAGCGACAAAAACGTTTAATCAATTACTGTATATATTTTATTCAAATTATCATATAAACTGTTGTTAAATCCTTGTCTCCTACATAAATATTTTTGTTTTATATTGATATTTTTTCCATCGTACATTTATTCATATATATATATATATTTTATACCAAGTACCTACAATACTACATGGTAATAATTAATTTATGCTTTAAATAACTATTTTATAAAATAAAATTTTAATATTTAAAAACAGCGTGCAGTACAATAATGGAATTGATATTTTCCGGTGGCCACCAACAACCATTGGAATACGATAACCGATAAGTACCAATTTTTTAAAACTTTTCATAGGGCATAAAAAAAACTTTTTTTCAATTACTAAGTAAACCTAAATAAAAAAAAAATGTATCACAATTTTGTATCTCAAATTATTGTACATTATAAAACGCATAGCACATTACAAATACAAACATTACTACAAAAATACAACTTACAAATAATATTGTGTTGTATACTTATTACTTATCCTAAAAATTTTTCAAAAAATTAACTAATCTGGTTGTTGCGTTTAATCCTATAATTAATATCTCCCTCAAAAGTGTAAACGTTATACAATATAATATTATATGGGTAAATATTTATTTTTACTTTTTTAACTTGTATTTACAATCCGTAAATTATGAATCATAAATAATCTGTAACAGCGGTTCCCAACCTTTTTTTCCTTCTGTACCTCTAAGTTTAATATTTTACTAAATTGTACTCCTCATTATACATTTTTTTATTGTTCACGTAATTTCTCTTAAAATATTTAACCCAATTTTTCTTTTTAATTGGTATAAAACCCTGGTACCTCAGGTTGGAAACCTCTGATCTATAGAATCTAAAAATATAAAATCCACATAAGACAAAAATAAAAATTAATCATCGAAATAAATAAAAAAAAAAACTAAAAAATAGCATGAAAATTTAAAATAAAAATATTATTTTTGAATTTTTCAATATCAAAATCAAGTTTTTTTATTTTAAAAATACATAATTACAAACTTTAACAAAAAATACCAAACCCCATAAAATTCTAAACCTAATAACAATAAGTAAATTAGGTGAACGCTATTCATTAGTAATGAAGAAGAAAAAGAAGAAAAAGAAAGAAAAATTAGAAAAAAAAAATTTTAAATTTTAAATTTAAAAATTTTTCTTCATTAAAAGAAAAAGTAAGAAATTATATTGGTATACTAATTAATATAAAAAAAATTTAAAACTTACATTTTACGTTGTACGAACAAACGCCATCTTTTTCTTGTGTAGTGCCAAGCCAACCGTGAATTATAACTTTAATTGGATTATCTTCGTTATACGTCGTCGACTCGATCATGTGTGGCTCACTTCTATTTAAAAGTTGACCATCAGTGTCATCTCTAAAATTTAAGGAAAAATCTCTCAATCAATTTTACTTATTAATCAAATTTCGCAGTTAATTATTATATATTATTTATAATATTTAAAAATTTAACCTGGTGTAAAGCCAGTAAAATACATGTTTCGATGTTTGGTACGTTTCGTAGTCCTCATAGAGAAAGTCATTATCGTAATCATTTTCTTGACCATCATCAAGTCCATTAGATTCATAGGCTGAATTTAAAAAAATGTAAAAATTAATATTTAGTCTAAAAATGTATTTAATATTATACAATATTTTACTAATCAATTATATTATTATTAAAGTGCATGAAGCTCACGTGAATTTAGTTCAAGTGTCAAATCAAACCCGTTTTTTGATTTTATCTTTTCGTTCTCAAAAATATAACTGTTTTTACTAATAATAGACTTATAATAATTTTAAAAAAATATTTCTTCCACGTAAAGTATTTATATATTTAATTTGTTTTAATGACTATTATACTTCATAGTTTCATACATCGATAAAATACTTGCTCTAGTCGTTTTAAGCTTATAAGTGGAAGTAGCATTAAAATATGGGCAAGTGAGTACCGCTGTGCTGTACATTGGGTATCGAGTATGTCAAGTATATTAAATATTAAATGTTTTTATAAAATTTGAGTTCAATATATCAGTGTATTAGTGTATACGAAAACGATTCTAAATAAAGACGACATGTCAGCCTATATCACTACTAATTATATTTCATAATATATTTTCAATATTGCCATAAATTAATTTATTTTACTATTAGTATTATAAGGTAGCGTTAAATATTTTTTAAATAATATCATGTATAGAAAATTAAAGTGTGAACAATGAACAAAATTTTAAGAAATATATTTAAATAAATACAGAAATAAATCTTATTTAACGTAAAAATTCCCTTTTTTCCTTAATCTATTTTTTTTGCCTAATATTAAAAAAAATATATTAGGAATTTTTTACTTGACACTCTCCAAACTATCAACTATTAAATTAGATATTTAATACTAGAAACTACTACCAAAGTTGAAAATCAGAATATTTCAAATCGCTCCGCTCAAAATCTAAAATATAAAGCAAAAACTTAGGTTAGGTTAAAATTATTAAATTCAAATAGTATGCTAATTTTATTGGGATTATATTTTTAAGGTTAATTCTATCAACTGTTGCTTTTATAATTCCTAAACTTATTATACAGTAAATATATTCTTTTACATAACACACATAAAGTAGTATCGAATGAATAATACAATTTTACCGTAAAAATGTAGACATAATAAAACAACTTACCGCTTCCCGATGAAATATCGTGGGTATAAACAAAAACGTTCAACATGCAAAATAAAATTTTTATTGTAATTGGATAATTTAAGATTACCGACATTTCGACAGAGTGGTTTCGCGGTGTCTAAATATTAAATTGTAGTCGATGATAAATGATAATCAACTGTCTTATAAATACGACTAAATACAAAAACACCGTTTTCAATCGAATGGTCTTTTAAATACGCACTTGTGTTTATGTCAATAATATGAATTTATGTAAAAACTTATATATATATATTATATATACATATAATTGTATTAAATTCTTACACAATAGATAATATTTAGATAACATTATTTGATCAAACAAGTAAATTCATAATTATAATTGCACTATATATAATAGTTGTAAATAGTAATTACTAATTACTAATGCATATGTAGGAAATAATTAATTTAAAATTATTTTCTTCATTCGCATATTTAATTATAAAGTGCATTTTAAGATAAGCATTGTGTATGATTGTATGAATATAGCTATAGCTATTTAAAAAAAAATACGACTTAAGTTATGTAAAAAATATTTTCAAAAACTTTAATACTTTTCTAGAAAACAAGTATTTACTTTTAAAAGAATTGCTATGAAGATATTATAATATGCACAATACACACAAAAGTATATTAATTATTTGGGCCTATTTGGGCTTATGGTATGCAAGTATAGATATGCACCAAACCTTTCCAAACACACATTTCAATCTATCACTCCTCCTCGCCTTTTAACCTCCGTCCCCCCGTACGGGGGACAAATGGATCTTTACATAAAGACTTGAAAATGAAAACTGTTGTTCACTTAACTAAAAGCCATGGCCAAATATTTCACTTAAAACTTCATCGCCATCCTAATCTTTTAGTCTCTCACCTATCACCACTCGCTCTTCCTGGCAACTATCCATTCCGCCTCAAAACCCGCTAGTGCCGAAACTAAAATTAGTTAACAAATAAACCGATTCTTCTGAAAGGTTTCATCTTTCATCACTGGATAATACCCCTTTTCACATGTTTTTGTGTTATATTTTATGTTTATATTGTATCATTACAATATTATCTTGTTCACTTATTGTGTTAGATAAATACAGATTATAATTTTTTTTTTTTTTAGATAAAAATAAAATATAAAAGCAGGTAAGTGGGTACCGCTCTGCTGTACATTAGGGCCGTATGGATCATTATATATATTATAGAAGTGTTAAATTTGAATCCAATGATAGATATCATTGTATACGAAAAACGATTCTGAATGAAGATGATTTGTCAGCCTAGGATATCATTTCGAATGGTTGGTAAAAAAGGTGGTTTATGTTTTAATGGCCTGAATACACCAGAATTTAAGTTCTTTTATAATATTATTATAAGCTAAACTTATGGAAAATCTCGAATTGAATTTTCAACTCTTAGCTACTTATACAAAAAATTTTATGAATTATACCTACAAAATAATTTGCAAATATTCATGATTTTGACGAATTTTTGTCAATATTTGAACTTCAAATGCTAATAAAAAAAAATTGTACCTATGTATGCTTATAATTTTTTAATCGCTATTAGAATAACTTATGAGGAATTTTCTATTAAATTTTCAAGTATTTTTATTGGGTCAAAAAAATTTTATCCACACTTCAAATAAAAATTTTCAGAACAACTGAAAATTTCAGTTGTCTATAAATAGCTCAAAAAAAGTCAAAATATTTTGAAAATTAAATCATATAGAGAAAATACCAATTTTAATAACTGGTAAAATTTTCAAGTATCTACGACTTATACTTTTTGAATAATAACAAATATTTAAAATCGCTTGAGGATAAATCGTTATCGTTACACTAGCTATTTCGTAAAAAATTAAAATTCAAACACACAAGTTATAAACACAAAAGTTATATGATTTTTCAACTTCAAAATTACTTGCAAATTTTCGCGTTTTCAACAGATTTCGTAAAAATTTGAATTATAAACGCTTATAAAAAAAAAATTGTGACTAACGATTTTTAAATCTTTTTAGCTACAATAAGAAAAACTCATAAGGAACTTTTTATTACATTTTTAAAATTTTTTGGTCATCCAACATTTTTTTATCGACACTTCAAAAAAAATTTTCATAAAAATCGAAAATTTCAATGGTCTATAAATAACTCAAAAATTTTTGAAAATTTATCCTAACCTAATTAATCCTAAAGAGATTGAGAGAAGATTAAGGATCTTAATAGATTATTCAACGTTATTCAATACGAACTTATATTTATATTAATTTTTCAACTCTATGTATAAATGATAATTGATAACGATTGAAACCCTGCAGTTATTTATTACAAGTATTATATTTTTAAAAAAAAAAAAAATCTAAAAATACACTTGTGATCTATTTTTTTTCAAACTATTATAAATAAATTGAAATTCATTTCTAACTTGCATCTTTTAAATCATTTTCACATTTTTTGAAATTTTTTAAGTCATTAAAATCCCAGCCTTAGATTACATAGATTAATTTGTTGAGTTAACGTACTTCTTAAAATGTATACAAATATAATATATAATTATTATTTTTTATTAGTATATATTTAATATAATCGTATAAATTGCATGAACGATTTAATAATAAGAATATTATAATGAATAATGATAAATGATTATACAAAATCAAAATTATTAGAACACAGATATTAATTAAAATGTAAACAATATGCTTGTAAAACAAACACTTTAACGTTGGATCGTAAAGCTGTTACAGTCATTATGAGTAACATACTAAATACTAATTAATATACAGACAAATCAAGCTAAATAAAAATGTTTAACAATATTTGTATGATGTAACGATACGATCGACGCCACTGCAGCTCACACAACTGACAAATAATAATTGCCAGAAAGACTGAAAAAAATATAAAAAATATGTGTTAGAAATAGATAATAGTTTGAACAAATAAAAATAATAATAATAATAATGGTATCGACAGGAAAAAATACCGTTTGCAGAAAACCGCGATTCGGCAATTGGGTAATAAAACATAAATAATACGTATGATAGTAAGTAAGATAGTAAGTTGTTATCACTTCAAAAGTTCAAAACGCGTACCTGCAATTCGCGTATTCGCCCATGTACGTGTAATTCTCGGAATCTTCGCATTTGGACTGCTCGTAATCTTTCCATTTGTCGCATTTGATCGATTTGAACTCGTCTCTGGACCGGATGGACCGCGCATAAAACTGATAAGCTTTATAATGGCTGCATATCTCGCCATACACTAAACAATATAATGTATAACATGAGATATTGTCGACTAACCACGATACCTATGTATCTCCCGGTCAACGTTTAATAATGATAAGGGACGTCTTTCACCAATCAATTCACATGACGTGTTCATCGTATACATAATTTTTTTGATTATTTAGAATTGTGGGACATTATTTGCATTCAGCACATTTTTTGTGCCATTTGCGGTCATTTTACTTCGGTCTACTACACGAATACTTATATGCAATTTAATATACAATATACGTATGGTATTAATATTATATTATATTTATTACAAGAATGTGTAAAAGTAGACTTGTGAGTTCAAAATGCATTACTATTATTTATTATTGGATATATTTCATCTTCCTTCACTCTTTTACAGTCTTAAAAGTTAATTAAGAGTGGTCGTATTTTTTACTAGTGTGTTTAAAAGCTTATTATCATAATTATAAAGAATTTTTATGATAACAATACCTACTTTTATAATTGACATTCATTTCAATAAACTTTGCATTTGTTTAATATTATATACAATAAAGTGTTATCATTTGTTTTATTGGTATTTCAATAAATTTATTTATTCTAGTTCTTGATTGCTGTTAGGCACAATCATTTTTTTTTTTTTTTAATGGTTATCTAATTTATACGCATCTAATGTTTTTCTCCTTCCGCCTTCTATATTTTAATAACAGTATTTATGTCAAATATCAGTATATATTTTTTTAAATAGTTATACTAACCAACAATAGTTGGTTTTAAAATAGAGGCTGAAGATTCTGATCTAGTATTTTACTCAGTAATTTGCGATGCAAAAGAAGAAAAACATGTGTATGCAATTAGATCAAAGAACTTGAAAAACATTAGATGTGCGTAAAAATACTGTTAGCCCTGAGCCTGAAAAAGTGTTAACGAAAATTTAAATATATCCAGTAATAATAATAAAAACTTTTAAACAAGCCAATGTATAATACTGGCAACAGATGTTTATAATAAATAAATATAATATCATCGTAATATATAATATGTATTTATATAATATTATATAGGTATAGTACTTATATAAACAAATATAATGTATGTAAGTTATCTTCAATTGCAGATTCTGTAGACCTACTTCTGTAGTAGGTTGCGAGTTGTATACGATGCATATTAAAACTATAAAATTATATAATTGATCAGTGAACACACAAGAAATCTCCTGTGAAAATTAACGTAAGATTCCGACCTTTACCGTTAATAATCTCGTTGATATTATAATAGTTGTGTATTATTTATTATTGTTGTTATTATTGTTTTACCGTAATCGTATCTGCAGCCCGGTTGTTTGGTGTTGCCTCCATTAGGATAGAAGTCGATATTTCCTATCGGTTTGTACTGCCCCAACACCAAACTTGTCGTGTGCACGACATCCACAAATTGCGCGTCGGTTTGGTCGAGTCTGTGGGCAGGCGATTTACTGGAGAACATCGGTCTGGCGGGATCCAAGCCTGGAACGTGTATACGCGTTGAAAATTAAACATTACACTCGTTTAGGTTTTCAATCGGAAAAAATACCCTTTCCATACTCTGCATTATGATAATGGTGTATCTATCAGTGTTAGTCGAATTTTAAAACGTATAAAAAAATATCGTCAGCAATATTATACTGTGCACACAGCACAGAGTAACGAACGTTTTCATAATGCATATAATATATTCATGGCAAACGTATACATTTTATCATTGAGGTAGGTGTATTACTATTTACTTTGTGTATTTTCAGATTTGTGAATATTATTTTCTCCGTCATTCATTAAAACGAAAAAAACCCATAAAACACAACACGAATACGATTTCATACACTCATTATTGTTCATTAATTATTCATAAATTGTATAATTTTACCATAGTATATCGCACAATATTATAAGACTATTTCGAATATAGCCGGTTCTGTTCCATAGAATTTCGATACCGCATTTAACTCTTATAAAACTCAAATTGCTCAACCTTAAAGGTTTTAATAATTATGTAAGTAGATACCTATTCTATATTTTTATATGTTTTTGTCAATATAAAAAATTGCAAATACTATAGTCTATAATAATATTAAAGAAAACAAAATATTCTACGTAAAAATAAATAAGCTCATTAATAAAAAAAAAAAAATGTACTACCTAAAATATTTCATAATTTAATATTTCGTGAAATTTGCAAACACTATCCATCAGAAATTAAATTTGGTAAGAATTGTAAGTGAGTGTTGTATTTATTCCGTTCTAATTTAAAAACTTCGAACCACATCTATAAAGAACCCATTCAAGTGGTCTATTGTCTATATATACGCACATAACGATGACAAATTATTACTGTCCAAAAAATATACGGCTTGTTTAAAATTACTATGTGTAAATTTCTGTTTGAACAAAAAAACGAAATACAATTATCAAAACATTCAATTCTGTATGTAATTTAACGCAATCTCTTACGGAGTTATTATTATTTTTATTTTTATTTTATTTTGCTATTTGTCATTACTAATAATAAATAACTTATATTAATATCGAGGTAAACAGTTTAATCTTTTGTCAAGTATCCACTCAATATTAAATAATTATCAAGAATATTTTTAAGTGTACCTATCTATTACACACGCACATCTTTTAGCACAAAATCTGCTTCAAGTATGCGAATTTATTGCTTTTATTATTGAAACACATGTGCATGTTATTATTAGATTAAAATATAATCATTTCGAGACTTCTAATATATTAAAAAAATACCAATGTACTTATATAAGTAGTGAATATATTAACTATAAGAATATATAAAGTAAAACTAATGTACAAAGTTATCGTTATCAAAAAAATATAAGCGATCTAATTCTTTAGAAAACGATTCATTGGTTCAAATACGTAACCAGAGTTAGTGTGTAATACCATTGAAAATATTAGTATTTATAATCGATGGTAATACATAATATTATACAGGTAAGTACTGGTCAGATCTTGTCTTATATTATTATCATTATCATTATTCGATCGGACGTTAAAAAAAAAACCAATAGTTATCGATACTGAATTTACGTTTACATTATAATTTTATACGTACCAGTGATCCTATGTACTTTTCCACCGAGTCGTTTACCGGCGTAACCAGCAATATGAGCACCCATGCTAAAACCTATAATGTGTATATCATCGTTGCTCTGAGACGTGTTTTCCGTCATTGTCATTATCATTTCACCTACATAGTTTCCGATTTCTTTGCAACGCATCCGAGCCGTAAAGTACGGAATATCCACTGCCAAGCTTTTCCAGTCCACGCACACCACATTATAATCGTACAACGGAAGATATTCTGGAAAAATTAAAAGTTTGTCAACATTTGTTGAAAAGAAATTCGGACAAAACTGCAAACCATCGATGGTGAATTTATAGGTAAATTTCTATCTAGGATTTATCACACTTCAAATAAATTGTTGTTTTGCTCTCCACACAACCCATTAAACCAAAATTAATAAAAAATGTCATTCACAACATCTCCTTATATGTATATACTATAAACGGTACAGTAAACTTAACTCACTCTCAAATCAATACAACCAAAAAAATTGAAAATTATGTGTACATCTATAGTATTCCTATTACATGATGTGCGTAACAAGTAACAACCAGAATTTAAAAGTTGAATTTTGAATGAAAATTGATAAAATAAAATATACATAGCCAAATGTTTATAAGTCCAAGCTAAGTCAATAGAGGTCGACCTATAATTATTATTTTATTATTCTATTCACCACTAGATATTGCTTCGTGCGAGATTTTTTTTTTTAATCTTATTCTACAATATGTTATTAAAATACCTACGTCAAACAAAATGAATGTGATGATGTGAATGAAAAAAGAACATGATTCGTTGCAGAATGAGAAATTCAGCTCTTATCAGAGGAACTTCGAATACCTAGTCTATTTTACCTGTTTTAATTAGCATAATATTTGTTTCAGTACATTGTTAAAAAAATATTATAATAATAATAATTTATTATTCGAATGTCACAGATATAAGTTGAATTATAATAAAATTTAGTATTTACATTACCGTAGAAAGGTGATAAATATATATATATTATATATAACCTTAATCAACTATGAGTAATCTACACTAATTGGTTTTGAGTACAAAAGTGTATACAATTCCGATAAAATCCCATTAAAATTCTAAGGAAGATAGGTCATATTTTCATAGTAATTTTATCTAGACATGTCAATTTTTTTTTCCTTTTTGTAATCGGTTACTATATTTTTGAACGATATAATGTATATTATATTATGCTATAGGTACTGTGCAGCGTTTTTGACGGTTTTCATAATATGTACCTATTGTTGACACACATCTCTATGAACAAGTGACCTTGGGTGTTTGGAACATTCGACCGGGTGTCCTGACAACCTATTCTCAGTAATGATCGAACTAATCAACATAATTCGCCGAATGTATCTAGATATATTATGCGTACATAACCTGAGTCTTATTGAATTTATTGATTGCGAAATAATCTAGTTTTGTCACGAAAACCACAGCGCAGATCGAATTTTACCGACCAACACGCCCATATTCCAATATAAGTGGGAAGTAAAAACAAAAAAAAAAAAAAAACGTAATAAATCAGAACCGTATGCAAAGTATAGCTATAGGTGGCTAACTAAATTATACATTTATGTGGTACAGGGCGTGCGATTTATTGTCGACGACAAAATAAAATCGTTATTGACACTATCCCGAGATCCGATTATATACAGGGAGGAAATCACACGCTCCACGTCGTAGCCTGCCGTTTCAAAAAACTACAAGACCAACGAACTACAATACCACCCTCGTGTTGGACACACCCTGTCGACCATCGCTATATATATGAACGATTATTTACAAGTTTTTCCATGAGTCAGTATTCGAATACTTGCTGTGTGTATATAATACTTGCAATGAGTTAAGCGTTTATAACTACTGTTTGCCAGCTTAATTACCGATCTTTAACCCAATGCATGCTTGGCTTCTACGTGCACCGTCACTGTTAAGTAGTGTTTTAACTAATAACTATATTATATATTTTAGTCTATAGCACTTACCAGCTTTCAAAATCATGCAGATGCTCTGGTCGCTTTCACTGTCGCCCAACCATCCGTGTATCAAGATTTTGGTCGGGTTACTGCCGTTGAAGCCCGATGACGACAATGATTCCGGGTCGTCGGGCACCAGCCTGAGACTAGATTCGGAGTGCTCTCTACAAACAAAACACACAGACCATCAAATGCTTGAAACCACGCCCGCCACGTGTAGATAGCGCTAGTGGTTCCGAGAAACGTCAATAAGACCATCCCGTAATTTTATCGTTTATTCAGCAGTAAAAATACTTCCGTGTTCGCGTGTGTTTGTTTGCAAGTAAGTCACTATGTCGTACACTTGTTACTCTACAAAGTTTAAGCATCTGGTACACTACACTATCATACGTGACTAGAGAGGCTAGCGTAGGTGAACAAAACATTTTATAATTAAATTTTATTATTGTTTTTTTTTTTTTTTTTCATTCAGCCATACATCTCTTTATATTAAACTAAATTTAATATTATATTTTTCGGTCGATTCCGACCTTGATGGACTTGATAAACCAAAAACGCAGAAAATCGATTTAGGTCCAATAAGACGGATGATAAATTCATCAAATGCGCATACCGGGTTATATTATTAGGTATATCGCAACGAGATGCGCGTATTGGTACCTACTGTTTTTGCAATACGCATAATAATAGTGAGAGTAAGATTTTTTTATAGAGGTCAAACATGTTTGTCGCGTATTTCTGTCCTGAAAATCTGAGCTCCCGTGACGAAGACGATGCAATGAATACCGACGTCTATACTGAGTATACACTGTTTAAGAATAAATCATTTGGCCACGGATATTATAAATTAAAAGAGAAATGGTAGCGACGATCCGCTGCTAATCCAAAAGAACTCTATATAAACTTTCCCATGTGGGATATTATAAATATTGTGATAATTCAATAATTCAAGCGGTGTATTAAAGTTTGTATAAGCTACAACTAATGAGTTCATAAGCGTTCGATTGCAGTAAAAAGGATAAAAAAAATATTGCTCATATAATAGGAAGAAAAGTTCAAAAATACCATCTAAATCCATTATCTAGAAATTGGAAATTTAACATTAACATAAAAACTATGTTATAAATGAAAAATATTCTCATTTCATAAAGTTTATCAAATCATGATTAATAAATATTATACGTATAATTGTTTATAATGTATTTCCTTAATTCCATTAAACGGTTACAACCTATTAACACCTCCTGCGGTGTCAGGTTAGTTCTTACATGTTTCTTGTTATACGTAATTAGAATTCTGAGACTGATTTTGATATTTTAGACAATAAAATACATACATATAAGGTGCATATATATGTATACATTGGTATTTGGCATATGTACTATATAAAGAGCTAACATAATTAAAACATTTAAAACTACATTTACTTATCCATTTTATACCAGTATTACTTCAATCGACTGCAAAAATCTACCACTATACGTATCATAACGTACGAGTAAATGATTAAAACTAATGAAACTTTTAAAATTAATATAACATATCATAAAATGTGTTTTGGTTTATGGTAATATGTTTAAGGGTGTAAAAATAGGGTTGTGGATGATGGGCATGTGGATGATCCTTTTCAGTTAAATTTTGTATATTCATTAGCAATAAAGGGATGTAAATTTGTTTCTGTGTCATCAAACAAAGTACTTTTCGGCAATTTTTTTTTTTTTACAAATTAAACAATGCTTAGAAATATATTTTTTAAATATATCCTAAAAAAAAAACAGCTGCCGTTGGAACAATACAACGATTTCATTTCATCCCTATCCCTTACTTCGTATACAACCAGAAAGTCACAGATTTGTTTACTTCAACTAGAAAGGAATCCGTCATGGAGTATTGGTCTGATTCGTTGTTTCCTGTTATTTCTCCGTGAAACAAATCGTCAAATGAGTTCACTTGAGTCGACGACACTGAAAGGATAAAATAAACATTTCACTATAATGTCTTTACATAATATTATAGTACCACCACAACCATATACACACATACATAAAATGTCACATTTATATAATTAATAATATAATACATTCGTATTTCGTAATATATACATGATTAAATCTTTGTATTCTGTTTAATATTGTGAAAATGTACACATCTGCATTGACATTTTTAAAAACGAAACGAACCTCTCCTATACACAATATAATATAATATCTCGTATGGTAAACGACACTTGTTGAGTATTGTCAATGTCGCATTCGATGAATAGTTTGTGCGAATGTGCATAATATATAAGATATTATATAGGTAGTGACAATGCGCGTCACCCACGTCCCACTACCGCCTCCATTAATATAGCGATGACGAATGCCAATTCGAATTATATATAATAATTTAAATTATACTAAAGCGGTATTATTTTTATTATTTTATTTTTTTAAGTAAAAAATATTTACAAACTGTATTATACATAAACGATGAGTAGGTATAAACGTTTAATGTAAACTTAATAGGAGATCACGTGACTAATTTCTTTTAAGGATGAGTTTAAAAATTCAACTAGCACACAATGGTCAATAACCTAATAACGATACTAACCATTTTAAGCTACTTACCGTTTTGTAAGTATATAATAATAATATATCAGTGAAACATTGTGTTAATAATTTTACGATTTCTTAGTAGAAAAGAAAAAGATTTATTGAACGACATACTCATGCGCGTGGGGTAGGTAGGAGAGGCAGCTGCCCCCACCGCTGGATTTTTCTCTCTCCTCATCTGTTAAAGTAATTGCTATTTTGTTTTTAAATATTTTTAATATGCAATCAAAATATTAATATAATATCGTATTAATACACATTTATTTTTCTAAGATAAAACAGCTTTAACTATAGTTAAAATGGTTTGATCTATGACAATACCGATACCACATTCAGTACATCGAATGCGCATAAAATGGTACCCAACTCAAATCAGTCAAACACTCAAACTTGATAATGCAATTTAAGCGCCAGAATATTGTTATCAAATGATAAACCATAAACGTTATAATGTGATAATTATTATTTATTATAAACGATGTTATTATAATTATTATTAATGATTTATATTTTATAATATACTGTTTGTATTGTTCATTGTAAAATAATAATATTAATTTACTAATTGTCTGTATTATTATACTATATGATTTTATTATCAGTTAGTAAACAATATGAGTACAAAGAAATTTAAAACAAAAACATTACAAGGTTTCTTTAAACCTAATCCTGACAAGTTTAAGTGTAGTTAATGCACTAAAACTTTAAAAGCTTGCAATTTATATCTGCAGCGTACACCTACTCCCAAGCAAACCAAGTATATTAATTGTACCTTATAATGTATTTATAATTTTTCTTACATACGAGTAATATGTAACCAACCATTATTATTTATTACATTTCTTTGATATATTTCCTTTTAATTAATTATACATATTGTATTATTGAAACCAATGCGTAATTAAATTAAAAAAAAAATTACTATTAATTAATATTAATTTGTTAAAACTGCAGATATCATACACCTTAAGCCAATGAGTATACTATAACAAGTAGCGATTACGTCTATACTTCAAATGTGTCGTATTTCAAGTCAAATTTACTGAACACAAATTGTTATTGTATTTTAATGTATTTCATTATATTTTTGAACAATTTAATACAAATCATTAAAAAAACATCGGGGTTGGGGTATTTGAATTCTTGGACGAATTAAACGTCACTAAGATATTGTTTCCCGTGTCAAAAAGACCTGCGCATATTTATGGTGAACGATATTTAGGTATCTTATAATTAGAAATATATGTGCCGCGTTGATGACCCGCGATGATTATTCAGATGACAGCACAATGTCGTATAATAGACGTGGGTAAACTTGCTTTATTTGTCGATGTTGGAATTATAATATACATTTTGGTATTCTTATTGCCATGATTTTGCACCGAGTGTTACGACTATCTTAACCTATATATTTATTATGGCATCATTATTATATTATATTATATTATGGTTCAGAAAGTTTCAGTCGTGAGACGATTTTTTTTCTATCAGCATTAATCGAATATCAAACGATTATCCTTCTTTATGCATTTTTACTATTATTGGGTGCTCTCATGTTTTACTTGAATTCGTTCATTAAAAAATCGGGTATTACATTATTATCTTTTAGTTTGGTATGATATCAATAATATCATTGCGTTTGTACACTTGAAATTCAATATTATTATACCTATTATTTAAAACGCACGAGAGAAGTGAGGAAAACACAATCTAAAATCGTTTCAACTTCCTGGTTTCCATACGCGTAATATTTATTAATCGAAAATACGATAAGATACGTATATTACAACCAACCATTAACGTCATATAATAATAATATACCTATTATGATATTTCTCAATAGTATTCAATACTTTTAGTCCATTTAAGCAATATAATATATTATAATATTATGTTTAATGTTATAAACTGTAATAGACACTATAACGAAAACAATATACACGAATATGCATGATATACCTATGACATATTAACATGTTTATGAATAACAATATAAATAAATGAGTAGTATATTAATTAAAAATTATACTTTCTACCACGCGATATATGCATATTAAACGTAATAATGGCTGTAAGTACGCTAAAAACGCTACAATGACACCTCTATATAAGTGTTTAAGTGTGTGTGTATACAGGGGTGGTTTACAAGAGGTGGTATAGTGTTGTGGTTGAATCCCCTCCCCCCCACAATATTAGTTCAAGGATTATTTCTCGTTTGTACTAGTTAATTTACCAAAAAAAAAAAAAAAACCGTAGTATACTTAGGTACCTATATACTATTCTTTAACGGTACCTATATTTACAATAAGTACTTAATATTATAATATTACCCAATGGTTTATCACTTATTAGAGCACTGCGGTCGAGTATTTATAATTGTTGTTTATATTGTATATTATGTAACTTAATTAGATATAGGTTAATAATAATTTGTGTCTAGCCACGAATTTTTTTCATTCCTAAATCCTACAGTGTGTGTGTGCGTATATATGTGTGTGGGACAAAATGTATTAAGTCCCATTGAAACGCATAATGGACATACTGTGATTATATCGACAACGGCATTGGTAACCATAATACATGTAATATTCGCGTACAGTTGTAGTGACGAAAGTCAACGCGGCTGGCGAAAATATATTTTATATACATTATCTAGGTACATGGAACAGTGATGTATGATTGATTATGTCAAGGTTACATACTACCGGAATGGATTTATATACGTGTCGTGTATGTGTTAAAAGTGAAATGTTACGGTCAATTAGCAAGTACCTAATATGGCGAATATCATATTATATTATGTCTGTATGAAATATGTACTCGCTAGTAAGCTGAGATAAGTTTTTGTACAATTAAAATAATATTATAATAAGTAACAAATGTTCCTGTTCTAGTATAGATACATAATTTTACTTCATAACAAGATAATTATTATTTAATTACGTTGGTTATTAGCAGCTTGATCGTTTTGTGTATATTTCGATGTGAAATGTACTAATGTGTGTTAGTTCTTGTTTTAAGAACATATTATATACCATATAGCTGATCGGATGATATTGAAAAAAAATAAAAATGTTAACATTCTTATGAATTTACCGTTCAAACTTCTACTCTTATGAAATACAAGAAATATAGTGTTTGATATAATTTTAAACAATACATCGTTTTTTTGTAAACGGTGAAAAGCGAATATAAAATGTTTTATATCACAAGTGATATTACTGTAATTATTAAACGTTATTGCAGTCATCTAAAATTCGAGACGATCATAAAACCCACGAGTTCAATTTCTTTCAAATACAAACATTTTTTCTACATAAAATGTGTTCGACCACCGACAGTTGACTGAACCATGTACGTCACCAGCTGATAATACCTATAGTAATTCAATTACATCGTTCGATTAGAATTTGTGACAAATACATTGTCAGTATTTTACGTCTTCGTTACCAACTAATGACATAACTCGACGCATTCTTACAAGAGTTTTTCGTATTATAATAGTTATGTTGACATGTGATTACCCACTTATTTATATAAATACAATATCCTGTTAACTGTATTATTTCCAAAATTATAAAAAAAAAAATGATACCGTGGATCACCAAAATTGAAAATTAAATTATAATACGTATGCACTACACAGTTTATATACTCAGTCGTGCCTCCAGTATCAGATAATAATAATATAATGTATATACACGTTTTTCACTATCTTCTGCAGTTTACTGCGTTTTAAAAAGTCGATAAGGCGTTAGGTTACGTGCGTTGAGGTTACCTATATAATATGTTTAACATTTTTTCTACGAGATATCATAGAGGAGGAAGCGAGTTCTGGGTTTCGACGAAAACAATAATATAAATGGAAGGTATTATTATAAACGAATTCGGGACGGACGTGCAAAATTCCTCGTTTTAAAAAATACGTTTAAAGGATATAATGTTTTTTCTGGTTTTATGTTTAACAAGTGTGTGTATGTTAAATATTGTTGTCGGTAGGTCTAACTAGCCGTACAGTGAAAGCAGTTTCCCATTACGCGCGCGGAAACCCGAAAAAATAGATCATAATAACAATAATAATGATGTATAATAATATTCGCAAACTATATTATATACTACACGTACGATAATAATGTTTTTTTTTTTTATATATATATATATAAAGTACGGCCATGCTAGTCATAATAATAAGCGCATATAATATAACATGATAATATTATACACATAATATAGTAAATACAGCAGTGGTAATGTGCGGCGGCGGCGGCGGCGGACGAGAGAGACGCGAAGCCTTCGATACACCGCACACCGCTCGGTAGATCAATAACGCACACCACACCGACATGCATATAATATACTGTACAACTATCGCCTATTTTTTAATTTTTTTAATACTATAATATTATCATAATTTATGGCGGCGCGTGTTCGCGTGCGAATGTGTTGCGCGCGATTTGTCGGTTTTAGCTGTATACATTCAAGAACGCGCAGCATCTGCAGCCGCGGACTACGATATATGTACATGCGCCGCCCGACTCGCGTAACGCCAATATACGTGTAAACGAATATAATGATGATAATATTTACGGTGTAATAATATATACATTATTTATGGCATTAAAATATTTTAATATGTACGCGAAGAAAATAAAAACCGCGTTGATACGTTACAATTTATATTATACCTGATATATTATTATATGTACACTCTTTTACGTGTGCGGTTACACGTTATATTATACACGGCGATATTATAATATTAGGTGCCTACGCATTATTACAGTGGTCCCCCCCTTGTTCCGAGCTGAGAGCTTTTTGTTCGGAATACGCATGCACAGACAAGTTTATAAAGCAACTATATACAGATGACTCGATTTCATCTCTGATGCACGGCCTCCCGCCAATTGTCACGCACTGGTGATATTTACATAATTTATAATGTACGCAGCTTATCACGCTGTAGTCCGGACGATAGCTGCGAAATTAGTGTAGCTAATACAAAACACGTTTATCGAATATCGATCGCACGATTTACTATCAAAATAAAAGCAAAATATGTTGTCGTGGGGTTTTATGTAAACACGCACTGTCACCAGTGTGACAAATGGTGACCGTACCATCATGTTGTAACACATAATACGCACGGAGTCGGCTATTTAGTTATTTTATAACACGTCAGTGATGGGAATATGCGATATGCTTTTGGCGATAACGTTTGATTCGGTCCCGTCGATCTTGGGTTCTAAAAATCCCCAAGAATTTCGGTCACAGTATGCGGCCGTCGGATTATCCAGTGGACGGATATTTATTATTTTGAATAATAATAAATTGCTCGACGGTTTACTAAACATGTAAACGATTATACCGCAGAGTGTACCGGGTACCTATATAGATTTTCGGGGCTTTTAAAATCGTTTAAAAATCGAAAGAAATTTATGAAGAGTGAAGACCCTCGTGGTCGAAGAAGTCAAATTCAGGGACAAAGTTATGACAGTTAGGACGTTAAGTATATGAAATAAAATAAAATGGAAGGATGAACTACACACAGAACAATATACATCTCTTTAAAAATGTACTTCCATGAATGTATAAATATCAAATACTTGTAATTTTAAAAAGTGACTTAAAAGTCCATAAACAATATATACATAGTATATGAACCATAAATATTACACCTTTAAAAAAAATAACTAATACACGATAAGGGTAAATGTGCTTGGAATAGTAATTAAGGAAAGCTTCCGCACATAATATAGCTTTTAAACCTTTTACTACCCTTGCCAAAACTTATATTGGCGGCTGGAGAGGCCGTAGACTTCATCGTGGATACCTTCAATAGCTCCTTCAATTGGTTATCGAAATTGCGCTCACGTGATTGACGATTTTATCAAAATATTCTCATAATCCGAATTACATTCACTGTGTTGTAAAACTTAAGTTTCTATTTTTAAATATTTTATAAGTATATTACTATGTAATATATCTATATAATTTATACTTGAGAATTATAATTATTCATATTTACTATTGAGTGTTTAAGAAATAATAAAAAACATAACAATCAATTGCTTTACAAATTAAGAAACCATAACGACAGCGACATTAATAGATTATGAAATAATTGTATATACTATCTTATAAATTCGGGAAACCTTGATATTAAATTAATCGTAAAAGTATATATAGAAAAAAAGAGATAAATGTATTACATGTGATAAGTACTCGTAGTATATAAAGTATTCAAATTCGTATGGGAAAATATTTATAGGTATGCGTGGTTTACATTTTAAATTGATGACCTCTTCCCGAATCTATTCGTGCTCTCCTGCACCGCAAATGGCAACCACGTTATTGTTTCGGAATAATTCAATTTACCCGATAATATTATGCGTACCGGAACGATTATTATTATATGACCAGCAGCAATATTACTATATGTAAATTGGCTTTTGTGAGGTCGACAAAATGGTTTAAAAAATTTGTTTTGGAAAAACGTTTGGAAAATTAACATTTTAAAAAGGTTGTATTATAATGCAATGCACATGTATATAATCTAGTGCGTATATGTGTATAAGTACGTTACTCGCATGCTATATTAGTACAACAAACAAACACGATAATCTCACACTCTCGCCATTCGTAATTCCTTCGCAGATTTATCTCTCTTCGGTGAATACTATATACATTCGTGTTATGTAACAACGGTAAAATAAAAATGTGCCAAGCATTAACGACCGTATATATATATATATATATATATGCATAGGTACTGTGAGTGTACTGATTCAGTTTCATCAACCCGATACGTCGAGAACAATGTCGTGTTTACACTTCGTGTTTGTCGTTAAACATAAATTTTTGAACGAAAAATTGACACGTCGTCTCATCAGTATATATTTTATAAATATTATACATTATTTAATAAATAATTTGTTTTCTCGTTAAAACAGATCACCATTTTAATAAAAAAAAATCTATCCGTTATACGCACAAAAAAAAAAAATAAGTACTTCAATTATACCGGTATGAGGTCCGTCCGAGAACGAAAATCAAACTTAACGGTTGTATACTTACCGAAGTGCGATAGTTGCAAACAAAGAAGAAAAAACTGGACGAGGCCGAATGACGATAGTATCCTTTTAGACATTGTGATGACAAACGCAGCTAGTTATACTATAAAGAATAAGTCGTCTTTTGAATCGCAAACGGAAAATGTGCATATAATATGTATAATATATCGCCAGACGACTCGATGAGTTTCTAATTTATACTATTCTAATTTATAGTAAGTACTATATATAATACCTACGAGCGGCTCGGATCACCGCACTCGAACATGAAACGACACCGTAATGAAAACAGATAAAAAAAAATCACTTGATAAATAATAAGCTAATAGGAAATACAGCAAGAACACGAAAAATCAATTTAGTGTCACGATGATGGTATAATTTTAACTTTATTTATTATAATAATATGCACATTAAAAATAACTATGAGCGATTCTCGAGCGCATATCAATTATAATTATTATTACATTGCATAATATAAATCCACTGTTGCAGATTATATAAATCGATATTCGACAGACTACAAAACGACGATAATAATATGAAAAATCGTTAACTCGAACCGCATCATATCCGGATCTCGTGAACTTTATTTCAGCGTACTTATAAATTATTATGTTGCAATCTGTGAACACAATGTATAATATACTTAAATATTGTGTGCGTTTATACATTTTGTCAATATTGCACCGACCGTAATCGTGTATAATATTTATTGTTTATTTTGCGTTGAGTCTTCGCAGAAACATAAAATATAAACTAATACGAAACTCGACAAAGGCACTAATTTTCCGGATTCCTACACACGAAATAGTAGGTTTATGTAATTATCTAAATTAAATTTTAAGTTTTAAGACCTGCTGCAGGGTGTGATGCAAAGTTATTCGGAAATAACTACATTTCAGAAAATGACGCTGTTCAGGAATACGATATCATTCACTGCACATCAAATGCAGCAATGCAAATGCAGTATATTCTTGCAGTTCGATAAACCTGATAACCAAAAAGTTCCAGCTAAATCGCCAAAAAAAGCTTTCGTGTCAAATCTCGACCAATAACTTGCGCATTCAAACATAACCAGACAGCTTGATGAAAACTAATCTGTAAAATGAAATTTAAGATGATGCTATTTATTGGTATTTTTTGTTTTTTAGTATATAAAATAAATTATCAAGAAAATGTGTTTTATTTTTTCTTTCAATATTCAAACATCTTCCGTTTCATTACACTCCACACTGTATATATATACCTAACTGCAATCGTTGTAGAGTTTATTGTTATCGAAGTCGGTATTATCGTTTTTACAAATATCAATATTTATTACTATGGGTATATTTATATACAACTATAACTTATAGTGTATTATAATAACATAGATACGCTATATTATATAACTCCAATATCTTCAGCATTTATTTACATTTATGAATTTTCGACAATTATTCTCATAAGTCATAGGTATATATTAAACGTTATTATGCGTAATTTTACGAACATATTTTGTTGTTGTTTTTCGTCCAAAAAATCAAACAAATTATTCGCAAAATTATCATACATTGAAAAGTTGGTTAAGTTCACGACATTTTACAAGTAGCCGTTGTTTTTTCTTAATTCTTCACAAACAAAAAACCTAGTCTTTAAAATTACACTAAGTATCTGTAAAATAACGTTTATGAAAAAATTCAGAAATTCTCAAATTTACATACTTGGTAAAATGGAGCTCGCTACGCAATAACTACGATTCGGATGATTAAATTGTGCAGTTTTTATCCCCAATCACTAATTTAACATCAGTACGTATATAATGTATGCCATGCATCTGTTATACGTTTATAAATAACGCGCCCGTAAATATATGAAAATTAAAAAAGTCAAATAACGTCTAAATAATAGATTTGTATATCTCTCCACGACACTCGACATTGCGGGGTAGTATACAGGATATAATACTATGCACTCCAAATATAATATTATAAATATATAAATACTTATTAAGCTATTGTAAACTAACCATTCTTTTTTCGAAATATAATATACTAAAAGATTTTATTTATGGCCCGAAATTCTTGGCAGCGTAATCTTCAAAGTTTATAAGCTTAACACTCGCCATAAATATTTATTCAGTTATTTTACCGAATATATTTTTACAACCAGAACGTTGTTTCAAAAATTGTTTTCATAAAAATTGCACGGATTTTTCAGATTATATAATATTTACTGAGAACAAACTACTCTTTTAAAAGTAATATTTAATAGTCTTTAATATAATAAAGCGCCGCGTAAACGTCATAAATACCTTATAAACTAATATAATTATTATTATTTTTGGTATATCTATAATATACTTGTTATTATTATTTTTTTTTTTTTTATGAATTTAATACATAATATACTAACACGCAATACACTATACAAGTATAAATACGACATAATACAGAAACTGACCAACGCCACCAACATAGTACCTATTATTAAAATATGATATACACTAATAATTTTAATAA
Source organism: Aphis gossypii (assembly GCF_020184175.1). Lineage (NCBI taxonomy): Eukaryota > Metazoa > Arthropoda > Insecta > Hemiptera > Aphididae > Aphis > Aphis gossypii. The sequence continues at coordinate 39,347,763 of NC_065530.1, read as the reverse complement.
CATCACTGAAAATAAAACCTTGATCATATTCACAAAAAATTATGTAGGGCAATAATCTTATTGCTATAAACACCCAACAAGATATTTGCCTAACCAACAGACATAATATTATATTATAATTGTTAATAAGATAATAATACCAACAAAATAGCATTGTATTGTTGACGAATATATTATTGTTAAACTGATACTTGAATTTTTAATTAATTATATTTATTAGCACAACATAGACAATTTTATATTATCATCGTAATGATTAATAAAACTAATTTATCAATTTCCCATTGTTCAATTAATATTACAAAATAATAATTCCTGTTGTTCGGTCGTCCGTCAGTTATATTATTATATTCTTATTTCAATAATATAATTAAATCGTCGCAATAATATATTATATTATAATATTTTAAATTTTAATACCATATACATTTCAGTGTCGTTGTTGCCGTTGATCACGTTTCAATTAAATAAATTTTATTTATTTGCAAAACACCATCGCCAACGTGAAACGTAAATTTTTCGACGCCATTAAATGCACTACAAAATAACAAAAAAAACTCGTAAACACGCGGTCGAGTGCTACAATTATATTTTAAACCAGGCATATATAAATTATGCGTCTATACATATTGTGTACATTATATTACACATTCGCACTCATAATAATACAACTACAGCATATATAATATAATTTATTATACTGGGTGTTTCGCTATAACTATGCTTACCCCCCATTTTTTCTTTTAATATTGAATTATTCAAATTCTGATTTTCAGAACTTTTAATACTTATTATAGATTTTCGTATATTGTTTAAGAAGTGTCTTAGGGAAATTCAATCATCTTTTTTAAAATTAAATCTAACCTTCAGACTTCATTAGTGTAAATTGTTAAGCATGTAATTTTTTTTTTTTTTTTGGTAATCTGAATTTCAAATAAACTTTATTCGAATTTTCAAATTTGTGAGTTAATCGTTTCTTACTCGTAGTTATTGAAACGTTTATCTAAGTACATTAAGAATTATAGTTCTTATATTAATAATGATTTCGCAAAAATATAAATATTTGATCAAGTGTTTTATTACACATATAGTATAATAAACTTATTATAATATAAGTACTCGAAAAGTTTCTAGAAATTATAAAATATTAATAATTATGTGTTAATTATTACTATAATTTAAAACAACCATAGCGTTCCTATTATTGTAGGCTATTATCCCCCTAGAACATTTTACTTAAATTTTAATAGCTTGGAAACAACTTGTTTGAAATCGTCTGCTGAATAACAGTAATAGAAAAAATTGTGAAAAAAAGAAGTTACAAAACACTTCTTAAATGATACGAAAATTTAGTAAGTATAATATTTACCTGAAAAAATTCCAAAAAAAAAAAAAATTTGAGTAATACATAATTAAATGAAAATTTGAAGTGAGTATACTTTGTGTAACTCACCCTGTGCAAATAGGTGTGGTACTCAAAGATATACAGCGCGATTCTTGCGGTTGATGACTCGAAAGGTAGGATACAATTATGTAGTATTGTCAAATGCAATTATTACATTGATTGTTTTACATATCAATTTTATTTTTTTATTAATTCATCATCAATGTATTTGTTTTGTATCGACAATAAATAATAATGGAACAAACAGGTCGCGGACACAATTTTATATAATACGCATTTGTGTGTTTCTCTATGTTTTGTTTATTCAAATATCAGGTATACAATATAGATTTTATATTTATTTATTTTCATTTTACATGCTTTTATTCCGCATTTTTCGAAAAAATATTGCCTTTATGAAAATATCATTATGGTCGATTATGCCATGTTTAAGGATTTTTTATTTTATTTTCTATATTTTTGGTATCAAAAATCAGTTGTTATACAAAAACATATCAAAATAGTATACATTACTATAAAATTAATAATCTTAAATGAAAAGATAATTATTTATGAGATTGATATGATGGTAACAGTAACAATAAAATCGATTAATTAAAACTTAAATTAAAAAATAATTATTTGATTTAAGAAAATTTAATTGTTTATATACATGAATCTGTGTATAATTAAATCGAATATAAATATAAATTCATTATAACTCACTAATAGTGATAAAATAAAATACAAAAAAAAAGCTCTTAAAGAGCTATTTTCTATACTAGGACTTAGGAGATTTAGATCCTTATTTTTGTTTTTTCATTCTCAAAGAGAACATTTTTGATTTACACAAATAGGTGCTGAAAATTGAACAATACTCAACATTATATATAATTTACAAAAAAACGATCTAAGTTTTGATGAGCGAGAACCCGAGTAACAAGGCGATATTGGAGTGGTGACTTTTCTGTGTGCGTACGGAACGATCCGATATTTCTTTTACAGTCATTCTACATAATTATCACTACTAATGATCATTTTCTACGCTCATATTCAAAATACCCGTATGTGTGCACTTAGAAAATTGCCTATACTGAACTCCTTATAACTATTCCATTACAAATTACAATCCTCTTATTTATGATATTATTTATTATCTGCAGCTATTAAATTTAAAAAAAAAAGAATATTGTATATTTTAAAACTACACTTATTTTATGTATATATTCTAATTGTTCATAACTAACGTATATAAGTGTACTGCGTCCCCCCTATTCCCTAACAATAAATAGTTTTTCGCAACGGTACGTGCCGTTATATTTCAATAACATTATTTTCTTCAAACGAACGATGCTGATTTTTTTAAACGTATTTAAATCAACTTTGATGATTACATCGATACTGTCTTTAATTCTTACTAATATTTTTATATTACACACTTTCGGAGATAAGCATTTTTTTTTTGTTTGCTTACTCGAGCTAATGGTTTATTTTTTTTTCTTCGACGTGATTATTGTATAAATCTCCTGAGATTGTCAATCAATATGACGTGCAGCTAACAGTATTCACGAAGACAGCGATGACGTTTTATTACACGTCGGGACCATAGTGGTATAGTAAGTGATATTTTTTCAATGAGCAAAGCAAAACCTACGTTACATATTTACTTTAATCATACATAATCAATTAAGCGTTATTACACAATAGGTATACCTTCAATGACTATGACCAGTAAATTATCATACGCAAAAATATAAGAGTATATGACATGAACCAACCCTTTCCCCACGCCACACCAATTATTTTTTCAAAGTTTCGAACAAGTGCCCATTTAGACCAATTCAAATTTACCATCACATCACTGCAAATTAGGTACGGTTCCAAAGTACTTGTTGCGCAGTGCGCGCGCGGGTGATTCGAACCATTTTTTAAGTGGCTAGCGTGAAAAGTATTATATATACAAATATATAGGTATTAAAGTACTCAAAACAAACATTTGGCACTACGTATACGAAGAACGTTTTGGACCCTAACGAACGTACGTCTTATATATGTTACACGATATACGATAGAGCTATGCAGAACTTATATTACATTTTTAATATATATTTGGACATATTTTGCGTAGGTAGCTCTAATTTAATAACAATGAGGGGAGTTGGTGCAATTTTTCGTTGGTGGACGGTGGCCGTGTCCGTATGGGGGTACATGATATTAAAGTCACGCTTACTTCTAAAATATCCTTAAAATAAGCCATAAATGCGGCTGCTATACGTCATGATATTAACCAGTTGATTCAAACAAAGTCAATGGTAACCAATCGGACGATCGAGGACTTTTAAGGGGATGGGCCACTGCGGTGAGCATCGTGTAGGCCATTCTCGCTATCGAACTCGATAATCTGGAACGATTAACTTTCAGCCAAGTGTATCGGTGTTTAATACATATATATAGATAGGTATCTCTGAAATCAGTTAACTGGCTATACTAAATGTATGACAGTATTGTCCGCATATGGGTACAGACCATCATATAATTGTTCACTCCCAAAAAGTTAGAAATATCAAATACATATAATGCATTATGCAACGGTAGATTTGATAAATTCATGAGTTGATATTATAAACCATCGTGTGATGTGCTGTTTAAAGTGAATAAAAAAAATCGTTCTCTGTTGATCCCTATACAAACTTTTGCACTCGCCCGCCACCGGGTCGTAGACTGACGGCACACGCGTGACGTACTACCAATTTATCGTAATATTTAACATCACGTACTTCTTTTTCATCATACCCAATAACCTATAAATTCGTAGATCTCTGCGTTACGATTTCGTTTCGCGTTTCCGACTCGTTTAAACACAAATATTGGCTATATATACAGACACACGTTGAAATATAGGTAATATAAATCGATAAAGGACTATATTATAGAGGAGAGGAAAGTTGACGGTTCTCATTTTTGATACAGCGGAAAGGTGTAGAAATAAATCAACAAAAAACACAACTTCTTTAAGGAATAACAAAATGTATTATATTATCATTCGCAATATTTTACACAAAAAAGTAATGTTCAATCGAAAAAAACAATTTCTATTAGCGAATACATATGTTTTTTTTCATACATAATCAGTATAATAAAGCTCTAAAAAAAATACAATATAATTTTTTTTATTCGTATCGTAATAATATTAATAAAATATATTCATATAATTTCATTATTATATAAACGTATCTACGGTTTTACCAATTTTTTTTATTTGCTTAAAAAATTGTATCATTTAATTATTATTTCTTATCACCCGGGTAACATGTTTTATACTCATCAAATATTGTTGATAATCTCACGTTTAAAAAAAAATAATAATAATAATAAAAATAAAAATAAATAAAGGAAGACTTAAGTAACGGAGCCCAGACGAGTATTTTTATTCATTTTTTTATTTATTGGAGGGGGCGCCTGTTTCGGTTTCGCGAATTGTACAAAAACGATTAATAACATATAATGAAACGAATTAAACGAAATGCGTGAAAGACTGCTGCACTTTCTCTTGCACGCGCAGAGTGTATAGAAGGTTAGGTTATGATGGCGGTTCTGTAGTATTTTCTTTTTAAGGAAACAAAAAAAAAATTAACTAACGTAATATAACATCAATAATTAGCCGCCCGGACAGTGTTCATACTTTGTTTGTTTATTTAATTTCATCGCGTTTCTATGACATCTCGTTTTATACAAAATTTTATGCTAGATTCGCTATAATAAATATATTATTATCACACAGTTAAAAAAAATTAAGTTTGGAAAAAGTCAGGAAGACTGTTCCTTACATAGCTTAAACGTAATAATCGCACTAAAATTTTTTGTCTAGTAGCAGCGAAAAACACTATAAAACAAATGTTAAAAACTTTCTTTTATCATATTACATTTTAATATAATTATTAAACCATATAATAATATTTATATATTATACGTATTTAATAGGAAAATAATGTCTATACGGCCGCCGAATATGAGAACTCGCGTAAAGCATTCCCCCTCCCTTGTGCTCCTGATTCTACATGAAAAAAAAACGAAAACACAAAATAAAAACAATCTGTTAAAAATTATCATTTTTTTTCATCTTTTTTTTTTTTGTACTATCACTACCGATTAGCCTATACCCCAATCGGTTTTCTATAAAATTGTCTACTTTAATAATATATTGTCTATGTTGTTTAATATCATATAATATATAGTTATACATTCTCATAATATTATATTTTAATTTTATACATACATATTATTATATAAATTTTATTTTACTCTTTTCATTCGATTAAAAAAAAAAAGAGACCGATTGGATGAATTTAACACAGCCCTTGTTTGATTATCTACAGTTACGAAAAAACAAAAAATACATTCATAATTATATTATCATTATCTATGTACACGTCACTTTCGCGATATACATGTGATTACGCGTAAAATGAATAACACAATCAAATGTTAACTTATTCGTAAGAACGTTGAAAAACGTTTTAAAAACAAAAAAAAAATACATTTCATATATATGTTTATAATAGTAATATAAAGTAATAATAATAATAATAATAATAATGATGAAAAAAAAAATAGATACAGAGAGAAAAACGAAAAAAACATTTGCGCGAATTGGTCGTTTATTGCACATAAAAATATTTAAAAAAAAAAAAAAATATATATAATAAAATGGTCATTTTTTTGTAGGTATAAGTCTCCCGGACTGCACATAAAACAATATCGCACATATCGCACGTGATTGTGTGTGTGTAGAACCGCAGTAAAAGGATAAGACGTACACAACACACACGTCGCCGTCAAGACGAGTGCGCATTTGACAAAATGAATTAAAAATATACTTTAGGAGACAGTCGTTTAAGTGAAAACAAAAATATACGTTTTTGTTAGGTTTGTCGACCGCCTTTCGGGTCGTCGGGCAACGACACGGACGGCGGTTAAGACTCGAGCGAGGCGATCAGGTTGCGAAACATGGCCGACTGCATCTCGCAGAACATGGAGGACGCCTGTCCGCACGACAGGTTCGTCGGGGACGTCGACCCCGTGGCCGTCGACGACGACGACGACGTGGCCACGCCGTAGTGCTGGTGCTGTTCGTCGAGCGACGGGGCGGGCGACGGCGGCGGTAGCGACAGCGACGAACAGCAGTCCACGGAGGACGCGGTGGTCGGCTGCAGCAGCACGTCCTGGTGTTCGACCGCGGCCGGCACTTGGCCGCCGTACAGGTCGAGCGGGTCGTCGCAGCACGTGTCCATCAGCGTCCAACAGTCGGGCGAACACAGGTCGGTGGCCGATGGGGCTGATGACGCGTCCGCCGCTGACGACGGGGTGGTGCCGGCGACGACGGCCGCGACGGCCGCTGCGGCCGCCGCGGCGGCTGCCTCGTCCGTCCTCAGTCTCTTGGCGGCCGGATACTCGTGCAGGTCCAAGTCCACCACGTTCACGTCCTCGTCCTCGCGCTGGTTGTTGTTGATGAACTGCGACAGAAGGTCGTCCAGAGGTTCGTCCACGCACCGCTTCCGCTTGCCGCGGGGCGACGACGACGGAAGTTGCATCATTATGGACGCGATCGTGTCGTCTTCCACTTCTTCGTCGTCCACCTCTTCGTCATCCACGTCTTCGTCGTCCACGTCGTCGTCGTAACCGTACGGTCCACCGGGCGCGGCCGCCGACGACGACTGCTGCTGCTGCTGCTGTTGCTGCTGCTGTTGGTGATGGTGATGGTGGTGGTGGAGGTGGTGGTGTTGCTGTTGTTGCAGTTGGTGATGGTGGTGATGGTGGTTGTTGTTTTGGTGGTGGTGTTGTAAGTGGTGGTGGTGTAGTAGGTGGTGGTGGTGGTGGTGGTGGTGGTCGGACGCCAACAAAAGCGACTGCGCTTCCGTCAGAGGTTTGTTGTTGTTGTTGTTATTGTTGTTGCTACTTAAATTATTGTTGTTGTTGTTGGTGAGGGACTTGCCGCCCGCGACCGCGGTACCACCGACTCCAACGCCGCCGGTTCCATTGGTACACGACGATTCCCTGAGGTTAGTGATGTCCACGAGTTGTGGATTGCCTCCCGGGCCGCCGCAAGGTTGCGACTGCTGGGGACCGTGGTAACCGTAACCGGCCGAGGTGGGCGATGGCGGAGAGGCGGGTGACGTCCGTCCCGTGGTCCGGTCGTCCCTGGTCTCGGCCTGCAGCCTCTTCACCGTGTTGTTGATCAACACGGACCGACACAACGAGCTCTCGGCGTCGTCGATCTTCTTCATCTTGTTCACAGATATCTTGAGCACCTTGCGCCGTTCCTCCTTCAGTCGGTACTTGGCGCTAATCATCGATGGCCGCGAACCCGAATTCCAGCCATAACTCCTCCGGGTGCCCAACAGCTCGTCGATCTCGTCCATAATCGTAATGTTCTCGCTGGACTCAACGGGTCTCATGTCCACAAGCATTTGTCGTGATTCACCAATAGCATATCATTCTGCAAAAAAAACGGAAAAAAACACGTATTAAATATCGGTTTAAAATAACACATCGGATAGGGTAATAATAATGTTTTGTCATTGTTATAGAAATTTATTATATAGTGTCGGCAGAGATTTTTCCAAGAGACCTCTACAATCAATTCGATTCGTAGTTGTGGTCGGAAAGAGGGAACCAAGTGAAGTGAAAAAACGACGATCGGCAATAATCAATTTTTACATCTCGGAAAGGGTTTACCGACGAAAGGCGTAATATATATATATATATATTATAATATTATTCATTTTTATCAACGGGTCAGGTATTTTTAATATAAAGACCCCCTCGGCGTCGTCGATGTCACATTGTTGTGTACCCATGCATTCTACACCCCTATGTGCGGGAGACACGGCTGTGCGACGGTCGTGGTTAGCACCCTTCGAGGGTGTGTGGGAAACAAACCGAAATCGGACGTCCGTAATACAAATACTGAAATACATAAAGAGAGAGGAGAGAGCGAGTGAATGAGAGAGGCTACCGCTGCGCCGTGTCAAATAAACACAAGACTCTAATGTCGCGAGTAAATATTATACAATAATAATGAATAGGTTATACGTATAATATACATATAGAGACTTGTGGCATATAATACATTTTAAGACGACGAGTAAATGCGCAGTGACGTTGCGAGGCCGAGTCAATTGTCGTTCGACATCTGCTGCGAAAAAAACGAAAATAAGATTGTTTTTAAACCTACGGAACAACGCCGTTTTTTGACAATTTTATCTACATCGATAATTATTTACAATAACAATAATTTCACAAAAATCAAAAAATCACCGCTTCATAACGTTTATCGAGAGAGAAAATTTAACACGTAAATATTGGTCGGGAGGTCATCGCATGTCGTCATCGCCGCCGCTTGGAGGTTGCCAAAGCAAGGCCGAGACGATGTACACGACTTGCACATCATAACATACACAAACACAAACCTGCAGCAAACAACCGACTCCGTAAAACGCTGCTGTTGCAAAAATTTGTAAATGCCTACTACTTGTGCACCAAATTGACCTTGGCAATTTCCAAGTACGCGATGAATATTGTATTTTCAAACCGTTAATGTGAATTTCAAAAGACTTCGATAAAAATAATTATTTATTCATCAAATTACTACTAACTACTACTCTGTTCAAGTGCTTTGCAGAAGCCGACAGACGGTTTAATACTCATATATCATGTCTTAATAGGTATATTATAATTTTCGGATCGCAAATCTCAATGTCAAAGAAAGTGGTCCGCAGTCAAAACATTAAATACGTATAAAAAACGTAATACGGCGTTTTATTATTATTATTTATTTATAGTTACAAACGTAAATATGAATTTACCGGAAAAGCTTTTCATCGACGGTAGATATATCTCGGTTTCAAGGTAAACTATAAAAGGACAAGACCACAAGGTCGTAACGAAATACTGTTCGCAAACGTTACAGCACAACTATTGGTAATCGGTACCGACGACAAAATATCGTGTTGTGCAAGTACGAATTATTGTTATTACTTATATTAGTTATCACAAACGAGCCAATTACGGTTAAACGAACTGATGACATATAATTGTTATGGTATTACTGTTAAAGAGTGGACGATTATAATTCTTCCACAATTCGCACAACACACAGTTCAATCGAAATTCGTTCTTAAACGCGATTTTCGCGAGATCTAAATATACCTATGTGAAAAAAATATAAACACGATCGCAAGTCGACAACACTTTCTCTAGTCCGTCCGAGCGGCTCGGCGCTGCGCAGTTGCCATTCAGGCGCGTGACGAATGATCCAAACGAAACGTAAAACCGCAAGCACGACGGCGACTAACCGGTGGCGGTGGCAACGAGTGAAAAATCGAGTAAACGGATAAACGGCCGTCGGACTGATGATTTGGGGGGAAACACCACGGCACACACGCGTTTCTGCATTTTCTCGAAATTTGTTTTAATCATAACACACAACTACTGACTGGAAAAATAACAACACACCTAACCTAATAAACGACAATAAATGTTTATACGACAGTGCCGCTAAACGGCAACGACAGCCCCCCAGCGGGCGGGCGGGCGGGCAGGCGCCCGCGACATTGACCCACATAATAAAATTTGTTATTTTTTCGATTCCCCTCTACCTCGCGGAGATCTCTTCTCGCGAGAGTACAGTACGGCGGCGCGCACGCAACCTTCGCGCGTGCCGCGACTTCGCCGACTATGTTGTTATTATTATCATATTAATACTTCGGCGGATTTCCGTGCGACAAGGCAAAGGAGCCGCCGCCAAAAGAACTGGACGGGATTATTTAATTTATTAACCACCACTAAAGAAATGCAGAAAACGTTATGTAAATAGTACGACGCGGTAATTTTTTTTGACCAGAGATTAGCGATTTTTTTTCCAGCACGATCAAAATAATAAAAAATTATAGGACGGCTAGAATTATATATAGGCGACCATAGATGTGTCGGTAAATCGGTGACGAATATGTAGGCCATCGCGGAAGACGGTGAACCGCAAGTCGTGACACGACGGCGACGTCGTATCCCCAAGCGCGGAGGGGCGGCCGGTTTTGTCGGACCAGTCTTTGACGGTGGCGGGGGCGGGCACGGCAACGACACTGCTCTCCTCAGGCAAGGCCGATTATTAGGCCACCACCGCCCACAGGTGTATAATAACATAATAATCATATCAGTATCGTTTTGAAAGCAATACTATTATGCTAATAATAATAGTGCGAACACTCGCGAATCCAAGTCGATACGGGAAAAATTATTCATATTTTCGCTGATGTAAAGATTGATGATGTACGCGATTCGTCGGAGAAAGACATGTCAATATCGTACAGAAAATAAATAATTTGCAAAAAAAAAATCGTCGTCGTGCAAAAATGTCAATTTGCGATTTTCGATAAAAAAAAATAATAATAATAATAAAAATTGGATATTCAAAATCGGTGACTGCTATTTTCGATCGAAAAAATTTTATCGTCGCGACAAGGCCACGTGCGACCAAGCTTTGGCGGCGCCAAAGGGATAGGACGTACGCGCGGCGATCGGTACCGTACACGCGTGTTCGGCGCAACGACCGTTTCGCGGGACGAACTGGTTAACACTCGGATATGCCTATCGTAGTCGAGGGGAAGTGGTGGTGTAGTGAATAATAAAAATTTCGACTTACCGGTGAATCCGGAGCGGAAGAACGGTAATCCAAAAATATGATCGAAACAGACGACGTGCACCATTAATATCGTCGACGATCCGGGTATATAAACCGATTTAATAATATTTATTAAAACCAAAAACAAAAAAAAAAAAAACCGCACACACTCGTCCGCGAGTAGACGGGAAAAGTAATGTTTTTCGCGAACGGACGACGCAAAAAATATAGTGTATTTTTCAAACACCGCTCGCACTTATGTAATAAAAACACAAATCGAAAAAAAAAATAAATAAATAAAAATTATAGCAATATCAATTGATAGTCGTGTACGCGCCGATATCTCTATATAACGCACCGCAAAACGAAACACCAAGTCGGACGGACACGGAGACGCACACGGACGGGCGCGCGAAATTAGACTGGGACAGATTATGGAATCAATTACACACGCGCGCGCTCTCGGGCGGCGGGGCGGGGCGGCGACGGCGTCGGTGGTCACGGAGAGCGTACGAGTAGCGAGCGACGTCGTGGTCGGGCGGCGGCCGTGTGTGTGTGCGATGCGAGCGAGAGCGGAACGAGCGCTGGCACTTGTGGCCGGCAGACGGGCAGAAGGCGAACTGGAGAATGTGCGGCGCGCCGTGCGCGCGTCGTGTGCGTTTATTCGTCCGTCCCCCCCGCCGCCGCCCCGACCGGCACAGCTGTATCCGTCGGTGGGGGGAACTCCGTTATGTGAGTTGTAGTCGGACGCCGCCGCCGCCTCGTAAGTTTCGTGTGCGTGCGTGTGCGCGCGCGTTACCGTGTGCCGTGTCGTGACGTCACGTCCACGGTCGGACCGTAACGTGCCGCCGCCTGCCGGCGCGCCCGACAACCAAACGCGACATCGGCGATGACGGGCGAACGGGCGCCGCCGCCGCTCGTGCCCACCCCGCCGGCCGCCGCCGACCCGTCACTGCCGTATAGAGCTGCTGGCACGACGACGACGCTCGCCAAAACGGATTCGAGTGATTTGACTCGCCGCGCGCCAAAGACAATAATAATAATAATAATAATATTAAATGTATTATAATAATAATATTATCTTTTCGTTTATTTATAATCGCCGCGGTATAATGTGATAAAATAATTACTAAATCGTAATAATATTGTAATTAATATTATGCTATTATATTGTTTTACGTGTACGGTGTTTTCCCGAGTCGCCGTGGCTTTACCGACCATGCTGAAGTTCCGTGCAAAAATAAAATCGTTTTCGTTTCTTCCTCCTCCGTTGTTTTTCCGGTGTCGTGTGCGAAACACGCACGTTTTCAAGTCGACTCCTCGTAATGGCCTTATTACAACGAGTTCCGGGCAGGTGCTCGTTCTAGCGTTTAAATTTCAAAATATTGTATTTTATAAGCTCGTGTACAAAGTCGTGTGTCGTATCTATACAACGCACGGAACGCTAAAACAAAATAACATAGCCCATAGGTAGAATGTAACGAAAAATTGAGCGTAATCAGTAATCACATACTGTTAGCTGCAGTAGTATTACACAATCTTTAATTTGTTGTGTTCGAAAATCGAACAAGATTCGATAAAATGAATATTTATCGATAATTCTTAATACGTCTTCTTTAACGAATCGTGTTGTCATCGTTATAATTATTTTTTTTTCATTTATTTTCCTTTTTGTTGTACTGAAACCGTATTCATGTATTAATTACATTTTAATAACTATTTTGAACTGTTGCACCCAGCTTAAACCTATGGCTTTTAGGAATAATCGCTTCTGTATTTTATCATGTTTAATTTTCTTAATGATTATTGATTATTCCGTTTGGAAAGTAAAATGATTATAATTTTTTCATTTTATCAATAGTTATTTATTCTTTTTTCACGCGCGTTTACGAATGATTTAAAATAAAATTAACTTCTGCGGAACGACTTGTATAAAAACACACATTTAAATTTTCCATTTGTTTACACATCAACATATTAAAGCAAGATTGGAATGACAATGTATTCGGCACGTCAAATGTAGTGTGTATTTCATTTACAGACCGTGGTTGTTTTTATGTGTGCTAATTGGTTGAGTATACATTTGATTTTAGATTTAAATGATCATTAGACATAACGAGCACACAAATCGCGAGACAATAAAATAAGCGTCAACGAATAAAGCAAACACTTCAATAACTACGTACACCTAACACGTAGTACTTGGTATTATGTTTAATGTAGGCCTACTTTTCTCTGTGAAAACTTGTTTTTCTCTTAAAAGAAAGACGGATAATTATGAATAGCCTAACAATAAACCTATATAATTAATGTTTCCAAGACAACAATTTTGCCCATGTATATTGCGTAAAAAAGAGCCATTTGTATAAAAATTAATTTAAATTCTCGTCGTGTTCGTGAAAATAAAAATTGAACGTGAATAACTGAATTATTCAAACCATATACTATACAGACAACAACGGTTCTAATGGATTTTCGAGATAAAAATCAGACTTATACTTGTTGTAGTTGTTAATCACAAGCTATATGGCGTCGTCGTCGTCATTTACCCAGTTTGAATGTTCGATATAAAAAAATAAATCTATATATAATAATATAGGTACTTATAGTATTTTAAGTATTCCAAAAGAAAAAAACACGGTGGAATGCGATTAGTTATAGCCGAGCCAGTAGTTATTTATCTTTTATCGCGAGTATCTGTGGCAGTACATAGTACATACAACATAAAATAATATAATATATAATATTATTATATTATAATCACAATAATTCAACTAAACATAATTCCATTGAAACGCGATCGAAAATTGGAATGCGTATCAACAATAATAATAATTATAGAACTCGTATTGTCACACATAATAAATATAATAATATTACATACGATGCATTGCAGCAGTTTGTGTTGTATTAACAACACCAATAAACAATAATGGTAATATAAGTAAATATGGTCATAAAGTCGAATAGAACGAAATGTGAACGATAAATATTAGCTCGTTGCTCATGTGATGTATATTAGTATATTACAATATCATACTTATTAGTAATTACTTATGTCCTTGCATTTCAACAACAATAATGCAACATCGAGACGAATAATAATCCATCACCAGTTTTAGAGGACGGGACAATAACAAATGATGGGGATCCGGAAATCGTAAGGTGTCTCTTCAAGCGTCTTTTAATTTTTCAAAGATTCATAAAATATTTCTTATGATATTACTTTGTACGGTGGTAAAAAAAAAAAGAAAAACCAACAAAATTCGGCGCGGAAAAGTGTTTTCTTTTTATTTATCCTGCATCACACATCCGCCTCGTATGCGGATATAATACGCTATTTATACACGCCCATGTCATTGTGATGATGATAGTGATAATAATATCATAATGTCGTACAATTAATATCCGTCGACGCGGTGTTATTAGATATTATATTAAACGGGTAAGAAGAGACGAAAACAAAAGACATGCGTCCAACAAACGACAAATATATTGTGGTACATTTTAATCCTCCTTCGTCGTACATCCGTGCGATGCGTTTGCATGTATTTCTCTTTCTCACTCAATCAGGTCTCTCCCTTTCTCTTACACTACCGCTCTTTCTCTCTCTCTCTCTCTCTCTCTCTCTCCATCTACGACGGTGTATGCATTTTTTTATAATGTATACCTGTCGGTTTTCCTCATTCTCGTCGGCACAGTCTTGTAAGTTTTAATGATAATAACAATATTCCTATTTAATCGACGGAGGCAGCGGAACCATAATAATAAAAATATATTATTATTATTATTATTTTTATCGGTTGGTCTTTCGGGTCACGAAATATGTACGTAAACGTCGAACACGCCGATACACACGCACGCTAAGTCTAAATTCAACTAACTCTAATTCAAACGAAAAACTATAAAAACCGGACGACCACTTTCATATAAACACAATAAATAATATAATATAATATATTATTATTATTAATTAATTATTATTCTATAATAATATTGTCGTGTGTGTACACTGTGTATACGGTCAACCTTTTCGCCATCGCTACCGCCCGAGGGTAGCCCGACACAGTCAGACCGATTGGCGTACACCCCTATATTATATTATTATTGTTATTACGAAAAATCGTCGACGGGTGTCATTGCAATGGCGGTGACGAGGGGACGACTGAATAACAAAGACGACGGCTGTCTATTCCTCTCCGACGAGTGAATCACGTGTTTACTTTTACGACACCACAAAAAGAAGACCTGCCACAGCTCCCGCTCCAGCCACCCATTATTTATGACAATTTACATTTTATAATGTCTCTCGCTCGGACATTTTTGTCAGAGAGAAAATCAAATCAACGGCCGTAATAGCAATAATCGATTGCGTACAATATGTCGTCGAATAAGAATTAAAAGATTATTATTATTATCCGTTTTTAACACACATTACACGATATGTACAAGAGCAGCTGATGACGTAAATATAATTCAATATGCTGCAACGTATATAATGTATACACAGCCACACAGGCGTGTTCACCAGTATTGCCTGTGTAGAATAATATTATATTAACCGTGCACTATAATACCTGTATTATTGGCCAAAGTTTTTTTTTTTGTATTCTACACAAACATACAATATATTTTATTAATATACAAATATTCCGGCTTTGAAAATTTTCAAATTTTCCAATATTATACATTGTTATACTTCCTCGGCGTTTTAATGTGTTATTGTTCATTGTTTTTTTTTAAACGTTTTGATAAGTTATTAAACATGTTTTTATTTAATAAAATATTATCGTTTCCAACAATCAACGTGATTCTGTATGTATAGTGACGGTAAAAAAAGTTTAATTGTACAAGTCGCTGCGATTCGCCCACGCAGTGCTGCATAATATACTTTTTTAAACTTTTTTTTATTACATCGAACAATATTATTCTTTAACGCGACCGGAAAGATCATACTGTTAGTCGGTATATTAAGTCGTTGAAAATTTGTTTCGCATCATCGTACGATTTACGTCATGGCGTAATCTCGGTAAACACACACTCGCGTGCACGCGCGTTTATCGACTCGTTAATATTATAATATGCAATATAATATAGAACTACGAATGGGTACGCCGTACGCACAATATGTGTAGCGAGCTCGGTGCTAATTAAATTAGCCTACATGTGTACAAATGTATAATAATTATTATCGCGTATATACCCGCGAATACACAGGTACTTACCAAGTAGATTACCTAGGTACCTACTTGAAAAACATCACGAAGAAAATAATATTATAACGTACGCTGTACACATGTACGACGTGTGTGTTTGTGTGTCTGTGCGTGGTGTGTATTCAAGCTAATGGCCGCCATAAATCATTCAAACGTTTTATAAAGCAACTGAAAATATGTTGTTCGTGCCGCGGTTCGAAATATTATATTATTATAATATCGTTCGTCGTGCAATGTTCAAATTACGACGATTTAAACAACTGAAATCAAATCGACCATAAAACGTAGTCATTGTGGACACGATTAAAACTCATTCATTACCAATTATAAATATACGTCTATACTGCTATAGCGTAATAATAATGTTGTATACACACGTGCGCGATTTAAAACACGGTTTAATAAATATTTTATTATTGTCGTTTTATACCGACGTATAATAATAATATTATATATTATATTAACTCGGTCATACTATTATTGTGCCGAGTATTATACCGATCACAAATCAACTATATTATTATTTATTATACTATCGCGGTTGATTCACTGTTCAATACCAGAGTCCAGAGTACTTACACCGAATGACGAATGTACTTACCTGAAAAAATCATAATATTGTACCTATATGTAACGGTGCGTTGAAATTAATATTTCCCCCGTTAATCGAACGTATGTGTATTTTTATATTGTTTTCTCGACGGACGAGTAAGTTCGGCTTGAAAAATTAATTATAATAAAAGTAGATAATAATATATTATAATAGGTAGGTATACACAACCTATGTTTATAATAGTGAGTGTTAATAAAACTCGTTTGGTCGCGTTAAATAACGATGCGATGAAATATGTCATCGCGATGAACAAACCGCATTTTAATAATATTATTATCATACGGTTAAAAAACTGAGCGAAAACAGAATTATAGCTCAAATAAAAATCCATTAGCATCTCTCTCCGAATAGCTGCGGGCCTCATAATAAATACGCGACAACAGATCAACACGGTTCGAGAGATTATCAAGACACCCTCTTGTAATTATTATTTCTGCCGGAAGACTTATACACGCAACGGCGTGGTGGTATAAGGTTTCGGGGTTTATTGAACATAATAAATCAGTTTTTATTTATTTATTTTTATTTTATTTTTTTTTTGTTTAACGAACATTAAAAAAGTATTCATCCAAAGGGAAGTGGTGTTTTATCGACCAACAACGTCGTCATGGTCGCCGTGACTGGAGCAGTAGGGAAACGAACAATGCATGAACGTCGCTTCTCCCAATGTGATGACCGTCTTTGATTGTTAAATATTTTCGAGAAAAGAAAAACTATATACAATATACATACATACATTTTATGTATACAGAGTGATCCTTCTATATAGTTCTATTGATATACAGATTAATCTACATACTTATCTAATTATAATGTCTTCTTAACGTTTAGAATTTAAATATCAACAATATATTGATCGTTACAAGATTTAAAAAATTTAAATATTAAAAATGTAAATTATATTCGTTAGAAAATATATGATATATAAATTATATAGTTGTTGATTAAAATAAAAAGTAGATGCCATGCTGTAGTGCCGTTTGACATGAATCATATGAAAAGTGAACCCCATTTTGGTACCAGTGTGCAAACATTATAAAGCTGCTTGCTGCAGTATATAGAAACGGAATATATATTATAATTTAAACGTTTAGCTTAGACATAAACCGATAGATTCGCGTTAAATGACAACCCTTCCAGTTCTGGATGTATTTATAAAATACACTATACACCTAGAGCTGTTTTGTAAAATATATATTATGGTGTATACCCGTTTGGTGAAGTATAACGTGTATACTGTTAAAATAGTAAGGATACGTTCGTAAACATTAAAAAAATATTTATGTATAGGTTTTTAGATTTAAAAACAAAACTATCTAATATTCTGAATAATTTTATTTATTTATTTATTTTTATTTTTTGAAGGATTAAACCTGATTAGTTTTAAATCATTTTTTTTTAATTCTCTTAAACAATAAATTTCAATTCGATTCATGTGTATTAAAAGTTTTAGTGAAAAATTAGCAGTATTTAGAAAGAACGCGTTCACCTGATTTTAATTTAGGAAATTCAAAATATTATCTCTAAAGATTTTGTTAGGTTTAATGCAATGCTCACGAGTCATAATTTAACAGGTATAACACATTTTAAAGAATAATTTTACATAATCTTTGTTTAATATTTTTGTTTGTTTAGAATAATTAATATTCAGTCTCAAAAGGCAAGATTATGTAAGTCGCTCTCCAGTAAAAACCATCACCGCAATCGATAATTAAACTTTCTTAAATATTGAAATATGTACATGATTTTTTTTATAATAAAATAAAAAAAACCATATTTAGGTTATTTTCAATTGCATTATTGTAGACGTTTTGTAAGGTCATTTTTTTTTTTTTTTTTTGAGTTAATAAAGAATTTAAATCTAGACGTCAATAATAATATCATATCAATTCGTATCGGAATATGACGTCTTCGGCGGTAAAAGCCGCTTCAGTAAGAACTGGTTTTGCTCACCGCATCCGACGACTGTATATTATAACTAAATATTATATAGTAATATTTTTTAGTGGTATCTATAGTTTATAATAGTAAAAAATAATCTATACTCTAGTAGTCGTAGTATTAATAGTAATAGTTGTCGTAGTAGTATTCATAGTAGTAAGTAGTACCGTATAGTCCGTATAGCGTAGTAATATCATGTGTTTTATAGTATATATTAATATAATATAATAATATAAACGAACGCGACACGACGCGGCATAATTATTACACGTCGCCCGTCATCGTGATAACGAATCGGACGGTTTCTAATTTTTTTTTTCTCTGCGTCTTAATTATAATTTATATAGATGATAATAATACGTACGCACTCGAATAGATTAACGCCCTGTATACGCGTAATAATCGAACAACACTCGTTGTAATAAAGTGTAAACATTGTGCTGCGGAAAGTACGAACGAATTTTGCACGCCAGTTACAGTTTTACCGATACACACATGTAGATATATATAATTATCCCACGCACGTGAAACCGTGTGTCGCGTTATTCAAATATGTACACAATAATTAGCACCCAAAAGAACCTCGCGCGCATGCACTATAGTACCTACGTTAATACCTATTATAATAATATAATATAATATACGGCAAATGACAATGCACCGCGGGTACACCGCCCGTACATTTTGCTCTCAAACAGTCAAACATATTATATTATATAATAAAAAAAATAATATTATGACCGATGTACTCTGTATAATATTTTGCTCACTACTATATATTGACTAGTATAGTTGTGGAGTCAGTGGAGACATAAAGTATTACGATAAATCAATAAGTATTTAATACGTACCTATATTATATTGTAACGGGCTTTGTGCAGGATAAAAAACATTGAAAAATTA
The DNA here is from genome assembly GCF_020184175.1 of Aphis gossypii. Taxonomy (NCBI): domain Eukaryota; kingdom Metazoa; phylum Arthropoda; class Insecta; order Hemiptera; family Aphididae; genus Aphis; species Aphis gossypii. Next base: position 39,328,027 of record NC_065530.1, on the reverse strand, counting down.
ATATCGCATTAAATCTATAAGAAAAGTAAATGATATGCTCAGACGGTGTATACACAATTTAATAAGACGTTATTAACAATATTCTATCAAATTGAAACAAACCTGTGAATGAGTATAACATTTATATACACATTTTTTTACTATTTAATATTATGATGTATGAATTGAAAACAAAATACGTGTGGTCGGCGTTTTTGTATAAAAATAAAATTATCCAATTGACGGGCGTATATGTATGAAAAGTGAAACTGAACGTAAAAAAATGTGTATGTGTGTGTGTACGTGTGTGTGTACTGTGTATATATATATATATAGTATTATACATCGCTGAACAAACTGTGTATAATGACGAATGGACGACCTACATGCCAAGGTTCCCGGTGTATACGCGTTTTCGCAATAAATAAATAAAACCTCAGTAGTAGGTACCTCACCGGAATGACATAGTCAATCTTAAAATATCCTTTTACATCCCGAAGTACCTATATGTATATATAAACGGCACACACAAATCTACCCTAACGAAGTCAATTGTTGTGCGTTGCAATAGATACAAAGTCGACGAATTCATTTCAAAACCGATATTTTAACGTAATTACAAATATTTGTTTAATAATAATAGTAACAATATAACGGGTAGACATAACGTTATAGTCGTAATACAATAAACTATAGACGCACGAAGTAAGTATTTTGTAAGTTTGTAACGCTCGACGAGTGACGACAAATATACGCGCACCCCATACCATCATAATGTACAAAAAACATTATACCATTATAACAAAAGAACATAATATAATATTATACATCATGTATACACAATACAAGCACAAGTATAAATGTTTTAACGATAAGCCAATCACGATTTAATTTCGATTTGTAACTCGTTCATGCAGTCTCAACTATCGATATGACGGTAATATATACATGCTCACAAAGGTGTACCTATTAGTGGAGGGTATTCTCATTCCAGAATATATATTTGTAAAGAAATACATTAGTATTAGATGCGCATGAAAATGAAGGATTTTATAGGTACTTACATATTATTATTATAAGTAGGAAGTACACGGTATTACAGCAATGATTCATGATTGCATTGATGTTTTTTCATTTTATTTTTGTTAACCATCATATATTATAATGATATCATTTTCAAATGATGGGATGGTTTTGAAAGAGTAAGCAATAATCACGGAGGAAAGGTACAAGAAATTGGTTAATTCGTTGTAATATGTAAATATTGAAAAATAATTGAGTTTTTATAAAACTAATTAAATAATTATCTCAACAAAGCAAATGTTTTTACAAAGTTAGAATAAAGTAAATACGCTTGTGGACGCAGTCTTCATCTGTCAAATAAAGTTCGGCAAGAGTATAAAAAAAACAACATATTTTTGTTATATGGTACTAAATTTTCTCAATACCTTTCTCCTTGAAGTTTTAACAAAACCTTTACAAATAATAACTGATAACCAAAATTTGCTACAGACTACAAAATAATAGAATATTAATAATAGTTTTTAACTATAGCGCACTACAAATCGATTGTAATTGAATAAATAACTAAACAATGGTAAGTTATAAAACAAAGTGTATTGTAAACAGTATAATATATTATTTGCTAATAAAAAGTTATCTTGTATACGTATATACTACTTATTATTACTATTATTAGTTATTATAAACTAGTTTTTAATGATTTTCAATGAATGTGATACCTACAAAATATTGTAACGTTAACTTATTCAAAAAAAAGGCCTACCTGTATCCAAAAAAAAATTTAATCATTAATCAATGTACCTCAGATTCCAGACCTTGATATTATTTTGACAAAACGTGAGATCGTAAATATACAAACAATTCAAAAATCTATAATAACGGTGGCTTGTCAAAATTATTATAGGTATAGGACATAGATATCAGATATCATATAACGAAAACTGCATTCCACTTAAAAATCAAACACATCATATAAGTATTTATATTTGTATTGAATGTATAGTAATATAGGTACAACAATAGTTAATCGTATTACGCGGTGATTATACATATTGTTCGGATGAACAATTAACACAACTATTTAACCAGCAGGCCCGACGAACTATAGGTTTTAGTAGCCTAATACCTATATACGTGTATTATAATATTATAATCTGCGTGTATATGCGTGTATACGTGAGGTATATATATGTGGACATAATATAAGCATATTACGCCGAAAATTATCGGCGTGCGTATATAGGATAAACGTAGGAGTGTTGCACTTTTCTGACGGGGGTGAAGTGATAATAATGATATACAATCTTCGAATAAGTTTCAGTCAGCCATAGTCGCAACCACCTCAGCATCAACCAAGTAAAAAAAAATTCAATTACACACCACCGGTAACAGAAAAAGTGTATTCTCGACTATTTTTGTATTTACATTGTAGTTGGAACATCAACAAATATAATAATTATTATTATGTGAACGATCGAAGCGAGTGCGGTATGACCATCTTGAACGTAGTGTCACTGAGCCCCGAGTGTGTGTTAAATACATGGACGCGGTTATTGCGTTCAAAAAATCCATAACGCTCCGACACAATGGAAACTGTTCAAATTCGAACTTTTTTCCTTCCCTCGTCCCGCACGCGTACTACTACAAGTACTCACCCTCTGTTTCTCGCAACACGTATCTCTACCACCCCTATTCGCCATCATACCCCTCTTTTACAAGCAGTCGCAGTGACTATAGTTTGGTCGCCACATCGTGTATATATAACAAATTGTTGGCGTCTTTTACTCTCTTTCTCTCTCTCTCTCTCTCTCTCTCACTCTCAGCCAGTCCAATCGTGTATAATATGTACAAACACGTTGGTTGATGATGCTTTATCTACGGCGATTGAAAAACTTTCACGTATCCTAAAAGGAGGTATTTCTATTGAATTTTATTGACGAGGGAATTTGCTCGGAACAGTGTGTGTTGTCACCCGTCCCCCCACCAATCACCATCTCCTCGGCGATCGTCGTGATTAACACTCCGTTTCATTACTATATAGCTGTGAATAGAAGACAGAGAGAGAAAATGTAATTGACAGAATACCTATGTACGTTTTAAAGCGATCGAGAAGAACGGTTGTCTACGCTCAAACACATCGGTAGAGTACAATATTGTTGTCGTTTATAAGCAGAAAATAATATAATATTTTTACATCCGTGGTGAAAGTTAGTTTTCTGCGATTTTTACGAGTATGGGGTCAAACCTGGAACGATTACTAGTTGAAAACTATTTACAACTTAACTACTATATTATATTACAACGTTTAAGCTGCACTATACTCGTTTTTCATTCGTAATAAATAATAATTAATAAAGGTTAAGTGAGGTTCGATTGCGGTACACGCAGTGGCTATTTTTGTGTGTACTACGACACATTTTGTATACTACAAAATTACAAATGTGCACTACGGAAAATAAAAAAAATAGCCACTGGATACACGCACGCTTAGATCGAAAAATGCAATAGGTTTTGTAAAAATACAATTATTATCGTTTAGTGTTTACGATACTTATAATCGCAATACCATACATAATATAATATAATAGTAACATATAGACGTCCAGAATAATATTATGTTAATTGCAACGGACACGCATTACGTCATTCGTTTAGAACTCGAATAATATTTTTGTTGTTCTTCTAATTATTATTGTTTTTCCGTATAATATTATTATACATAATATACTTATACACACATAGACAATGGTGGCAATTCACCAGCTCTTACCACTATAAAACTACTACGTCGTTGCTTCGTTACATCTGACACACTTGCGCACTCGAATCGCGTTTTGTTTTCGACCGCACACAATGGTGTGTATTAAGTGTAAATAAATCGTAGGTATATTATAAAATTAATATTTATTTGAAAATAATAAATATTGTTGTTATAATACTACTACTACCGTCATTGTCGAATCCGTCGTAATCGTATTATCGCGTATTGTTGCATATTGTTATTTTATTTATTTTTTTACTCGTCGTACACGACTATATTACATCCACGATCGACAGTAATAACAATATTACACAATAAACGCTTCGGCCCGATGTGCGACCGTAATATGACCATTTAACTGAATGATGTAAAAAAAAAATTGACAATATACAATAATATGACGAATCACGACCGGGTAATAATAATAATAATATCATCATCGTCGTCGCCTCTAACACCACGTGAGTTGTAAGTAAACTATACACGTACTGGACGGTATGGTGAAGTACGGGGTACACAATACGATTTGAAATAGACGTTCCGCACACGGCGGGTAAATAAGTATAAGAGTCCAAACGGATGCAAACAAAAAATAAATCAGTGTAATTCGATAATTGTTTTCCGCAAACGTGTAACAATAGAAAAAAAAAGACATCTATACAACCCTATTATAGCACACGACTACCAATATTTATAAACTTATACGCCAGCCGAAACACGCGCGCGTCGACTCCTCCTCTTACTCCTCCGAGTCTTCCTCGCCAACCTCCGAGCGTAATAATTTCACGACGGTTCCCCGATCGATATACGTATACACGCACAAAGGATAAAAGTTTATGGAAACGAAAATTGTATCTTACATCGTACCGCTGTTTCCAAAAAAAAAAAAAATGATATAATTTCGTAGGAAAACTATACAAACTGCGAAACGCACGACAACAAATCATAAACTCTGTGCATACGACGAGAGAAAAAAATATGTAATTAAAAGGCACTTGGTTCTCTTGGGAGGGACGGCCGCTCGTTAATCCTGTAGAGGGTGGTAGGGGTGGTGTAAACTAACCGTTTCCGGTGTGATCGTCGCGGCGGCGGCGGGATAACGTCGTCCGACTGTTGAGCGTTATTGTTGCAGTAATGGACCGTCGTCGTCGAGTTATTTCGAGGCGGCTTAATCGAATCTGCTGGCGCGCCGCCATCGGCCATCGGCAAAAGTCACGCGCACAATCTGGCAGACAAAATTCGTGTCGTGTATACGGATTATTGATTTCGCACGTCGTCGTTAACGCCACCGATCATCGAAATTATAAATCATATAAGCCCAAGAGATCTAATCTAATAGAGCTACCGAAGTGCCGAGTGTACAGAGAAACGGCCGAAAGAGTACGAAACGTACAAATCCCGTACACGTCCCCGACCCCCTCCCCTCAACATTCACACCCGAGGAGTTTGACACTTTTGTTATGGTCTTCTTCCTTTTAGAAAAATGTTGTAAATTTAAAACAGTAATCACTTTCAATTACAATTCGTTTATTGGTATTTGGTGACAGGTATTAGAAAAATTATTGCAATTGAATTTTATTGTGAAGACGAAATCTGGAGTATTGTATGTGGTTTTATTATTAACGTGTACTCTTTTTTCAATACACAATAAAATAACGAGAGATGGATATTATCGAAACGTACATCGAGATCTGATATCTGGAGATATTGTGCGGATAACACCCCTCATTCGTTTCTTGTGTTATATAATAAAACGACAAGTCTTCGCCAGAATCGTAAAGGATTCGACGGGGCAACAATCGAACGCGGTCGGAGAAATACCAAAAATAAAGTATGACGTACGGTGATAAAAGAGTATAGCAATTGTAGTAGTAGTGGTATTAGTACATTATAAACGACTGCGTTTTAAAGGTATATTTATTATTATTGTTGTAAAATAAGTTACACAATAATAATGTGATATTAATATATTATTATTATTATTATAATATTTTATGGCGAGTGCAACGGATCGCGGCGGGAGGCGGTGGATAGAAGTTTCGAACGAATGCTGCGTACGTGCGAGCGAGTGCGAGTGCACGCGCCCGCGCGTCAGTGTTGCACATCGACGACGGCGGAGGCGGCGGAGGGTACACGGACGCACGCACTCACGCCGCCCATCGCGGGAGGGCGGGGGGGAGACGCGGTGTAAACTCACTCGGCGCGGCGGCAACGAAAATAATAATATATATATAATAATGTAATAAGGCGTCCCTTGGTCGTCGTGTGTAATGGAACAACCCGATAATGATATGAAACAACCACACACAAACGCACATAAATGTACACAAGGCGCGCGCGACGGCACGTAGGCGAACGGCGAGACGCGATGGGTTTGCCGGGGGGCGGGAGGGGAACAAACACATCGCCGCGGGTCGTCAAATTTCGACCTTTTTTTTTTTGTTTTTTTCTGTATTTTTTTTTTTTTTCCACTACACTGCGTAGTCGTGTGTCTCTTCACCACTCTCGTCCGGTTTTTCGGATAAACGTTTTTATTACTGATATAAATATATTATATTATTATTATTATTGTTGTGTTTATCATCATCATTATAATATTATTATCGTCGTTGGTCGTGTTTATTGTTATTTGTGTGTGTGTGTGTGACGTACAACGGGCGCGCGCCGCCGAGAGAAATCGTAATCGCCTCGGCCAAGACACTTGAATATTATAATAACGTTATGGAAATATCGCTGGCCGGACCCGACCTACCTACGTCCTTTGACGAGGAGACACGCGCGCCCGTTCGAGGGCTTATATTATTATTATTATATTCGGTTGCGCGACACAAATCCCGGTTTTTCGACCGATTTAATTTCGATAAGTGTTTTACTTCGACTACGGTCGACCGCACGAAAATATAACGATATCCATTCGGTCCGCCCGTGATCGCCTTTTGAAACGCCGACGCGTCGTTGGCGCGACCGTAGTACGTCAAACGGCGGCGCGTCGTGCGTCAGTCGTGGACGACGGTCGACCGCGAAAAAAAGAGCGCAAACCGCCGCGCGGACGTCGTTGGGTCCGTACGAAGCCGCGCGTTGAACCGACAACGGAATGTCTTCCGACGAATTACAAGGAAAGAAAATAATATAAAAGAACGAACAAAGTGACATTCCGGCCGAGAGTCGAACACGCAGTAGTGTACTTGTAGTGTGAGTGTGGATCGTGTCCGATTTCAATTTGAAAACCAGTTCTGCATAAAACAAAACTGCACATACACACACACACCTTTATTATTATTACCTGCCTACTCGGTCTATACTCTATACTCGCAATCGATAAGGTCGGTCGGTGCAGCGACGACGACGACGTTTTATTATTATTATTTTATATAGTATTTTTCGCTGATTGAACTGTGAATTATAATATTTTTGCGCCCCCCCTCACACAATTTATATACAGAGTACACACATTGTACCTCTGTATTATGATTGTTTTTATTATTTACGGTATTAATTATTACTGGCGCGACGACAACGGTGCGACGGCTAAGCAGCTACCGCTGCGCGGTAACACCAGAAAACCGTAAAATTACCGTCGATAGGCACAATGCCCCCCGCGACCGGTTTCGCGCTTGAAACCCCACTCCGCCGCACTGCTCCGACCGACATTTGTTCGGCGGCGTTCTCTCTTTCCGTTCTCCCCCCGCTCTTAACCGCTTGTCAATCGAGCCGCAATTTTCCCGTTCGCACGAATAATAATAATAATTGTTATTACGTCGCGCCCGACCGATTTTTCGACTGCGTTTTTCGTATATAACTCTCGCCAGCTATACGACCTACCTACTGTATTATAAACACTGGTACATTACGTTTACACGATTACACCACCATGTGTCGTACTGTTGTATACGCACTTAATTCCTTCGTAGACGCAGCCAAACGATTAAAAACCAAAATAATATTTCGGAATACTATTTTTTTCGCGGATTCAATACACGAGTTGGATGTCTGTTTATTTTTTTACGTCACAGAGCAGGAGGAGCGGTTGGGTTGACGGTTTTCGTGCCGGATCCCGGACGGTTAGGACTCTGACTGACACACTGACCTCTTTATCCTCTATGATAGACGTACATCATAACTCGAGAAGTCTAGGACTGACAACTTATAAGGAATATCAATATATCACCGAGACCTTTGCACATCTACAACTGTAAGACTGTATGCTCATCTATATGTGCATTATATTATGTTGTCGAGTACAAATTATTTTTCTTTAATTTTTTTAAATACATTATGTATTCTGACTTTCTGAGACTGACCTATACTCGCTTTCATCTTCTGATAATATTCTAATAGGTTATCTAGTATCTCATTTTTTTTTTTAGTAATTCTAGATTTCAAAAATAAAAAAGTAAATTTCCTCAGTCAAAACATAAAATTTCCAAAATGTTAAGGCAAAGTATAAATTCCTTAAAACAGACTTAATGGCACACATATTATAGATTTAGTAGAGAATCTATACTTTGTTAAAATGTATAATACAATAAAACATTAAATAGTCACTAATAACTCCAAGAATTGAAAACAATGAAAACATATTATCAAGCTGTTTTCAACTTTCAAAATGCTAATTGACTTGTAATTTCAATGCATCACCACAAGATGAGCACGAATTTGATAATTTTAATTTTTACATCCAACAAACGGCCAAACTGCGCCAAATTTACCGCTCTTTGGTAAAATTAAAAATATGAGAAATTACGCCATTTGTTGACGTGCTGCCAACAATTTGTATTCAATTTTATACAAATTTGATACAGTGCAGTCGATACCTCTAAAAACGATATCTCTCACTCGACATTACGGACGACCTCTCTGCGTCGCTGCTTATCAACTAAACTATTTATATACACACACACACACTTTGACGTCACTCGATCGTTATTAATTATTATCACTATGGTATATACAATTTATACCATAATATACTTTGTTCGCAACTAGTGCGTTTTGTGCACACATATTATTCTCGTAATCGCATCAAACATTTATAAAAATGGTATTATTTTACACAGCAGACGATATGGCGGGAGTCGGGGATTATGTACTAAGAATTCATAAATTATTATCAAGGGAATTACTGATTTCGACGTGTGAACGTCCATGATGGTGTCGAACGTTTCTTCGGTTCCCGAAACTTAACAAAACAAATAATAAATTGCATTATGAAATTTAATCGAAAAACGTATTCGGTAATATTATAAAATTATTATAATAATTATAATATATCATTCGACTTCTTCTCTGAAGTATAAAATACACTATAATATATTATTTTCTTTCAACGTTCGACGTTATCGCAAATTACGTAGAAGTTGTTGCTCGCGGCTCTATACTGCACAGCTGATATTACCCGAACGTGCCAAATCCCCAATTTCGCGTGCAAACGTTAATTCGATTTACGCACATTTACGAAATGTTTATTTATTCGTTTAGCGTATGCGCTTGTTAGTTGTTACGATTTGATACGATGATAAACCGAAAATAATATAAATATCTGTTACATATTATTATAATAATGTCGCTATTTAAATAATGACGCATTCGTTACTACATTAGTCATAACTTCATAAAAATATTTAATATTATGTTTAACAGTGGCGCACAGTAGTATCGTAGCACTGTAGCAGAAGTAATAAAAAAAAAAAAAATGAGTTTTTCGGTAAAATACCAAATCTCGACGATTTGCCAACGCCCGGAGCAAGACAATGTTTAAAGATACATGTCAATAATAATAAAAAAAAACAACTCGACAACAAGGATTATGAGTGAACGCTCAGTTCATCGTTAAAAATAAAATGACAAAAACCGAAAAAAAACTAAAAGCCCGTAAAAATGTAAAGTAACAATGATGGTGTTTTTTATAATTATTGTCGAGGTGCTTCTACTGCAACCAACCGGTACACAATTTTGATAATCTGCAAATAAGTCGAGTACACCTTACGCCGTTTGAGAGACCCAATTTTTGACGTAAAAATGTATTCTGTTAGAAATTGTTATGAAATTGCAATGATATAAAACGGCGGCGGACGATTTGATTAGTGGTTATTTTCAGACTCGCTATCAAGAAGCGCAATACGTTATACTGTTATTTCGACGTCGTTATCGTTTGTGGTTTCGAGCGAATGATAATCATTTGAAAATAAAACTATATATTTAATTATATAATACTATTCATGATATAATAGTTTATTATATCATGAAACTATTAAACAATATTACTTATTAGTTATTATTTTATTAGTATAATTTAATCATTAGTGTTATGATTTTTATGACCTAAAAAACAACAAAATACATGCAAATACGCCCAAACAATACTTTATAGTATACCCTTAAAACAATCAAATTACATGATAAAATGTGTTAAAAAAACTGTTGTATCCTATTCATTATTCATTCAATATAAATTATAATATCATACATTTTTAATAGACTATAACTAGAACACGTTTCGCATTCGAGCGTTCTAGTGAATTGTGACACCAACAATGCCTACCTATGGTCGGTATTTACGGGCGTGTCTGTAAGATTGAAAAAGCATAATATTATATTATCGTGTATATGAGCGTATACGACACGTCTGTATAGCGTCAACAAACCCTGTACTTGTAAATACTAATAAATCCAATAAAAAAAAATATAGGTATATATATTTTTAAAAATGTTATTTGAAATTTAAAATCAAAGAAAGACGACTTGCATTGTATAAAATGTATAAAAAATAAACTTCAGTACAAAACAATCTGTGAAAACTTAACACATGCGTTTATACCGAAAATGTAAAAATTGTCAAAATAAAATCGAATACATCTGCTTCTATGCCATGGCAAACGACGATTAAACGATTTGGTGTGTGGTGTACACAAAAATATAACTATAAGAAATAAACATCCGAACCAAAGTGATTATTAACCGTATGTGTCGATACGAAACGTTGCATTAAAAACGACACGGCGACGCAGAGGGTAGATGAAAAGAACAAGAGCACACAGAGAGGAAAAAACGCGACCAGTGCGTTTTTTTATTATTGTACCGTCGTCGCCGTATCACCCCCCCCTCCCACCGGGAGTAAGACCCTCGTCCTAATCATCGTTGTCCGGATGAATGACGACAGATTATAATGCGCGCACACAGACCCATAAATACACTCAGACACACACAAGCAAGCGCTCGCCGCGGGAGACGACGATGACGAACATGGCTGCTGCTCGGGGAGAGCACAATACGTACACATGAGGCCCGTCTGCCATTGCCGTCGATTCGTATATTATCGTGTTATTATTATTATTATGTGTTTTAAATAAAAATTATTGTTGCCCGACGACCGAAACGAGTTCCAACATAATATTTTATTATCACGGATCCTCCGCGAACGCATAAATGGTAATTTTATACGCACGCCCGAACACAGTAATATTTACCATTACTATAATACGCGTGATACGCTGCTACAGTGGTTATTAGTGACTGCCCAATAACAATATTATTACATTATCCGATACGAACGTACGGGGAGACGCGGACGGTCAACGTTCACTCTAAATGAGAACTATATTTCCTTCGGTCTGAGAAATAGCATTTTTTTCAAGCCCAAAACGATACGTGTTAAAATACGTGTTGAAAACCTAACCCTATACTCTATAATTCAACACTAAGGCTAAGGTCGGCCTGAACCTGCCTGCACCGTATAGAAACTACTTTGCGCAATGTGTAACGTGTTGTCTTACAAACGTACACCATGCCAAATTTAAGTACAACAGATTTTGTCAAATTAGCTAACGTTGTTATTGAGTGAAATGTGAATTGATAAATTTTACCAAACTTAAAGGTAGAACATAAAAATAATGTTCGTAGTTGATCGAAAATTTTCGGCTAATAAGTTTTGGCCATATCTTTGGCCTCATCGTTTTGAACTTTATACTGCACGCTTGTATATGACGTATATGTAGCGTTTCGTAGAAATGACACTAAGAGAGCACTTGTGAATCCATTCGGTTATATTATTATATTTTTCGAGAATCGCGTGAGTAAACGCACGCAGACCGAGTTACATAAATAAACACAAAATGTCGGATCGTGATAACGTAATCTAATGTAGATTAAGTGTTTACGTAACCGAAATTAGTTTCCACGGGACTGGTCCGAATTAAAATTTAATAGCTGTCTGGTCGTATAATAATAAGCCGCGTCAGAGACCAAATATAATAAGTTGGACGATTTACAATAAGTTACAGGATATTAATAAAATCGCACACGCGAATTTTCAAATAAAAAAAATCCTAAGACGACGTTTTATTCATTAATGAGCGTATAAACTATGAAACCGCTGAAACCATATTATTATCGTTTGTTTAAATTTTTATTAGTTTCAGATGTTTCAGTTCAATCATAATAATATTGATAAATAATAATAAATTGATAATTATTTTTATTATTCTGTACACCACACGTCCGTACCGCCTCTGTAACAAGAAATTAGCACGTTTCATTCCACAGACTTCGAGTCTGAAATGGCGTTATTAATTTTTGTAGTTTTTTTTTCAATTTTTATATTCATATAACACGGAGTGAATACAGAAAAAAATGTAAACAAATATAAATATAAAGAAATATTATAGAAAAGCCAATTGGACTTTGACATCCTCGGTAGTTTTACGACCGTTTTCTAATGCGATTGTACATTATTTACGAATGAAAAAATTATGATATTTCTATTGATCATCGGTAAATTGTCGTGAATTCGAAAAGGACTTGGCACCAGCGACCATCGGTTGTCGGAGGAGTTTGGACCGCTACCGAGTACCGAGAACTATAGGAATTACCACGATTATATTATATTATACCTCTGTATAATTATTATTTAATACGCTGTTATTGTTTTTCGAAGAAAAATATAATGTTGTATTATTGATTAGTGATTAGTGATTACTGTAGTTATGGCTGTTATGAGTAATGAGGAATGACCAATTAATATTTATCTCTATATCAAGTGCATCATCCCGGTGGTAGGCATAATAATTATTTTAAATTATTTTATAATATATACCTACTAATTATTTGCAAACTCACTCGCCAATAATAGTCAAACTTTTTCATCGAACTTCGTTTCCGATCAATTTTAGATCGATACGTAATGATATATCGTCATAATGTCTTACACAAAATTTTTTCTGACGTATGTGTTTGTGTATTTTAATATTATTGACGAAGCGATCGTATAAAAACCAACGTCCGACTTTTATCCTTGGCATGTTCTCAATTTTCTAATTTTTTTCTCTACCGTAGACCGGGAACTTGTTACGAACAAAACTGTTAAAAAAAAAACACGCAACAACACACATACACACATACGTTTTCGCGCAGCGCAGACGGTTTTAAAAACATTAAACAAAATGTAATTCAAATATAATATTATTGTTTCGTCGACGATCCCAAGAGCACGTCGTCAAAACGAACAATAATCGTGTTAAATATAATATTATTATGAAAAAACGAAAAAGCGTTCGTTAAAATATTGAAAAAAATATTAAGGCGGGGGTAACGGCGTGCCAATAATAATTATCATGCAACCACCAATAAAATTATTCGAAAACAACTGGATCCTTGATTTTTTTAACAGTGATAAAAAAAATAATATTCTCGTTTTCGTTTATTTCTCGTGTATAATATTATATTAATAACACTCCATTACCTTGTGTAACCACTCGAAATTGTAGGTTTAACACTTCATAGTGTAGGTATATTATTGTTACACGCAGAACACACACAAATGCGCGCGTGCACGGCGGCTCGTTGGCGTTCCGATTTTTTTTTTAATAAAAATGTACAATGAAAAATAACAAAAAATACCTGATTTGTAAGCGAACTATCCATCTACCGTATAGCGTGTAGACCACCACCAAGTTGCAATGCGATTATAATTTATAAAATATAATAATATATACCATATTATACGAATATCGAACAATTATAATATAATATATATACGTCATATTAATAAACTATGAGACGGTCCAATAAAACTATCAACTATCACGAGACCTATAAAATTCATTGACGGGTGTGGTATTAGTCAGACCATCAGAAATAAAATCCATACGATTTAAATATAAGATTGTGAACAACTCAAAAAACAAGATTTTTCAAGGAAATAATTTGAAATTTAAAATCACTCAAATGTTTACATTAGTCATTATTTTTTTTATTTTTTTTTGTTATGCTATGTATTAATTGTGTACAAATTTTAAAAATTCGTTTTAAAATAAAATGAAAGAATGCTTGAGAATTTAATCTGTAGGTACAATTTTTACAATAAGTAAATACTTATTAGTTATTAGCTGAATAATGAATATTAATTATATGTGCACGATAACGAGAAACAAGAAACAACTCAACAATCACACTTTATATTAATGTACTGGACTTGATTTAAGTTCAGGACGTATAGGTTGAAGAGATTTTATTATATTTTTTCTTGTCGGGAATTAGATTTCTTCGCCGTATTTTCTTTAATCTTCTCAGGGAGTTTCTTGGTATTGCGTTAAAGTTAAGTTGAGTTCTGAAATTTAAGGATTTGGATGGTTATATTAAAGTCAACCGACAGCCAATATACAATTGTTGTATAATATTACTTATCTACAAAATTAGTACACAGTATTTAGTATATGTACATCTTTCATTATTTTTACGAATTCAATTAAAAATTATGTCTTTTAATTATCTATCATCTATGGGTGATAATATGTTAACTGTCTATATAGTTTTTACTTTATATTCTAATCAGCAATCATAAAATTCATATAGTTCTTAGAAACGAGAAATAGTTTCTTCCTGGAAACTTTCAAAGCGTCGTTGACTTTGAGCAAAATATAATATAATATAATTTGTCGCTTTCCGCGTTATATATTTACGAAAATATAAATAATAATAAATAAGTTAGTTATCGGAAAACGTTTATTTAATGATTTAACACCAATGAAATACATCTGCAAATATAATACCAAAATCGGAGAAAAATTAAAATATGTTTGAAAAATAATATTATTTAAACAATTAATTTTTATAAATATTTTGGTATGTCTCATCTAGATACTGCAGGTTGTCTGAAAAAATTCAAACTATTTATTCAATTATATTTGCACAGGACTAAAATATAGATACTGATAACTTCTACAAACGTTGTCGTCGATTTTGAGAAAATTATTGAAATTTAGCAATCTTCGTGTGCCGATGTCGTGCAATAAAATAAAAGCTAACAAAATTGAATATAATATAGCGTAATACCTAGGTATAATAATAAAATCATCGCATACCTATCGTTCCAAAAGTATATTTACGTTTCCGAACGAATGATAGTCGTACACTAATACATATTATTTTATTATATAGTTGTTAAGATATAATATAGGTCACACAATGATACATAGGACCTAAGATACGATGGACTGGTACTCCCGGTTTTTGAAATTCAATATACGACACCGCTGTCGCCTTCGGGTGGAACCGCTCGTCGGTTAGTTTTCTCTTCGACCTCCGTTCTGTTGCAGGTGCTACCGGACAGACATTTTTCACAGCCAAACGATGCATTGGCCATTGATAAGTCACTAATAATTTTTACGTAAAACGTTTGAACCAGGTTCAATTTTCTATAGCTACTTCGTATTTTACTGAGCTTCATCACATACACGAGTAACTACCAAGTAATAAGTATACCTATACGAATTACCGTCTCGAAGTTCCACCGACGATGCACATTTTATCTGCTATCTCACAATTTGTATTTAATTATTTCTTATACCGATACTCGTGTTACTGAATATATTTGTATAAGTTTAACGCGCGATTTATAATTTATTATAAAATTGTATACATAGTTCAGTTCGTTTGCCGTGTACGGCGGTTTATTTAATTCGTTTAAACACGTTGGGTTAGGTTAGGTTAACCCGCCTACGTGTTTTATTGTTTGTACATAATAAATATTATATTGCAGGCGACGAGTGAATATGATAAAGCGTCAGTTTTACATAATAATAATTCTCATACGGCGAGTCTCACCGTTGTTATACTGCGTGGGCGGGGAAATTCTATATAATAACCGACCGAAAATGATTTCTATACAAGTGTTTCAAATATAATATTATTTTAATATTGTATTTTGACGATTTTTTCCTCCGCTCTTTAAAAGACGATTAAAAGTTTAAATACTCAATTACCTACGCAATACACACGCGCGGTGATAATTATTTAGTATTGACAAGTGGTCGGGTAACGACGTAACGGCAGAATTGACATTGTAGTGCTGACTATATCGATATTTTTTTTTATCTCGAAGCTAATTTTTTTTTTTTTTTTTTACAAAATATTCGTATTCATTACCGCGAATCGCGACGATAATAATTATTGTATCACAAAAATATTAACAATTTGATGGAAAAATGTCAGATCAATGTCAACGAATTGCGGCTCGACGACGTGCGACTACTGCGGCGGCAGTTACACGAGCGGTGCGCGTGAATATCATTATTATACGGCCACTACGACACGTGATGACTGTTACAAAACCACGATTAATTATTATTTATTATTATCCCCGCCGCCGAGTCGACGGGCCCTTCGCCTTGTTCAACATAAACAGATTGTTACTATCGTATCACGTTTGCGTGCCGGAGAAAAAAAATGAATTTATTTTCAGTCAATCACACCGTTTGTATGTTTTTATTTGTATTATTATTTTTTTTTTCGTTGTCATAAAATTTGTATTATTTTAGGTGCTACCGTTTTTGCATACCGTTTGACGCAATGCTGGCGCAACAATCTAGTTGTTACATATTATTATTATTCATATATATATAATAAATCGGAATAGTATTTTTTTATTTTTTTTGTTCAGCAGACGTCGCGCGCAGCACACATAGTTTGCGGTTTTGAGTTGTAATAATTTAGTATACCTACTGTTTGTAGTTTTGTACCTACACGACCGTGTGTGTCGGAATGGATTTCGACTCGATTCGGCCGCGGACGGGTGTTCAATTTCAATTGATCAAACGAGAGTTTTTTTCCCGTGTACCAAAATTAACATAACTCGTTTTCGGCGGGTACCGAATAATAATAATATATATTAAAATAGTGTACATCATACGCCGCGATAAAGATATTTGAGAGGACTTTCTAGCGTTAAGAGTAATAGATAATAATGTGTTTCACGCAATTTCGACAGCGACGAGTCTCTCATCACCGCCAAATACCAATTAACGATATTATTAATTTTTAATTCTATTGTTTATTGTTATTATGATATTGTATTGACGAAGAATTATTATTACCTTAGTTAGATGGTGGATCCTGTTATCTTTCGTGCATTGTGATAATATTATTATGGTTGTAACTTGTATGGCACTATGCCACTATGTATGGTAATATAGGAAGAATGAAAACCAACAACTATTTGTACTATTTAAGGATACAGTAATAAAAAATTATTGTCAATTAATGTATAGCAGAAAGTTTAAACTATTTCAGGATTTCAGATAGTTAAACAAAGTAAAAACTGTAATTTTACATATATTTTTAAATTACTATTATCCAATTCTGCATACCATAATTATAAAATGTCCCAAATTGTTACATACAAATTACTAATGCAATTCTAATCTTCTTGATCTGGTGAACCGAATGTTTTTTTGTTTCCCATTCTTTTTCTGAAATTAAATAATGTTTCAAAAGTAATTACAATCTATATGGTACTAATAAATTTTAGGTTTGTTGATTCGTTTAATTTGCATATTATATTATGTTCTTTAATAACAAATAACGGTGTCATTTTAATCGTTTATTTTAAATTAATTTCATATAGATATATATATTTAAACATTTGTACTCTAAAGTCTAAATAAATAAAATAATTAGTAGTTAATTATTCTTATTACTCATTAGTCATTATTCATTACTCATTTTATACACTGCAGTCACACAGATATAATATTATATATAACACTTAAGAATTAAGATTATAAAGATTTAAAAATAATATGAATATATATTCTATAAACTTAAAAGTATCTCACGGTAAAGTGTATACTCATTACAGTCATAACCATTTTTATAGATAACTTGTTCGTCTTAAATGTAAACGCTTAAAATATCTTAATTATCTTTTGAAATATACACTGGACTAATAATGACTGCGGAAAGTGTCAGTCATAAATAATTATTATTATTAATTTTACATTTCATTTTCGACGTGCCCATAGGGTCCGTTTAATATTTGCATGATAGTCTATTGGATTACAACCTACGGGATTTTCGTCATCAGTCGAATTCACACTTCAGAGCGACGTGTATTCGGCAAAAAGCGCGGGTCACCACATCTCTAGAACCGAGCTCGACCGGGGAGGGTAAAAAGTCTTCGGGTCTCTCGGGTCCCAGATCGATTAGACGATGTTATTATTTTTGTCTGGTAAAACGTGTAGCCAACACGACGCATGGAATAATAATATATCGTTTATCCGATGTTATGCACCGTGCGGGGCAGATGGCCTGATCGCGCGTGTAAAAAGACTCGACCGCACGCGCAACGCTACGGCGCGAGACCAGACTCGTCGCACGCGGACGCGTATTCTACGTGCACTTACACACGCGCAGACGCGTTCGTCACACATACACACACACACACACACACGTACACATCTGTCCGTACAAACGGCTCTTCGGGACGACACCCTCTGGAATCTGATCCCCAGACACCGTCTGCAGGTTTCTTACATTTTTCTCTTTTTTTTTCTTTCATTCGTCCTCTCTTGGTTCGATTTTTTTTCTACAGAAAAAAAAAATACTACTTATATTATTATTATAAATTATAATACGCCGTACACACACCTAACCTACCGCCATCACTATAATATGGCACTAACGCTGTCGGCGGTGGTTATTGTCCTCCTCGACGACGGGTAATGTGTATGTGTTTGTGTGTGAGTGTGCGTGTGTAATTTATTATTATTTATTACGAACGCCATCCCGGAACGTATTGTAGATGGTCAGCCGGCCGGCCGACCAGCCGACCGACCGACCGATCGACCGACTAGACCCGATTTGACTCGACCGATTTGTAGAGTGGGACAGGTATATTGTGTGTACCGAGTGTGTTTTTGTGTGCATTGTGCGTGCGTGCGTACGTGCGTGTGGCAGGGAGACGACGAACGCAGACGGTCGACGACGAGGGTCTCTCTAAAAATACGATAAACACATGTCGGCTACGGCGGCGGTTCAATAACCGCTTGCGGTGGTCGACCGCGGCGGATTCCCCCGGTCCGGCGAGAAGTGTGTATGGTTGGGGCGAGCGCTCACGACGGGGTAGCGGCGGCGGTGGTGAGGTCGGATGTTTTATTATTACTTTTTTTTTCGTTTTCATTTTTAACCATTTTACCGAAATACCACCGAAGCGACTGCAGAGTAGCGAGAAAAAGGACGAGGCAGTGTTTTTTTCAAAAAATTTCAAACCATTCGTCAAATAAGCCACACCGGACGTAAACCGACCGTAAATGGCGTGTGGTACATAAACCCACTTCGCGATTGCGATATCAAGACCCAGCGCTAGATACTAATCCGATAAAAATATTAATACGATAAAAGTATCAGTAACCATATACATATTATATTATATCATATAATAATATAATGGTATTATTAGTATACAATTCTATAGTATTAGTATATACATTTTAGAATAGGGCTACGGAGCGGCGAGATGCGATAATAATAATCATTTATCGCCGACGTCGGATTGATAAACTGTGACCGCTGCAGCCCGTGATATTAATAAATATTATACAATATTATATTTTTTCGAGGCGCCTCAACGGAAGCTGCAGTTTGCGGTGCATGTTAAAGACTAAAGAAATAACATCCTAAATTATTTTCAAAGTTATGAAACTAATTTCTATATTTTCTTTATAATAATCAAATAAAAACGAAATTAATCATTAAATTGCAGGTATTTAATTTCAATAAATACTTTAATTTTTAATTACAGATAAACACATAGGTAATCAAGAATTTAAAAATTATGATCACTATATATTATGCTAAATGCAATCGATATATTTTGTACACTATTATAAAGATATTTATTGTTTTTTTCAATTTTGTACTAACAAATACTTGTATGTTAGGTTATCTATAGATAAATGATGTCGTAAATGTTATAGGTTAGGTATAGTAGATAAGTAGATGTATAATGTATAGTACATTATAAAATTATAAATAAAATTACAAAATTAATTGTTATTTATTAACTAATATATTAATATAGTTGAAAACTTCGATATAAAAAACATTTTTTTAGGGGGGGGATGTCCTCATATTATTACATTTTGAAGCAAAAAAATTCTATTTGCGGGGGGAAATGTCACGGATGTAAATGTCCTTGATTCGCCATGCCGATCCGAAATATACCTGCGTTGAAAAACACATTTCAATATATAACGATAATTTATTGCTTGCCGTAAAGGTATGTATATTACACGTTCCGGTGGGTAGGCGACGCAGTGGTAGTAGTGGACGTGGAAATTGTATACTTCATGAATTATTCTCATTTACATGTCGCAAACAATAGGAAAAAACACGTCGAGTATTACCTTATTACCTTTATAATATTATTATAACACAACGCGCTGTTATTGTACTTATCGGTTCTTGTTTTGTAACAACAATAATAAAATATTATGGTAATTGAAGTTAACATTGATGTTCCGTAACCTAGGACTGCACCGCGAGAGTAGAGATATAGGTATTTAATAAAAATTGAATGTTAGATAAAACTAATTCAATAATACGACATTACAAGTGAACAAACTGTTTCATATATAATTCCATTATACGCATTTACGCCTGGATCAAAGCTATTTATCGGTACTCATTGGACGACGAACGATATATTGCACGTGCGATGTGATAGCTCGGCACAGGTCCTACTTAATTCACCACGATATTACGAAATTTCGAATTTTCGTGGCATTTAATTTACCAAAAAGGCATTGATTTAAACTTTGCGTTTTGATCGTTGCACCAGAACCCAAATATAATTAATGTCCACACGATAACAATTATAATCTAAAAAGAAATAAACACCATTATTCCCCACAAATACCTACGTATTTCATTGTGTATGGGTACGATAGTATTTTGTCTACGTTTTCGTGCAACGCGTATGACGCGTGTAATAAGTCCCACCGAGTCATTAAAAACTAATGAACATTAAACAACCACATATTATTATTACTATTATCATAATAAACGTGTGTATTGTAGACCTCTGGCTACGCTTAGTGCCGTACAAATGCATTTTGTACGTTTCGAATTAATTATACGACGAATACTTCATACAATATTTCGTAATGCGTACGTAATATGATAATAATATTTAATAACGATAGTAAACTGGAACGCGCGGGCTGTGTAGCCGGTAGACACGTACCGTTGGGTATGACATGGTTCAAAAGGCCCGTACGATTTTCCCGGTAAAATCATATTATTATATCAAACGATTAAACCCTATACCTACTACAATGATAATATTCTTTTTTTTCAGTAATAATCTCTTAGACTCGAACCACGCGAAAAAAGTCCAAAACGTAAATGGACACTCGTCGCGAATACTATTAGTAAGTATTT
This sequence comes from Aphis gossypii, assembly GCF_020184175.1. Classification (NCBI taxonomy): domain Eukaryota; kingdom Metazoa; phylum Arthropoda; class Insecta; order Hemiptera; family Aphididae; genus Aphis; species Aphis gossypii. The sequence continues at coordinate 39,306,552 of NC_065530.1, read as the reverse complement.
ATAGCCATCATGCAAAATAGTAACCGTCGCGCGTCGTTATTATACATTACAAAACGCAGTGAAACAGACTTTCTACGCACGCCGCTGCATAATATTATAGCGGCGGACAATGAGTGGGATAATGGGATCTAACGAGTATAATAACGACGTGAGGCTTCGGATTCAAAAACCGTATGTGCGCGCCCGTGTACCTAACTGACAATCAAACGGAGAAAATAAAATACCGGGTTGACGATATTATTATACAGTTAATGTGAATAATCGTGAAAAAAGGGCCGATGGCATTTAGTCGTCACTCGACCACCTGCGAGCAGGCGCAACCGGTAACCTGTTGTTCAGTGAGACATTATATCGCGGGTGTATAAGGATACTGTTCGGTGTCCAACCAAACATCATAACATCGATTTAACGATCGAAAAAACATAATATAGCGGAGCACTGAGAAAAGAGTGTCGATCACTGGACAATGGCGTACTAGTCTCCGAACGGGTCGTCATGATTTGAGCGGATCCGTCGAAAATTGCGTACAACACTACAAAAGTAACATAATATACGGCAAATATAAATTACACCGTATATACACCATAATAATAAATTAATAAACGGTATTCGAGTAAAATAAAGAAAATATTAAACATCGGCGTTATTGGTTTTAAATCGTGTTATTAATTTATTATAATATGTTTCGGCGTGAAAAACACGAGTTCGGCCGTGGGTACAGCTTGTACCGTATTCAGGTATAATAATATAATGATACGGGTAATACTATATACCTAGGTCACGCGGTGGTGACGTGCCGCCGCCGCGCGTCAATTAAATAGAAATCCGAACAAGAAACGCAACTGCAACCGCAGGTGTAATAATACACACGAGTTGCAATCGACGACGATAGCATTATTATTATTATAATAATTAATAACGCATCATAAATAATTACGATTGCAGTGATTTACGACACGGACGACACATGATGTGCACAGGATGATTGATTAATCGCCGAAAAATTAAAATGCAGCGGCTGAGAGGATGCCTATAGGAAGTATGCAAATATGAAATCGATACATGGAAATGCTAAAAAATAAAAAAAAATAACTGGCGTAAGTGTATAGTTATCTAACTGAGGACCACAAGTCCAACCAATGCAACAACAATATAATGTACACAGTAATATATCGGTTTTGTAGGCCAGTAACGCACGCGGTGTTATCATTTACGGGTCGTCGTTTATAATATTTTATTTACAAAAATGAATTTAAACCGTGCCATTTGTTTTCGCCGCAGACGACGCTGTTGGTTTTTATAATGGATTATGTAAAATATTCATTCGGCGTTACTTGTACAATGTCATCGACACTGCACGGAGTATATTACGGCGAGAATTTAGAGTTTCAATACACCGTGGGCAGAATTTACGGTTTGTTACTTCTTTGTTCGGTTTTTATCGTTATCGGCATAGGTCGAGACCTGTATAATAGTTCTGTCGGGAAAACATGTTTGCACACGCACGCACGCACAACACGCGTAGGTACTACAGACTAATATAATATATATTATGTACTAATGTACTATTATTATAATATGCGACGTGTATAAAGTACGTCATTGTATTGTTATTATAATATATTATCATTGCCGTAATGATGAAAAATAACACTTCAAAATCGCGAAAAAATCGATTTCTCGCCACGCGTTTTGTAATCAATATACAAATTACAAAGTATTATAACAGTATGATATTAGCAGATTAGCGTAATATATGGCATAATATTATAAAATTTAATATTAACATATTATCCGACAACTCCGCATCATCACTGCGCCATGGCGCGACCATCCGCATTACAACGTGACTTCGCGGTCTTAGACGCATAACAATTTTATACCTATTACCAATCGACCAATACTTACGAGAGAGCTTACTACTCATTACACATGATAATATTATTGACGATCCGGTTCCCCGTAAATCGAATGTAGAATATTATTTACCGGCCTTCAGACACGATTTCAACTCTGTTCCCGTTCTCTCCGTAGTCGGATGACGAATTGTCTAAATATCGCGGAAAACGAAAATATAAATAAAAAAAAAAAAACCGTTTTCACCGGCACACTGCTGCGCAAAAACCCACCGGAAGGGTGCCGGCGAGAGGGGGACTGGCCTACGATGATTACATCACGCGACGGTCATTGTAACGATATCGTAGGAGAAAGACAGCACGAGAGAAGGTGGGGGAGAGACGCAGACGCAAACCGTGCTCAGTCATAGAATATTATATCGTACACAATAATAATAATATAATATGTTCTACCTTATAACCTTGCCGCGCTTTTGGGTGAAAGACAAACGAAATACATAATAGTATACAACAATATACATGCACAAAGACTATCAACAATATAATATGTAATATGTATACAGCGTTATATCGGATGTTTGTGGTTTCGATCGTCGAAAGGAGTCATCGCCGCTGTTACTAGTACTTACTGTACATATACGTAGCTACTTGTATTATTTATTGCTTAGATGACACGCCCCGCCACGAAGCGAATTTTCAGATTTGTATCAATCATACTGTAATAATATGTATAAAAAGACATAATTTTGCAACGACCCCGAATCCTTGACTATATAATTGAAACGATCAACAGCGATGTACTATATATATTATAAGAGTACGCTGACCGTAGTATAATATCATATAGTCAGAGGTTATAATATTATAATGTATATTTAAATCGCGAACCCATTCGCGGCGATTGAATTTTAAGCGTCGCCGCCCAAAAGAACGTTTAGTCGAACATTAGCTTAGATTTTTTTTTTTTAAACACCGGTAGCCCGTTTCGAGTAAACCTGATCGTCCTGTACACGTCCACACGACCGATTACACGTTACACACATAATATATGTGGTATATGTTATCGAAAATCGAAAAAGAAAAAATTAAACCGTTGTCCGATCTCGTTACTTATGACGTGATGTGTTGTTTTACGCTTGAACAGCGTGCGTTCTCGAGGCGGCAATCGAAATACCAACTACGTATCTTTCAGTAGTGTATTATAATATATGTATATACAGATTACAGGAGGACTGCGGCGACGGAAGGGTGCGTGGTGGCAGTGATGGTGGGGGTGGATTAGGCGGTGTACTCACACAAATATAACGCGTATATACATGTATACAATATGTATATATATATAAATGTATATAATGGCACAAAAGAGGAACCACCGGCGGCGCACCGGTGTCGGGTGACTTTAATAATATTTTACATTTGTATTTCGGGTTTAAAGTGACGTCCCAAAAAGCCCCCTCGCAACAATGGCGGCGGCGGCAACGACCGTATATATACAGAGCGTCGCAGTACGGGCACACTGCTGCACCCTCCCGCACGGGTCGTTTCGCACTCCCGTGTGTGTGTGTGTGAACGCGGGTTTTTTCGTTATATAAGAGTCGTGACAGAGGGGTGACTGGCTGGTGAGCGAGTTGCGATAATCGTCGTGAAAAGGGAGCAAAGACAGATCCCCCGCGTATAATAATATATATATATATATGTGTATGTATTAGTATAACGCGATGCCGAAACGACGACAATAATCCGAAAACAATAAGTCTGAGAAGAAAATCGTCTCGTCACCACGTGCCTCGTATAACACACGTACACACACAAACATAAATTATATAAACAGAATAGATAGCACAGAACACGTATATCGCGATTGACGTCTACAACGGTCGGTAGCCGATTACATAATATTATACCTTACTAATCCGATCTATGTCGACACCTAGGAGTTAGGATCCCATGAAATTATTTTATTTTTACAACGAAACGCAAACCAGTGAATCTACTGAAGCCTGCAAACGACAACGTAGACACAATCCAATTCCGGTCGCCAATTACGATCCAAGAAATTCGCCTGCGGTCTTTAAACGCGTCTGTATTCCGATGTACGAAGTATACACAAGAAGACTAAATATCAAAAGACTTATGATTTATGAAGACCTATAATTAAATGTTTATTTTCCATATCGTCGCATAATTTTTTCCGGTCGCCTTCATATTATCAAAGCCTAAAGAACCTACTCTGCTGCGAAGTATATGCCTACGTTATTTAATGTTCTTTAAATGCAGCACGTGTATAATATTATAATACAAATTATTTTAGTTGGTATATTTTTTAAAACCATAAGTGTATTGTGTTACTTATATAATAGCGAATTAATGCAGAGAAAAATTGAATTATCGCTGTATATAAATAATATACTATAATAAACGTAATAATATTATATTCTACAAAACTTTCTCATCGAGTAGTCACAAAAATATTAAATCACAATACAATACAGGTATCACAATATATTGTATATGATGTAATAGATCTGATTTTATAATTTACTGAATTGAATATATTATAAAATCAACGGTAATTATCGAAGTTGAGTGCGTCGTCTGACCACCCACACTGCGCGTATTACTAGTTTAGAACACGCATATTATACTATTGTGAATTGTGATTCAATATTATTATTTATTAATGTATTAGTGACTATATGTATGGAGTATATAACGTGTTGTGAGGTTTAGATTTTAGAGGTAAAATCTGTCAATTGTTCCTGAGCCAGTCGAATCGAACGTGTGTAAAACTGTAAAATAAACGATTAAAGCGAACGGGAAAAAAAATTATTCATCTGGTTGTCGTGTCAAAACGCATTAAATTGACCCACCTCCCCCCAAACATACGTACACATCACGAGTCCACGATGCCGCGGGCGAGGAGACGGACACCTTGTTACACGCGCGTAAGTAATCGAGTGGCAGCAGCGGCGGCGCTTGAAAAAACAAGTATTATATATATTATATACCTACGCGCGTACAATTGTACATAATATATTCAGCTCCTCCGGGGTAGTACCTGTGTCTCCTATATATGCAATAGGCCGATATACATAAACGTTTTATTACCGGCTCATCGTTATCGTATACAATATGATATAAATATTTAAGTCTTAAACGCGCGCAAGCACATAAATATGTATAAGTGCGTGTGTGTAACTGCAACAGCGCGGTAGTCGTGTTATATAGTACGTATCACAATATATATGAGCAATATATAGTGTATAATAATGATAATTTTTTCCGTTTTTCCGTCCCACGTGGCCGCGTGTCGTCCGGTGCGCGGTCGTCTTTTGATTTTTTTTTTAACATGCACACATATAAACTAATATTACACTGTACTCGTATGGATTACGCTTAAGTGCTCTTAAACCGGAGGTTAGTGCGGTGAAAGACTCGTCGATAGTTTATACATCGTTTATATCAATATATCATTATATATCTATATATACTCATTAATCATCTACTTGTGCGCGGTTCGCCGACAGACTTGTTCGCGCCTCGGGGCGTTGAATTTTTTAGGCCCAGCCAAATATTGAAACGACAACGTATACGTATATCATAACATTTTAACGGTTCTCGGTATATAGATGCAACTGATGCAAGACGCGTATAACGATAACAAAATCATAATGCTTTGATGATGAAAAACGTGCATAAAAGCTTTTGTGAACGTACTGAGAGAAAAATAAATACGATTTTACTCAATTGCTGCAGACGACGTGTAAAGAAATAACGAATAAGATGTCGCGCAGACCGCCAATTTTTGCATAAAATAAAGGTCAAACATACTCAAATATACACGAATGTGAATGTACAATACGATCGCCACCGGGCACTGGACCGGAATTCGGTTTATTTTATAGCGCGTTCGTCCTATACCGTCTGCTTGCTCATATAGTATCGATTTCATTGTTTTCGGCCGGAAGCGGATATCCTTCGTGGCGACCGCCCATCTGCAGCAGCGTGTGTGTCGTTCCCAGAGACTGCGTATACCTATATATACATTTTATTTGTGTACATGTACGTAGGTATATATAACACAGAGATTGCGGTTTTGACATGCAATGTCAAACGTGTGAAAAAAGCGATCGTCTTCCTTCGAATTAGAAGAAAAATTCAAAAATATATACTTTATATGGTCGCTAGTTGCGCGAAACTTGCACGGCTTGCAGTTCCATCACGGGGCGCAAAATTTTATGAATATATACTTAAAGTACATCGTAAACATATATACGGGTCAGTCTGACTTGTATAAATATTAAACAGAACGACTTTGAGACACCCGCGGAACAAAGACTATATAATATTATAATAAACTGCACGTCGTCACCGCTGCAGCAGTAGTAGGTACACGTGTTTTGGGATTTATTTCACTCCTTCGTTCACTCCCACACGTCATTACACCATAAAACACACTGTCGTACTCGACTGGGTGGCGTGAACATCTTGCCAAGAGTTAACGACTTCGCACGATACAACATAGGCGGTGGCAGCGACACGCGTTGTGCGTATTATTGTTATTCGTTATACGTATATAATATTATGTAGATCGGAAATTAAAAAACACGGAACGCGGGCACTTAAAAACTGTGTGAAGACGCGGATGACTCGTGGAGCGCCCGTCATCCCCGTTACCCGTAGGTATATAATAATATTATGTATATTATAATACTCGACGAAAAATGTTTTTCTCCCGATCCTTCCGCCGCCGTGGCGTGACGCGCGAGGGGTAAACAACGAGGACCTGCAGAGGAGTTCGCCGCGGCCCTCTCGCCGAATCGTTTTTCGAGGGCGACAATTTAATCGTCGTCTGATAATCATCGAGACATTAACGTCCCCACCTATTTCCCGTCAACCACTGCGCGCTAACAAACGACACACATTACATACACTTGTACATATTTTAATATTATTATACACGTAGTACGCGTACACACATATATATTATATATATATATATTATTATGGATACAATACTACAATATTATTTACGTAAACGTGCGTGTGAATACTCGGCAAACTCGTTGGGATCGTCGTCGTCGGTCGATGTTATCGAAGGTTTTACGAGCACGCGCGCGAGCGTATATCTGTGTGCTCGCCGTATGGACAACGCATTCATTTTAATATTATTTTTTTTTCTTGACCTGCGCGCGCTCGAGCTAAAACAAAGAATCGAACGTCAACCGTTAATTGCCGCGACTAGTCCGAGGTTTGTGAACTCATTTCAGCAGTCATCGAACGACATATTACGCGAGTATATTCGACGCAGCACGACGGCAATATGACATCAAACACATTTAAACCTAATGCAATAATATATTACGATAACGGGTTTTCCATCCGTTTGAGAATTTTGGCGCCGTCGGAGATCGAAAAGGATTTCCTGACAGCGGCGCGTGATAAAATATATGCGCGTGCACAGAGGGGTCGCGTAACGCATATAGTAGCCTAAGCTCTTTCCCTCGAAAGTAAAAAAATGAGGGGAAAAACGACTAATTATTTTAAACGACCGATTTGGCAGCGTGTCGTGTCGGTATGATATACACCATGCATAGGTATAGTAGAACTGAGATTAAAAAAAATAGTCTCTGATGGGCCGCCTCTGACAGTTAATGAATTTTTTTTTCGAAAACTCGAATTAGTGTTTTTTCATTTTAAAAATTAACTTATAGATACAGGTTAACTTACTTACGCTTTAATAATTGTATAATATATACGATTTACATTAAATAATTTATGCTTTTCTCGAAAATATACATCAGAATTCGCAGGTAGGTAGCTGTTGCAGCAACGGGCGCATTGCACGCGACGAAAATGACTATTTTTAATATTATTCAGAGAGGATAAAAATCCTCGTAAAATATAATATTGTTATAATTATTATTATTGTCCGTGTATAGGACAACAAAAAAAAAAAAAAGAAGAAAGAGGAAGGAAGAAAAAAAACGTTGTGCAATAAAACACAATACAACTTTTGGCGAGTTCGGAACCTTTATAATAAATCCAATATACCTCTCGAGGGAATGACTCGGGTAAATTTTTGCCGGGCGGTGAGCGTGTTTATATCACTTTTTTCCCCTGAACTCGTCGTATACTTTGTATGTAAATTATTATTGACCCTCGTAGAAAATAATAATGATGATAATATAATAAAAAAAAAATAAAAAAATAAGGTATACGTGTATAATATACAGAGTACTCTGCGCACTACACAGGTATGTTATTATAATATATTATATTACACATTTCACCGAACGGTTGATTAAACGAAAACGTAAATTATTATTATTATTATATAAAGCCACATATTGTTTTATTATACGGCAAACGCGCGCGCGGCCGGCGCATTAATAATTATATTTAGCGGTAAATGTTTTATGGACGTCGTCACCTCTATACCAAGGCACTGCAGATGAGGAAGGGGTGTAGCTGCTAATTGCCGTAATAGGCTCCACGCGGGGTCGGAATTATTATAATATAGTAAAGCGTAGGTACCCATAATCATACACAAATTTTAATATTACAGTGCATTGAAGGGTTCGAGAGCGTTTCGACCATTTCCGGCGGGCGTTTTCGGGAGGAGAGAAAAAAACGGCGGTCCAACGCTTTGGATTTGTGATCGTTGCGCACTTCGCCCCGAAAAACGATTCCGAGCACGTCCATCCACAAACGTCCGTCCGTGTGGTACGCGAAACACTGGTGCCTGTGCCGTTGTATAATAATAATATATTGATCTGGGTACGGACGTTTCCCGCGAAAACAGCCTCACATCGTGTATTGTATACCACCAAAATTCGAAAAACGAAGTAGACCCCTTTAGTGTTCGATTTCCGATATACGGTATTATATATTATATTATTATCGTACACTGCAAGAGGGTGTAACGCACGAAGCATTTTGTTCGGTTTTTTTTTTACAACGTTGCTAGAAAGGCATTTTCCAAAAAGCACTGTTACCAAAGCAGGATAATAATATGTACTGCAGCTAGTGGATATCATGTACCTGTATAACATACTACTTAGAAAAACACCGACCGTCTCCGAGTGTAAACAATATAAAAACCGTTAGAGTGTATTTCTGTACACCGGTGGTACCTATTAATATAAAAAAAATAGAGATAAAATTCAAGTATAGGTAGGTATACTCGTATACTCGAGCAATGAGGTTATCAACTAAACACAAGTTATAAATATTAAATTGTGCATCAATTTACCATACTATATTATACATCATATATTCGTGCCAAGATTAGTAGAATTCGACGGTTAACTGTTTTTGCCAAAATGATAATAAAAATGAACAATATATGAACAATAATTATGTTATATAATGTTGTTATTTACATATTATAAGTTATATATATATATAGAAAGAGAGAGAGAGTGTGAGAGAGAAATAGAGAGAGATAATTGACTACTATGGTTTTCGTATATAGAGTATAGCCGAATAAGCTATTTTTAAAAATAACCTTTAAATCACGATTTATATATAGTTGTGTCGGATTGGATTCTGCACCAGAGATGTCGATCATCATTGTGTTCATATACATATACAATTTTCTATTTAGTCCTTAGGTTTGAGCGATTTGCAGTATTAGAGCGGTGTTTTTGTACCGCTTTGTTTTTTTTATCCCGTCCGTTTTCGTTTGTCAGTCTCCCATCTCTCGTCTTCTCCGTTTCTCTCTCTCACCGCGCCGCTGCTGTTGGAATTCGAGTTGTCGAAGTGGGCCGTCGCCGTCTTCGGTTCAATAACCATCTCTCGTATTTCGTAACGATATTTATTATTTATACTATTATTATTATTATTATTGTTATCGTTACACCGGAGTAGTCGTCTTTATTGTTATTATTTGATGTGTTCGAGAGCCAAAGGCGACACACACACACACACACACACACATACCCGGAAGCTAAACTGGTGAAGCTATTTTATTATTGCGCGCGCGCGTGTAAATAGTGTATACAATAAGGTAAGTTACCTCTATATAGACTAATAATAACGAAACAAAAATGTACACGCAATGTCAATTAAACGAAAAAGCCACTTAAACCCGCGGTGCACGCTGTCCTTCCTCTTCGCCGGGTAAATAATTTCACCGGCACTTTACGCTCCCCTCGCGCGCGCAAGCTTGTGTGTGTTGTGTGATGGCAGTGATGTGTCCGTGTGTTTGTGAGCCAGCTATATATATATATATATATATTATATACGGGTGTACGTATGTATACGTATATATATATACGATGGCGTAGGTACACTGTACACCGCACGCCGCCGCCGGATCGATATGCGAATCGTTTTGCCGCCGGGTTGGCCTCTCTTCGCCACCGCCCCCGTACGACCACCGCCTACACGCCGAACGGCAGCGGCAGCAGCAGCCCCTTGCTTTGGGGTGTATTCGGTTCGGACCCCATTGATAAGCCAGATAAACGACCTCGGGGTATGTAACCACCGCCGCCACCGTCGTCGTATAGTCGTCGTCTCTACGACTCTACATATTAATATATATATATATATATATACGACGACGACGGGAGAAACAAGTTTGAACTCGGATTTATTGTCGGTATACACACAACGACCGGGGCCGTCCGATGGATATCTTCGACGAGGACCGAATCCGGTATATTATATATATATACACATACACACATAGGTACCTTATATGTATATACGCGCCGCAATCGTATATTTGAGTGAGAGAGGATGAGACAGAGATCTTATATATATACGACGAGAGGTCTGCAGTATATTAATAATGTGTGTGTGTGTTTTTTTTTTACCCAAACGACCGTTGTTCGCGAGTGTAATAGACGTCGTTTAATCTAACAATGCACGGCGCCGGTTTCTTCATCTTGCAGCATCCCTTCTCGACCGTCACTGCCGCCGCCGTATCGACGGTATTATACGTTTCCGGCGACGTAATTATCGCGTCGGTGATAAATACGTGGAGAAAAACAATTCGTTTGAACAACGCCGTCTGTTTGGCGCCGCGCAAAACACGATATTATATATTAATACCTATTTAAAAATCGTGATCGATGATTCGTCGACTCGATCCGGAGTAGTATTCGAAATCTATATCGATGTCAACCCTCAAACCCTCATAGCAATGGTTAATATTATTTTGATCCCGATATACGAATAGAAACTAGAAAATCAAAATTTTGCACTACAAAACTACCAAGACGGTTTTATACCGTGATTACGATATTTTAGAAATCATCAATAAAAATAATAAATACAACACCATTCGGGTTATTATAAAATATTATTATTTATATTATTTTATTTTTTGGCATCGCATTGATTCTCCACTGCAGCAGCGAGCCGTCACGGTCATTTGCGCAATTCCCGGCGGCGCGGCAATGTTGTTTTTTGGCGACCTACAAGTAAAAAATAACTGTATATAGGTATCGCCATTACCACTACTGTTTCTATATCAGAACGAAGAAAACCGAATGTATAATATTGTATTTGTTCAACATGTTATACATCGTGATCGGAGTCAATTGCTAAAAACGATTAATCCGTCAGGCGTATATATGCGGCGAAACGGTTAAAATCTGTCAACGACAACGGTTGTATTATATAAATAAATAATAAAGTTTATTTGTAGCCATAGTCGCTGGGTTTTTGAAATGTCACGAGGCAGCTCCTCGTGACACACAACTAAGTACTCGTACATTTCCGTGAAACTAACAATATTTTGGGATTTTATACATTTTATTCTTCAGCTTCCAAAACCCAGACCAATAAATACCACAATATTTTCAGAAGTGCATGCTTTTGTTTTTCCGGCGAAAATTACACGGGTAAGACCTACGTCTTTGATCGGTTCGATGTATTATTAAATGTATAATATACAAGAATACATTCCAAAAAAAAATATAATTCCTAATATTACCTTACAGAGTAATACTTTACTAATTTTAACGTGATATAGAATTATGAAAAATTAGTAGGCGCACATTTTTATTGTCTACATAGGTAATGTTATAACGAAATTAATTATTTAAAAAGAGTTTCTATAACAAGCGCGTGATGACGTTTTTATTCCGGTAAATCTGAGTGTGGGTGTCAATGCTTTTAGATTTAAACCTTTTAAACCTTTCGTGAGTGGGTTAGGGAAGAGGATGCGGTTCTGGATCCGCCGCGTAATGCTTGGCGCTTATGAATGCGCCAGTGCGATGCGATATATGAAAACCGCAGATCGATATTATTACCATTAATTAACTGATACTCTCTCTGCTCGTTTTATTTATACGACTAAACAACATAATAGTCTATTGTGTGATCTATGGCGTTTACATAAACCTGAATCAAGGGAAAACACCTTAAATTAAAAATACTCTAACAAAGATCATTATTGTATAAAAAAGTAATTTTAAGCAAACCACAGTCTTCATAATATATGTAAAGGTTTAGTTGTGTATATAGTAAAATAAAACACCTATTTATTTTTATTGTAATGAAACATATTATACAGGTATATTATGTATTTAGTAAGCTTAATTTTAAAATTATGTTGGTTCTATAAAATAATTAAATTTATTTTTCAGCGAATATGTATAATGAAAAATGCTAAAAAAAATTAATATAAATTTGCTATTATTTCTTTTACAGTTAAGATTGGTTAGAAATTGTTCATAGAAAACTATATCAAATTCTATGTAATTACTAATTAGTAATTCTCTATCACTTTGTATTATAATACACCTATTTAAAAATGTAATATACTTTTAAGCATTAAAAAAAAATGTAAAATAATTTCATAACACTTCTTTGAAAAATAAACGCTATGGGTAATTCCTACGGCTTCACACATCCACCTCCCCTCGAATACACCCTACGTATGATAATAATAATGGTCATAATATCAACATATTTATATTGTTCCCCGTTAAGTTTCCTACCTTTTTATATTCCTACTTTATTATTGTCAACTTGTAAGTAAACTATACGAATAAAGTCGCACACGCCACACCTTAAGAGGATTAGGGAAACAAGAAGAAATGATAATCATTTAAAAAATAAATTCCTATCCGCGCTCAGTGCAAATTGATTACGCGTGGATTATAATATAGCGTCATATACCTAATAATAGATCATCGTGTTGTGTATACGTTTGATACTATTTAGCGATTCACAGCTGCAGTCAAGGTTTTTGTGATAATTTGCCGAGTGTCCTCATATAAAACATTACGTTATTGTAGAAACGTTTTTATCGTAGGAACACCTCACCGACAATATTACGTGTTCATAAAATAATTATGAATTTTGAGTTATAAAAATTAGTTATTTTATTTTACATTATCAAACAGTAAGTATTCAAATTCCGAATAATGAGTAATATTGTAAAACTGCACAGTGCGCAGCATTTACGAGTTTTTGACAATGTAATAATAATAATATTTAATATGTATAATATTACGAATAATAATAGGCATCCGTTTGATTAGCCACCCATACGTGTGTGCCTATGTAATAAAATGCATAATTTTGTCAATTTTATTCGATTAACAACAAGTGATTTTGGAAAACGGTGTCCAAGAACAGAGTGTCAATTGTTTTAGCAAGGGGAAAAACGGTAAAAATATTCTGCCCTAAACCCCGGCAACAGACGGTTATTATAGGGAGGTGTTATATTCAAGAAATTATTTTAATATTTTCCGTTATTTGTATAATAATATTCCTTTACTATAATAAAATATTATTGATTTGAAAAAGTATATAGTCGCGACGTCAAAAAACAGGTTTGTATTAATAAGAATGAATAATTGAAATAGCACGAAAGAAAAATAACAAAATCGTACAAATATACAGTCTTATCAGTGGACAGTGATTAATAGTTTTAATTAGTATTACGAGATTGCTATTTATTTACCAAAATATTTACATAGAAGTTTCAAGTATATCTAAAACGTCTAAATATATATTAGTACTTATTTGTAATATGTCCAATAATACGATTATTCCCATTGGAAACAAAGTACATTTTCGGTAAAATTTTGTCTTTAATTAATTCCGTCCGATAAAGTATAAATTTAATGTACACAACATATTATTATTATACTATTTATACTACATAGAATAACGCGCAATATTATTATTCAGTGAAATCAAAGATCATTATTACTAGTTTTCGTTTATTTCTCATTATTGACATTATTATGTAACGTAGACCATACAATTGGTGGGGTGGGTAGCTTATACGTCGTATTATTTACAGATTAAGAAATGATTTTATAGTTCTATTGCATTTAACTGACGAAAAAGAAACAGTTTTTTCGAATTTATTTTCCAAATGCATTCACGAGTCGCGACAATAATATTTGAAGTCAATAATCTCTTAAAATTGATAGCAAATTGCAACAGTGCCAATACTATTGCCGCCTGGTATCCTTAACGGGCCTGCCCAATGCCATAGACAAATAACCAGCCGCCTAGGACGTTATAAGTTGAAGGGATAAAAATTTCGAATGAACTAAATTTATTTTATTATTATATTACCCAGTAAACTAAATTATATAATTAGTCCCAGTAAACTAAACAATATATTTATAGTATTGTAATGCTGAATCAAAATAGAACGATGATAATGATCGGTCGATCGGTCAACGGTATCAGACTCATATATTAATTGAACAATAGTTTATTAATATTATACCTATTGTACCAACATTTAGGACCATCCAGATATCAAACTAGTGAAGTATCGGTAATATCGTGCATTATACAAAATAAGTCGAGGTAAATTTATCTTTTGATTAAATTGCTCGATTAAAAGCTGATAAAAATTTTAACTTATGTGTTGCATTGTAACTCAATTTTAAATCTAACAAAACTAGTAAGTTAAGTACCACAGAAAGTAATGCTAAATGTTATTGGCACACTAAATATTTCATTCTAGACCGTTAATTAAAAAAAAAAAATTAGTGATGAGAACTCGAAAGAATTCTTAAAAAATGCCATAGTCATGACTGCTACTAAATTAGATATTATTGAGACTTATTTCACACAAGCCCAACTGCCCAACAAAAAGAGAAAACTGTATTTTTTTTCCTTTGATTTAAAAACTAAATTTAAAGTAGAGTTTATACTTTATACATATTAAATACAGCAATAAATTCTTTTAAAGAAAGATTTCAATAAATATATATAACTACTACAACAGTAAAGTTATTATAATGACACGTATAATTTAAAAATCTATATAATATGACAAAAAAATAAGATATTATGAAAATATTATAGACCTTAAATTACTGTTTTCAGACAATTTTGATATTATTAATAAGCAGATATTAGTAGATACATTAGAAATGACCGAAGAGTAAGAAGAGTGAGACAGTGTCCAAATTAATAAAGACCAATGGTATATTAGTATCCCATTGCAGGAAGTGTTACAGTTTATTATGAATAATGAAAATTTAAACCAAAAGTAGATCTATCATATTGCATAATTTTATCAATGTTTGCAATAATATGTAGACAACAAGCGAACTAATTTTTTTTTAACTAAAAATGATTAAATACTATTTAAGGTGTTTTATACGAATGTGATCTACCTATGATATTTATTAACAAATAAGTGATGAAAGATCTTCAAAAATTATTTTTTCACAAGATATGACTCGCATAATAAATTTAAATTAATATGTTTTGAATATTGTAGCTATAGTTGTATTTTTTCAATGTATATTGTATTTATTTCATTTTTTATGTACCTATATGATAGTGTAAAATGTCGGTTATAAATATGATTTGTTGCATTTTTATCATTACATTTATTTTAATATTTAATTTTATATATTTCGTTCCGAACGACTTTCCACCTACCAAAAAAAAAAAATAAACTATTAAATAGGGGCAGCGTAAATTAGATTTGATAGGGTGGCAAAAAACCTAAAGCCAGAGCGGTTATGGTCGGGAATTCGATGCATTGGAAAAACGGTGTAATTTTATGTCAGTGGTTCGTAAAATGTAAACATGCACGTACACCGTGAATAAACCAACTGTTATTAATATTTATCAGTGCGGTACGAGTGGTACGACATAACATATTATACAGGCTACCCGGCATAGTATACGTATAGTCGTAATCGTGTGGCAGAACGCGTCTACTAAATTAACTGTAAATAATAATATCAATTACGCGTACGAATAAATAGAGATGGTCAATCGAATATTATATGAGTATTTGCATTTTGCACACATCTTCACGATGTAGCCATTTAGGTTGCTAAGACGACACAACGCTTTTAAAATTGGTCTACATCTCAATCTCGCAAGTCGGACAAAGAACGAAAAAATAATAATAATTTACTGCACTCCGACAACGAACATACGTAACACAGAATATAGATTAACTATTAATTTTAAAAATTTCATAACAACGCATTGCAAATTTACAGTATACAATTTTTTAAAATTATTTTTTTCTGTTACCAATTGCAAACTATATATATATATATATATATAAACGATTAATAGTCGGGTTTTGTGAATCAAAACAAAATGCCGGTATGGTAATATAAAGTGTTGAGAATTAAATAGTAAAGAACACTCTGCGAGTTTCAAGGAATATACATGAACAATATGGTACCAATGCGTTCAGTATAGTTTCCAATTTTAACATCTGTACAAACGTACATTCATTTATATAAATAGATTAATTAATAATATTGGAAGGTCGTCTTAAAATTACATAATATTTCTTCGTGTGTATGATGGTTAATATAAATACAAAAAAGTAGTAGTAGTAGTTTTTAATAATATAAAAAAGTCGTCAAGTAGGTGACTGCTCTGCTGTTTACAGTGTTGAGTAGTATATTGCCATTGAGTAGGTCACTATTACTATTATAATGGTAATGTTAAATTGTGGTTCAATGATAAATCATTGTATACGACTAAGAATGATTCTGAGCGAATAACTTTTTGGTTACCAAGGTTACCAAACAATTATTTTAATAATGATATTAAAAGTATTAAACTATTAAAAAAAGTACAAACAAACGCTTAGTGTCGATCCACCAAATTACAAACTTCATACAATTTTCTACTAAAAATATTCTTCGAAATGGTAGCAATTTTTCCACTAAAAAAAGGGTCACACATATGCAGAATATAAAATCATATACCTACTCGCCCACCATTTTAAAATCAATACATTAATCGCTTCGCTCAAAACCTAAAAGTAGGGTACATAACAACTGTTAAAATTAAAAAGAGGAATATAGTTCACGAGCAAAAAAATTGGCTGTATAATTTTATACTGGAATTTTAATAAACATATTAATTTGTATCCCATATAAAAAAATAATTGGAATGACGACTCTGACATAGGTACACCATACACATGACGAACCAGTCGAACTACATAATGTAGTAATATATTTTGCATAGACAATGAAAGACAGTTGAAAATATATAATAATTATTATAGTAAAATCGTTGGAGATTTTACTGGTTCAAAATTGAAACGAGAATCATGTCATCGCGGACGTTTATTCAATTAAAAGGCACTAATAAATGACACATTTTTTTTTTTTTTGAAATTGAATTTTTTACTTTAGGCATTTATATTATTAATAATTTTATCCTTAAAATGGCATAAGCAATTGTCAAGCATCGAAAGATCTGAAACCTTACATTGATTAAATTAACAAGTATACCTAATGAAAAAAAAAAATGTGATAGATGATAGATGTCTTCCGTGACATAACAAGGAAGCGCGTAATTAAAATTACATTTTGTTTTTGTACTCTCGTAATATTTAGAAAAAGCAACTTGACACCTTTATGATAAACACCCATAACATTTTGAAGCTTTCTTTTACTACAGAAATCCTTTGAACGAAAATGTAGCTGGTACCTCCAATTAGTGCATAGTATATTTAAGGACACTGACTGTAGCTAAAGAATGTGTGAGATTATAAAGAGAGAATACTATAAATTATAATATATTTTAATTTATAACAATTACTGATGATTGCTGTTTAAATTCCAAATGATAAAAATGTAATTTCGTTACATGAACAGTTCGAATTACACATGATATAGATCCATTATACAGTACAATATAATTTAATATACTTATGTATATGTGTATGTATTTTGACCATTTATAGCGGAATTCAATACAAATTTAAGGTAGGTACCTCTAATTCAAAACGACCGACGACACAGTGGACACGGATAGAAACTCAAAATTCACACGTTCCAAAAATAAACATAAAAAAAAAAATGGAATAATTAAACTAATAAAAACCATTCCTCTGTTAGGCCGGTATTGGGTGAAAAAATAAATTATCATACCGTTACATAATCAAACCGCCGCTGCGGTCGGACGACGAGAAAACGAGAAAATGAGATCTGCAACTGCGTTTTATAGCAATTAGGTGGGAGTTTGAATGCTTGTGTATAGTATTTTTTATATTTTAGATGAATTTTTCTACGCTTTAAGAGACATTGAAAACCAAACTTAATTATGCAGCCTACATTTCATTGCTTTTTTCGGTCAGGTCGTAAAGTTTTACGTGTAAATATACAAATACAATACCTATACAAACGAATGCAAATATTTTTGTAAATTGTTATAATTATATTTTGTCGGACGATTATGGTATCCCATGCAATATTGCAAGCAGCCGATTAACGGGAGACGATATAATATAAAAAGCGATGCTGTTAGAAATTGATTGAAATTCATTTAATCATAATATTACACAGTCGTACACGGTACATAAAATATTATATGGTAACGATGGAATTAATTTTGACGGTCTCGCCTATTAAATATATTATTATATAATTTATGGCATCGTAAAGCGTAGTATTGTTTTATTTATTTATTTTTTTTTTTTTTGTTAACTCCGTACCACGAACAAAACTACCTTATGCTCGTACATAATAATATTACAGGCGTATTATACACTTAACACTCTGAAAAGAGGCATCAGAGGGATTTTCCCCCACTTCCACCTCCGCCTAAAACACACCGGTGAACGCGGGGAGTGAGATATTTTATACGCCCAGGACATTTTTTTACTGCGCAAACCACTATACTTCAAGCTTGATAACGCTGCAGGTTGAAATAATAATAATAATAATACGACGACATAATATTATTATCACCTCGGGGCATATAACGACGAATATTCTAATACAAATCATTTTAAAGTCAAAGTACCGATTAAAAGCGCATCGACCGTCGACTTTTACTTTGTGACGGTTGATAAGTTTTCTAGATTTTAGACAGATAAAAATAATTCTATAAATATTATATTACTGTACGGTCCGTATATTATAAATAAGCGTATATAGCATATTAACATAGGTACATGTCGTAATATTCATGTTATTATTACGCGTGTGTTGTACTATGTATGCATATACGTGTTTATTAACCCACGCACAACCGTATCGACATGTCTATGATATTAGATCATGTTAAAGGATTATAAATAATAATAATAGTTAATAAGAAGTTAAGAAATTGTTATAATAGTTTATCAAGTTGAAAAATAATTTAAATTGTAGTTAATTTGTATTACTTTACATATTATTTAAGCGGAGTTTCATTGTTTTTATTGAAACGATGAGCTTCTAATGAACTTATTACTACATCCAAGTAAGTATGTGGTATGGGATGAATTTAGATATCTAAATATACTCTATAGAAATAGAAATCCTTATAAATCTGGCAAGTAAGCAATTTTTTTTTTATGGTCTTATGGGCAAACTTATTAGTTATTATCTACACAATTCAATGATTAATTTTGATTTTTAGATACTAATAGTTTCTGATGATAGGCACCCTTAATTTAAAAAATTAAATTACTATGAAATCACGATATTTTAATTTCTATTTATGTAGTGCGGAATATCTATTAATAAAATACAACATAACAATTTCGCCTAGTAAAATTGTAAATGATTCTATTTTGCTTTTTTGGTGTAAGCAAAAAGTTTATAAATGTTTTGGTTGTTTTATATTTATTACAAAAAAAAAAAAAAAATTGAAGTTGCTGTTATATATGTGTATGTTTTTTGTTTTGTTCATAAATAAGCCACCAAGCTGGACACTAAACAGACAAACTATTTTTCCCATTATATGAACATCACACAAATCGTACATAACGTTATCACTGTTACCACTTTATCAGTATAGGTACTATTTTCAACAATACAACGCAAACGAAATTGTATCGGAATAATTTGACATTTCGATTAAAAATCGAATGGCATGGTGAAAATACTTAATTTTAACTCCGTAAAGTCTGAAGTTAACAATTATGAGTTTATTGAAAAACTCAAACGAAAAAGTACTTTGGCATTTTTTTACAGTTTTAGCAGTCTTCAGAAAAATACACTTCCCATACAACACACGAGCTTCGTCTATCGTTCTATATTGAAATTTCATCGTCAGTCAATAATACGGCTATTATTGTTCACATGGACGTAGAGAGAGCTCTAACGTGTGTTGACGGTATGGCCGAGGAGAAGGGAATTAATCCTGGCAAATTGTCATGTAATATACAATCTTGCTCGTTCGTTCGATACACGTGATTCGACGAAACAACCAACTTAATAATATTTATGTATATCACACAACGAGAGAAATGGTACGAATTAAATAGTTTCGATACAATATGCGCATCATGCAATACGATATTCTCCTGTATAATGTTGGTATGTCATAAATGCTCTGGAATTTTTAAAAAATTTATTGGTCAGCAAATAAAAGTAACTCACAAATGAACTCGCGTGGGAGCCAGCCAGTAAAACATTTTAATATACCAAACTATATTAGTATGGCTAGCAGTATTTTAAATTTCAAATGGGACGCTAAGTTTTATTTGGGAGAGGGGGGTTGTAAAATACAA